>NC_142103.1:106253157-106553157 GCF_054644295.1 Miniopterus natalensis | reverse complement strand
TATGCACTGTTACCTGCTTCTACATTGAAAATAAAAATAGCCTTAGGCATCCTCTCAGAAATATAGAAATAATGAGGTAAAGCGTTAAGGGTATTACGCTGAGCGAAATAAGCCAGTCCGAGAAACATAAAAGTCCCACGATCTCACTCATATGTGGAATCTAATGAACAAAATTAACTGATTAGAAAATTGATGCAGAGACACGGAAGCATGGAGCCGACGGAGGGATCTCAGGGGGAAGGGGGGACACGGGAAGAGATGAACCAAAGGACTTATATGCATCTGTGCATAAGCCATGGACACAGGCAATAGTGTGGGGAAGGCCTGGGGAGAGGGCGGGAGTGGAATGGAGGGGGCAATGGGTAAAAAAAGGGGGACGTCTGTAATACTTTCAACAATAAAGATAAATTAAAAATTAAAAAAAGACCAAAAATAAAGTTTAATTTACCCCCATATACCCGGGACACTGCCAGGCACATACCAGGAATCGGGCAGGAGCGGCGTTTCGCTCTTATATAAATTTTGGGGGCGAGTTGCCTCAGTTTGGGGTCATGGTGTCCAGCCTCCCAGACCCTGGTCATCTGAATGGGTTCATGCTCTCAGGAGGCAGGTGCCACCCAGAGGAAACCCAGCGGATCTCCTCCCCAAACGTGGGCCTCAATCAAGAAAGCTTATCGCCCGGCCAGGCGTGGCTCAGCGGTTGAGCATCGACCTAGGATCCAGGCGATCGGGGTTCGATTCCCGGTCAGGGCACATGCCCCGGTTGTGGGCTCGATCCATGACTCTCATCATTGATGTTTCTGTCTCTCTCTCCCCCTCTCCTTTCCTCTCTCTGAAATCAATAAAGGTATATATTTAAAAAAAAAAAAAGAAAGAAAGAGCTAAGTTGAGCTCTTTAAAAAAAAGAAAAAAAGAAAGAAAGCTTACCACGGGATATTTATCTAAAGAAACCGAAAGAATTGATTCGAAAGAATGTACGTACCCCTATGTTCATAGCAGCGCAATTGACAATAGCTGAAATCTGGAAACAGCCCAAGTGCCCATCTGTAGACGAGCAGATAAAAAAGCTGTGGTATGTCTACACCGTGGAATACTATGCAGCTGTGAAAAAGGCAAATCTCTTACCCTTTGAGACAGCAGGGAGGGACCTGGGGGGTATTATGCTGAGTGAAATAAGCCAGGCAGAGAAAGACAAGTGTCCCACAATCTCGCTCTTACGTGGAATCTAATGAACAAAATAAAAAAAAAAATGAAACGTAGACTCAGAAACACAGAAGAGACTGATGGTTGCCAGATAAGCGGGGGTTGGAGGGCTGTGTGAAAAAGGTGAAGGGACTGAGAAGTAAAAATGAGTAGTTACAAAATAATCGTAGGGATGTAAAGAACAGCGGGACCCCACACTCGGCTGAGCCCCAGGGTCATCTGTGACCCGGGGCTGCCCGACGCCCAACCGTCGTAAAGATCTCAGCGTCGTGTGTGTGTCCAGTGAGCCGCTGGGACACGTGACCCTCTCTGTGTTTTGCAATATGTTTGTCCAGTATTTCAGTGTTTTTTTGTGGTTGTTAACCCCCAGCTGAGGATATTTTTCTGTTGATCTTTAGAGAGAGTACAAGGGAGGGAGGGAGGGATAGAGAGAGAGACATCGATCTGAGAGAAACATGTCGATCGGTCGCCTCCCGCACGTGCCCCAGCCGGGGCCGGGGATTGAACCTGCAACCCAGATACATGCCCTTGACCGGGAATTGAACCCGTGACCCTTTGCTGCTCAGGCCGACGCTCCAACCGCTGGGCCACACCGGCCCGGGCTATTTCAGTGACGTATACGTTGAATTCGACACCTCCCAGGACACGCGTCTTATCAGATCGTGACCTGGATTTCCCTCTGTCGCTTCACCTCTCTGTTCCCAAGTCCAGCAAAACTCCTCGGTGATCAGACCTGGGTGTCCCAGCCCCGGCCGAGCGCACGTGTGTCTCGAGTCGAAATGAACATCGCGAGTAGTAAATCTCCCTTTTATACCTTTTTCCTTAAAGATTTTTTTTCTTAAGGCAGTGAAAAGAATTAATAAAGCACAGGAAATGTTGGAAACTGACTTTTCTTTTTTTTTTTTTTTGAGTTTGCCATTCACACGTGTGGCCCGGCAACCAAAGGAGGCGTCATAAACCTGAACATGCGTGTCACCCGCAACGAATATTTTTGCGTTTCCACGTCCACCCAAGGAGACATTTGTGGCATGTCCCGTAACCTGCTAGCGTTACATCCTGGCAACAAAGTATCCAGAAAGGATGGAAAAGATACTTTGTAAACAAGGCTGGTGTTGTTGATTGGGGGACACAGAAAAGAGGAGAATCTTCTAGATGGTTCTGGAAAACTTGGCCGGACTTCACTGTGTGAATCATCTCTGGAGCCTGAGGCTTGGTGGACGTCCAGATGGACGGCAGCCAGGCCTGGGGACAGCCTTTCTTTCGATGGGGGGGAGCGGGGTCCCCAAACATCAGGAGACAGTGTCCTTGTCATTTGTCCGCCAACTGCCCTGGGGCTGGAGGCCTCTGTCCCTTGTCCCTTGGAGGAAGGACATTGATTCCTGGACACGCTGCAAACACACTGAGGACGCGTTTGCAGAGACAGGCGGCTACCAGCTCCTAAGCTCTGACCGAGGAGCCAGAATTCAGGGCTCAGAGACGGGTGGGGACCTCCAGAGGAGGACCGGTGCTTGGCCGCGTTTCCAATGCATTGATTTACCTGGCCCCTCACCCTGGCCGGTGTGGTTCAGCGGTTGAGCATCATCCCATGCACAGGGGGTCACATTTCGATCCCCGGTGAGGCACATGCTCAGTTTGTGGGCTCGATCCCCAGTCGGGGGCGTGCAGGAGGCAGCCGATCCGTGACCCTCTCATCATTGACGTTTCTATCTCTCTCCCTCTCTCTAAAATAAATCAATAAAAATATATATATATTTAAAAAACGCATGTCATGAAACACACATGAGAGCAACACCTTGGGTGTGAGTAATGCACCCGTGGCCACGGCGGCAGCTTCATCACCGCTGGCGAGATTTCTCAGCAGCCTTTCGGGAAGGGACCTGGGACGTGGGACATCATGGAGATAGATGCTCCCTTCTGCAAACTAGGCTCTTTGCTTTCCTTCAAAGCCGAGAAGTTGCGGGTTCTGCCCCCACCCCTCGAAAGCCGGGGCGATATTGCATGAGGCAAGTGTCTGGGAGAGAAAATTGTTTTCAGCAGTCCCAGGCGCCGCGTGAATATTAAAAAGGGAGTCGGGCCGATGTGGGTTTGCAGTGATGTTGCTCTCGGAGCTCGTGAGGGGGTCCTTCTGAGCAGAGGGTCTGCTGCTGGGGTGCAGAAGGATGAGCTTTGGGGGTCAGGGAGCAGCACACACAGGCGCACGCACACAAGTGCATGTGCATCCGTGCCCACATGCACACACAGGAACATGCACACACATAAATGCGTGCACACACAAGCAGACATGAGTACACATGTGCACTCACGTGCACAAGACATCCATGCATACACAGGCATGGATACACGCGTGTGCACAGAGACACGTGTGCACATGTGCACGCAAATGCATGCACACAGAGGCATGCATGGCACACATGCACACAAGGCACACACATGTACATGTGTGCACACGCAGGTAGACAGAAGCGCTCATGTGCATGCAAGCACATGCAAATGCACACACAAGTCCATGTACGCACACACACGCACACACGCACACATGCACACACAGGCACGCCGCTCACATCACCCCAGCCGACACCATTCCTCACGTTAACACAGGTGTCATTCTGCTCTTTTCGGCCTGAAAAAATCAGAACGCTCCATGAAAACTAATAACGCCGCTTCGTCTCTCAGCTTCACTGTTTCGAGGGAAAGAATGACCCCACGTACAAGAAGAAACACCGTTTGGACCATTTTTTTTGCCTCATTGCACAGTTAGGTTCCCATCTCCCCGGAGGGACCATAGCTTATTCTTGTTGCCGTAATTATTTTGGCCCAGGCCCCCCCCCCCCCCCCCCGTCTCGGAGGGCCCGCCCTGCAGAGGGAAATTACTCTGGGATGAAACTGGGGTTTCCAGCCAGGCCCCGGGACCAGAAGAGGTATGTGGGGGGGCGTCTGTGTGAACTACCCTCTCGAATGTCAGCGGCTCGCCCCACAAGGTGGGGAGTCCAGGAAGAAGGGGCTGGGTGTTCTCGCCCCTAATTAGCATGGGTTTTATTACCCACCATAAAGAAAGCTCTGGGTCAACATTCGTAAATGTCATAAAACGGCCCGCCTGCCCCCCCCCACACCCACCCCAGAGCCTCGGACTTTGCCGATGCCTGAATGCCACGGAGTGTGGGGAGCCTGCCCCCGCCCCTGTGTGTCTGGGCCCAGCTGGGAAACGGATTCAAATGGACACACGCCTTCCCATCTCCGGGGCTCCTTTAAAAAAATAAAATAAACTTTTACCAGGTTATATTTTGATTTTTAGAGAGAGTGGAAGGGGAAGGGGTGGGACAGAGACACATTACCAGGACAGAGACACATCGATCGTTTGCCTCACACGTGCACCCCAGCCAGGGATCCAGGGACCAAACCTGCAACCCAGGTACATGCCCTCAACCGGGAATCGAACCCGAGGCCTTTCGGTGCACCGCCCGATGCTCTAACCGAGGTCCACTTGGAAGAGGAACCTGCGACCTGTGGACACGTGCAGGACCTCAGCAGAATGAACCGTGCCCGGCCCCGGGCCTCCCGTCTTTATTATTTATCCCAGATGCCCAGACACCGAAAAAGTACCAAATCGGTCAAGACATGTGTATCCCCTGACGCCGTTTGGGCCGACGGGGTGAAGATTGGGTGGTAAACATGCCAGGCGGCCTCTTGGGAGGGACCTGACGCTGATCCCCCGCGTCAGGCCTTCCCCGAGCCGCGTCCCACACCGCTCAGGTAGGTGGCCGGCTCCGCAGGCCCACGCCGGGCCTGGAAGACAAACGGTGCCTGTATGTTACGTGGGAGCTCGAGTAACAGCGATCTGACTTTTTATGAGCCTGTAACAACATCCCAAGAGACGTGTGTGTGTGAAATCCGACAGATCGTTGCATTTTCACGGCCTTGGCATCGGGAGCGAGGAGCCGTTCTGGTGGCTTTTTAAAAATTTTTATTTAAATGTCTAATTTTTGCCCGGCTGGCGTGGCTCAGTGGTTGAGCATCGACCTATGAACCAGGAGGTCACGGGTCATGGTTCGATTCTGGGGTCAGGGCACAGGCCCGGGGTCGCGGGCTCCATCCCCAGTCGGGGGCGTGCAGGAGGCGGCCGATCCATGACTCTCATCAGTGATGTTTCTATCTCGCTCCCTAAAAAATCAGTAAAAACATATATATATTTTTAAAGTTTGATTTGGGCATAAAATAAATCATTGGAATCCTCGCCGCGTGTTCAAGAAACAGGTGCCGGGGCTTTTGGGTATGAAATTTACACGGTCGGGCGTCAGAGCTGGGAGAGCCTCCGTCTGTCTGTTGATCTCGTGATCGCTCAGGACGGTTTTGCAGGGCGCAGGTGATGAACGGTGTTTCCCAGGACGCGAGGGGCGAGGCCGGGCCCTGGGCCGCCTGCATCTTCTCTCCTGTTGTGGATCAGGGACCCTGAGCTGGCGGGAGGACTGTCTCCTGCCCGGAGCTACATTTGCTGTCTTGACAGAGAAGCTGCGTCTCAAGTAGGATGGATTGAAAAACCGGACACGTGGAGGGTCCCCCCCGTGGGGGATGTGTCCCCGGACAGTCCAGAGCGACCGCTGAGTCTCGGGTGTGATCTCCTGCGGGGAGAGGGGAGAGCTGAGAGCAATGGTGATGGGCTTACGGCTCTGACTGGTCAAGATGCTGAGTTCGCTGGCTGGGGCGGCCTTAAAATGCAACAAGCTGGGGGGACTGGACAGAAATTCGTCCACGTCTCTGTCCTGGAGACCAGACGTCTGAGATCCAGGGGTCCCAGGGCCGAGCTCCCTCCGGAGGCTCCGGGGGAAGGTCCTTCCTGACTCTTCCAGCTTTGGGGGGCTCCAGGCGTCCCTCCCGTCTCTGCCTCCGTCTCCACGTGGCTTTGCCTCTGTGTCTGTGTCTCCGCTTCTGTCTCTTCCAAGGACCCTGTCCTTGGGTGTCGGGCCACCTTGACCCAGGACGACCGCATGTCAGAGCCTTCACGTCACCCCATCTGCAAAGAAAGACCCTGTTTCCAAATAAAGTCTGGTTCCCAGGTACCTGGAGTTAGGAGCCGGACGTGTCTTTTTGGGGGACACCTTCTGAACCGCAGCAAGTGCGTCTTTCGAGGAGACAGGCCACGTGTGGTCTTCGTGTCAACCGGACAGCGGGATTTTAAGGTCTTATTTTCTCCCCTTTGCAGCCGTGGGCAGGACCCTCGGGACAGGAGAGACCCCGGCGTGAGGAAGCCCAGGCTGGGGTCATGACATCTGTGCAGGCGTTTCCGCCAGCAGGTCGGCGGCGAAGAGCGTGGCGAGGCTGTGCCGGAAAAATACAAGACGGGGCCACGGCCCCAGGTGGAGGGAACCAGCGTGGAGACGCTTCCAACGCCCGGAGCTGCTGCAATAAATAACGACTGGTCGGGTTTGGGCCAAGCAAGTAACGTAACAATGGGCCCGTCCATGCTGACGTTGATGAATTTCGAATATACAGACGCGGGTCACTGTTTTCGGATATTTCCAGCCGCACCGGCGACCTCCCGGTTCGTGGGTCGGTGCTCGACCCCTGAGCCACGCCGGCCGGGCCCACTTGGTAATTTAATTGACCAAAGAAGCCCTTTGCTCAATTTTTGCAGGTTCGCTACCCTGGGAAGGCCTGTTCTGCGCATCCAGGCCCCAAACGTCTCGGAGGATTTTGTTTCCAAAATGCCCCTGGTGCGGGTCAGATTGGGCACCGAGGGGACGCATTTATTAGCTCGATGTCTCCGGATAACGGGGAAGAGCTGGATTTCGCTTGGGTTCAAAAGAGACGGGGCGGAAGGGAAAGGGGGGGGTCCATCGAAAGCCACGTAAGCTGGGATCAGGACACGGAAAAGCCAAGGACCTCAGATACGCACGGACTTGGGTCCCATCACGTCCCGTTTTTGGAATTTCTCAGCCACCGGGTGGAATAGCGTCCAAATTACCAGTGTCTCCGGGGGCTCGGTCCCTTCCCTGCGAGCGGGAGGCCCAGGTCCAAGCCCCGCTTCCCAGCACCTTCCTCCTTGAAACAGACAGGAGGCGGGGGGGGGGGGGACACTTCAGTCCCGGTCCCCCCGGGGTGCGCTCAGCCCTGTCTCGACCTCACTCCCCGCGCCAAAGAAAACACCGGATCCCGTCGCTTTCCCTTCATGTTCGTTTTCCTGCCCACTTAAACCAAATTACCCTCAATGAGCTGCGGGAGAGCCCCGAACGAGAGGGGCCACGTAATGCAATTTCTGGTCTTCGGTTCAGGAAGGCGGAAAAAAAAAAAAATTAAAAAAAATCTCGCATTTTCTCTCATTTCTGTCGAAAGCCATCCTACGGTACGAGACAGGGGGTAGCCTCTCGGAGACAAAAACGAGACGATTTCCAGCAAAACCAGCCTCCGCGATACGTGGCGACGTGCCCATGCTTAAGAGGTCTCTGTTTTAGGGTGTTCTTGGCGTGTGTCTGCGTGTGTGCGTGTTTTTTTTTAAATCAGGCCTAATTAGTTTTTTTTTAATCACCCTCACAACTAAGACTCCCGCCTGCATAATTCAAGCCGGCGATAGGGGCCGGTGTCAGAAATCAAATGTTGTAAATTAAAAATAACAAGTCAGAGACCAGTGATTCAATTAAAAGCCGGGAAAACATCGGATTATGCATAATTGAGAGGCTGCGGGCGCCGGGATGAGCCTGGCGCCTGTCAGCTCGGAGGGGAGATCGGATTGGGGCTGTCGGGGGCGTTTAAATCAACCGGGTAAAAAAATTAGAAAACAAAAGTGATATTTATGAGGAACTTCCAGGGTTCAAAACTCACACCGAGAGCGCTCGCTCGTTGGATAAAACACAAGCCTTTAGTTCGGGGGAAATTCTGGAGGCTGGGCTTGCCAGGGGGCGGGGGGCGGGGGGAGGGCCCCCCCGTTCTGGGCTGTTTGTCACAACCCAGCGGGGGCTTTGGCAGGCGGGGCTCAGCGGTTACAGCGTCGGCCTGCACGCCAGAGGGTCTTGGGTTCGATTCCCGGTCAAGGGCACGTACCCGGCCCTGGTCGGGGTTCACGCAGGAGGCGACCGATCGACGTGTCTCTGTCCCATCGACAAATAGCTCACAGTGTCCCCCCGGGGACAGGGCGAGGCCGGGGTTCTTTCTTTCCAAGAATGTCCCAGCTCCCCGAAGGCCGAGGGACATCGCGCTTTCGAAGGCGGAGACGCTCCCATCTTCGGTCAGGAGATGAGGGCCCTGGGAACCGGGCGGCCTGGGACTCAGAAGGTGCCTCGAACCCGCACCCCGGGCACGTGCCCTGAGCTGGAATCGAACCCGTCACCTCTTGGTCCGTGGGGTTGATGCTCAACCACCGAGTCGCCCCGGCCGGGCCCTGCAGGGGCCTCTGGAATCGGCAAGAACCCAGCCCGGTGCCCAAGCTGCAGGGCACACGGCTCATAGCCCTGAGCATCACTCAGATTGAGGGGCTCCGGGCCGGCCCCCTGGCCTCCCTGTGCCTCAGTTTCCTTCTCTTTGCAGAATTGGCTGCTCGGTGCCTGACTCGCCAGGCGACCGGAAGACCCTCATTGGCACAGGTGGGGCCCGGAGCAGAGCCCAGACCACCTTTGACCACCGAAGCCCATCTGCAAAGGCCCCTTGTCCACGTGAGGCCCAGCTCTGAGGTTCTGGGTGCAGGTGGAATTTTTTTTGGGGGGGGGAGTAGGTCCCTTTCTGTAGTTTCCTATCTGACAGGGAGCCCGGCGACGCGCGTGAGCCCCCCATGTGCTCCCGGCCTGGCCCCACCGGTTGTGACATCTGACCGGGCGACTCCCTTTGATAACTGACAAAGGAGATTTTTTGCAGACGGACCTGCAGCGCTCAGACCCCTCCCAGGCCCCTTCCAGTCGTGACGTGACCGCGTTTAAATATCCCCCGTAAACTCGCGGAGCCACAGACGCATCCTCACAGCCCACGTGCCCGCCCCGCTCCCGTTAGGTTGATTCTCGGAAATCCTCACGTTTTCTTCTTTCGGAAAAATGCAAAGAACAGGAGACCTGTGAAGGGGGGGGGGGGGGGGCGGATCTCGAGTTTCCCCCGCGGACGACAGGAGGGAGCCTTTCATCAGGAACCAAAAAAAAAAAAAAACAACAGAAAAAAACAAAAAAATGAGACCGACAAGAAAAGCGCGTGTCATTCCCGCTGTCGGTGGAATTGGGGTGTTCAAGTCGGAAAGGTTTCGGGGGCAGGGGCTGGGGGAACGGCACTCGGCCTTTAAATTAAAAGCGGTTTCCGTGGCCCTGAAGGCGGCGGGCTCATCGCAGCTACAAGCCGGTCGGTTTTCTCTCCGCAACGGGACAGAGGCCGAGAGTCTTTCCCGGGGCCTCCCAGGGGGACCGAGAAAGGTCAGCTGGAAAGGTCAGCATTGCAGCAACGCTTTCCCCCCAAGACTTTGTTTCCGGGGAACCCACCCTGTTGCTTGAAGGACTTTCCAGGGACCCAAGGAAACCTATGGGCTTTTAAAAAATAAATGGGTTTTTTTTTTAATTGATTTTAGAGGGAGAGAGAGAGAAATATCAATGATGAGACTCATGGATCGGCCGCCTCTTGCACGCCTCTGACCGGGGATGGAGCCTGCAACCCAGGCCTGTGCCGGGGCCTGGAATTGAACCTGTGACCTCCTGGTTCAAAGGTCGACGCTCACCCGCTGAGCTACGCCGGCCGGGCACCTGTGGGCTTTCATGTTTATATGATTTATACAAGATCTAAACAGACTTTGAGGCGCTTTAGAGAAGGGGCATCGTGAGGGTTTTAAATTGTTTTCTTTCCTTTGGTGTCTCCTCTGTGTCTGCGTCTTACCAGGACCCTGTCCCTGGACGTCGGGCCCCCCCCGACCCAGGACGGCCTCATCTCAGGGCCTTCGCGTGACCCCATCTGCAGGGACCCTGTTTCCACAGACGGTCCCATGTTGAGATTCCGGGTGGATGCGAGTTTGGAGGGGGGTTCGCCGGGGAACGTGCCCACGGGCCTTCTACCTGGTGCAGCGCCCGAGGGACCCGTCAGTCGGGCGGAGGGAAGGGGTGTGTGTGTCTCCGGGTCGCGACGCCCACCTGAGTTTGAAAAGTAAAGAAGCAACGGGCCGTTTCGTGGGGTTTCCCTGGGAGGGGCTCCCGGGAAGGTCCTGGGACAGGACGTCCACCGTTTTTCCAAGGAAAGGGGGAGAGAATGGTGGGCGATCCACCCCGTGGCGTCACGAAAGCATTTTCCAGGAATTCTCAGCCCCGGCAGGCCTGGCTCAACGCTTAGGCCATCTGCCCTGGCACTGAAGGGTCCCGGGTTCGATTCCAGCCATGGGCACGTACCTGGGTCACAGGTTCCATCCCAGGCCCTTTTTTGGGGTGCGTTTGGGAGGCAACCCTTCTCTCTCTCTCTCTCACATGAGTATTTCTCTCTCTCTGTCTCCGCCTCCCTCTCCCTCCCACTCTTTCTAAAAATCAATGTGAAAAAATACCCTCGAGTGAGGGTGACCGGTAAGTAAATCAATAAAATAAAAGAAGGGACCCTCCGGAAGGGGCGCCCACGGGGAACGTTGGGAGATAGCGGCCACAGACCAGTTTCACAGCCTGTTAAGCAGTGGCCGGGAAGGCACAGGTTCCCAGATTCAAAATTCTGTCGGCCGCGGCCCCGCGCGTGGAATTCCCCAAACGCAACGCCAGAAAAACTTCAAAGCCAACGGCGCTCCCCGCCGACAGGCGGGGCGGCGTTAATTAGCAACAATGCTCTTTAATCTATAAATAATAAGGCGATCTCGGGGCTCCCCGGAGAAGGGTTTGGAGAAATCAACCGACACACACGCGGGCCGTTTCACAGACGGAGGTCGACGCGGGAGACAGAGGCCGGCCATTCTCTTGGAAATCAACGGGAGGGGCCGTTTGTGCAGAAAAAAAAGAAAGATTCCCCGGGGTCCTGACCGGGGAGTTCAGTTGGTTAGGGCGTCGTCCTGAGACACCGAGGTTGCGGGTTCGATCTCCGGCCGGGGCACGTACAAGAATCAAGCAATGAGTGCGTCAGGAAGAGCGATAACAAATCGACATTTCTCTCTCTCCCTCTCCCTTCCTGTCTCCGAAATCAATAATAAAATAAAATTAACAAGCATTTATTAAAAGCAAAAAGTAGCCCAGCCCACCTGGCTCAGCAGTGGAGCATCGACCGAGGAACCCGGAGGTTGCAGATTCGATTCCAGGTCAGGGCACAGGCCTGGGTTTCGGGCTCGAACCCCAATCAGGGGCGAACAGGAGGCGGCCGATCAATGACTCTCATCATTGATGTTTCTCTCTCTCTCCCTCTGAAATCAATAAAAAGAACAAAAAAACCTATTTTTTTTTATAAAAAGGAAGATGCTTGAAGTTGTTCTGTCCACGCCGTATTTTCCCACCTTTGCTCAAGGGAAGGACGTGGGTACTTTTGACGGAGGCGTTGGGGATAAAAGTGACACCGTAGGCAGGTTTCATTCCGGGGAGAGGAGAGACTCAGCGGCGGAAACCCTTGGGGAGCCCAACGCGTTAGTCCTGCGAGGAAAACGCTCAGGGCCAGGAAACGGTACTTGGCCTGAGCTGCTGCTTACCAAAGGAAGAAAAACACAGCCCGGGGGCCCTGTAAAAGCCCCGCTTACTCCCGTCCAAGAAGTAAGAGTGTTTATTTTACAAACGCAAAGGGTAAGAACATTCGTTCTGAGGGCTTTTTATTTTATTGTTTTTATTTTATTTTATTTTTTTAAATTTTATTATTTTATTTTATTATTTTATTTTATATTTTATTTTATTATTTTTTATTTTATTTTATTTTATTTTTTATTTTATTTTATTTTTTTATTTTATTTTATTTTATTTTATTTTTTTATTTTATTTTATTTTATTTTTGCAAAGCATTATAGTAACCATGACAGGGTAATTTGGTTTAAAGTGTCTATGTAGCAGGCTGATGGCCATGTGCTAGGGCCTTGGGACTGAGTCCGACACAATAATATAGACATATGTCAATAGATACATTATAGATACAGACATAGATACAAATAGATACATTTCGATACATAGATAATAGAGACATAGAGAGAGATACATGGATGGATACATGGAGAGAGAGTAGATGAATACATATATGTTACAATGTTGCTCTGATTGAACATAATATTAGGCAAACAAACAGGAATTTGGATGAGATGGAAATTATTTCTCTCTATGGTGGTAGGAGGTCAGAAGGAGGCGTCCTGGGCTGTTACGAAGAGCTAAGGCTTCAGGCGTCCGCCCTGCTGTCGCTTCGCCACGCTCAGCATGGGACTCCCTCCTCGTGGCCCAACATAGCTGCTTGGGCTCCAGCCCTCGCGTCTGTGTTCCAGGCCGCGGGAAACAGCGAGAGAGGAGCTCAGCCTGACTCTTTAGGATGTTAAAGATTAGGACGCGGGCATCCCTGGGGACATTACGTATATTTTTATTGTTCAAAATACTACAGATGTCCCCCCCTTTTCCCTCCCGTTGGCCCCCTCCACCCCGCATCTACCCCCCTGTGAGCCTTCCCCGCAGTATTGTCTGTGTCCATGGGTTACGCACATATGCGTATAAGTTCTTTGATTAATTTATCTATATGTTTAATAAAGCGAGTGTTTATCATAATGAGGGTGCCTGACGGGACAGGCCGTCTATAGGGTTCCTTGGCCCCCCCGGGAGGGAACGCGCTCAGGTCTGAGCCTGCTGCCTCTCCCACGTTCCTGTTAAAGGCGTCATTTCTCAAACTCCCCCCGCCCCCCCGAGGATCCAGGAGGGTCCCCCTCTTCTCCTCTCCCTGCTCTTTAACTAAAACAATATGGGGAATCTGCCCTAGGGGGGTTTCGAGCATCTGCGGGGTAAGGGAACAGCATTCCTCTGCGCTGTCAGGGGCAGGAGAGAAAGGGAGCTCTGCAGGCCCCGGGGGAGGGGGCGGCCAGGGTGCCCCCCTCCAGAAACCCCACAGCGCGGCCGTGAGCCCCAATCTCCTCTCTCAGCCACCCCGACGTCCGGGGATGGACGCCGGCCAGTTACAGCCTCAAATGCAACGCGTTCCCGATGGGTGGGAGGGGAAATGGGAAAACGCTTCCATTCGGAGATAATTGAACGGTTGACATCTGGGGCCAATTGCTGGTTTGAGTTTCTCTCCCAAGACATGTTTCCCCGAGGTGTCTTGTTTAATAACGATTTAAATGTGGGAAATAAATGTTTTCCTTTTGGGGGTCCTGCGGGCCGACGAGCGGGGGGTTGGGGCGGCGGCCTCTCCTTCCACGGTGCTCTCTGCCCGGTCTCCACGAGGAAGGGACCCGGGGACACCCCTGAACCCCCTCCAGACTCTGCCTTTGCTCCGAATATTTAAGCTCATTTGCAAAAACCCAAATCCGGGCCCGGGTCACGAATCGGTTCCCACACCCGACGGGGGGCCCGTGTCTTGTGTAGGTCGTGGGCGCGGGTGGGGATTCGTCGAGGGTGGGATATTGATTATGGTGCCGATATTGATATGGATACTGGTATTGATACTGATGTTCACATCGGTATAGCTATTGATAGGAGTGTTGATACTGATATTGATATTGATAATAATGTTGGTACTGATACTGCTATTGATAACTGGGGCTGATACTGATATTGATGCTGACATGATATTGGTATTGATATTGATATTGATAATAATGTTGCTCTTGATACTGATATTGATAACTGGGGCTGATGCTGATATTGATGTTGATGTTGATATTGATACTGACCTGACATTGACACTGATAATAATGTTGACACTGATACCGATATTGATAACTGGTGCTGATGCTGATGTTGATATTGATGCTGATGCTGACATTGATACTGATATTGATGCTGATGTTGATATTGATAACTACTGTTGATATTGATATTGATTCTGATATTGATATTGATACAGGTGTTGATAGTAATGTTGATACTGACATTGATATTGATAACTGGTGCTGATGCTGATGTTGATATTGATACTGAGACAATATTGGTATTGATATCGATATTAATAATAATGTTGATACTGATACTGATATTGATAACTGATGCCGATGCTGATGTTGATATTCATATAGATACTGACATTGATACTGATATTGATGCTGATCTTGATATTGATAACTAATGTTGATACTGATATTGATATTGATAACGAATGTTGATACTGCTATTAATGTTGATATGGATATTGATATTGATACTGATAACTGATGCTCATAGGGATATTGATAACCTAGGTTTTTACTCTTCCCCCAGGTTGGATTCAGCTCCCTCCCCCCTCAAAGTCCTCTTGAACATAATTCTATCAGACGACATTGGCTGTCCTCTCTTGGAGGCGGGGCCCAGTGAAAAGAGGCCCCTGGCTCCTCCCTGTGCAAAATCTGCCTGTGAAATAACCTTCATTTGTGGTGAAACACACGTAACATAAAACTCACCGTTTTAGCCCAAGTGGACACGTCCGTGTGATTTAGCTCATGCACCACGTGGCTCCTTTCAGTCCTTTTGGCTTCCGAATTTCCACTCACAGCCCACATACCCAGGACCCCATTCTCAGAAGACTCTAGAAGGTTCTAGCTGGATCGGGCGGGGCTCCCCTACCTGGGCCCTTTGTCCAATTCCTCCGAGGGCCAAGACATGTTATCACAAGCCTCCCACACACAGAAAAAAAAGCTTGTTTTTCACAGGATTATGCCTTTTCTGCAGAAATACCTTCATTCCGTGATATCATCCAAATGAACCCTTAACTCATCACTTCTGACAATGTACCGTGAAAATGACGACTAGTCGTATTTTTTAAAATGTTTTTTCTTATTACTTTTCCGCTCTATTGATTCCCTAAACGGGGGGTGCAGGGGGGGAGGTTGAACCTGTTTGTTGAATAAACTGATTGTGCCTACTTACCTTTTTTTTTTTAAAAAAAGCACCATGCCCTGTCCAGTGTGGCTCAGTGGTCAGAGCATCATCCTGCACACTGAAGGGTGGAGGGTTCGAATACCCAGGTTGCGAGTTCGAGAGTCGGTTGCGAGTTCGAGAGTCGACGTTTCTCTCTCTCTCTCTCTCTTTTTCTCCCCCTCACATTTCTCTCTCTAGAATCAATGAAGGAAAAAAAAAAGAAATGTAATGTTTTTAGCTATAGAAACTCTAAAAGCTCATAAATAAGTTGGGGTGCTTTTTCTGTGTTAGCTACAGGTGGGCGATGGGCCTACCAATCGCTGGCTCCTTATATCGCCTCCCGGTTTGCTCAGCAGGCGGGCACAACCTTTTGCAAATAACTTGTTGGAAACCTAACCCACTGGCTCAGCTCTGGACACAGGGTGGACTTGGCCATCTGAGGGGACCCTGCAGGCTTCTTCCGTGGCCCTGAGCCAGGCTTGTCCCGCAAGAGACCCCGGGGATAAGGGCCGTGTTTACTGTAACCGGACAAGTCAAGCAGAACTGACAGGCAACGCACCCCGGGGAGCGGGGGAGGGAGGAGACCCAGCTGGGCGCGTAACCAGTAAAAGCGCCCTTAGAGCTGGCCCGGGGTGCAGTTTTGGATTACCCGAACCCTCCAGGCCATGGTGCACTTTCCCAAAGCCAAGGCCTCCACCTCCTCCTGCGAGAACATGTGGGCCGAGCGCGTCCGGGCCCCCACCAATTTCAGGCGAGCAATTTCCGAGCGCAATTACGCGTCAGGCGCGCAGCTCCCCGGAGCACCGCGGGGATGCCTGCGGCGCCTTAATTGCATCCAGACCGTAACCTCGGTGTGGCCCGTGTCCCGCCTGTAACCCGGGGCCTGCCCGCTGCTCTCACATGTGGGACGGTTTTTGCAGGCTGATTGCAGCGATCTGAGGAAGGGCAGGCACCGGGCGTCTCCAAGGGCGCACCCGCAGCTGCTCCCGGGGTGCGCACGGGACAGTTTTCTGGGGCAGCCCCGCCAGGGAAATGCATGGTGTTCCGGGGGGCCAGCGCCCCAGTGGGGACAGGTCAATGGCCCTGTAGCAAAGGGGTCTCATTCTGTCTGGAAAGGGGGTGAAGTGAGAGAAGGGGGGGATGGGAGAGGGGAGTGGGGGGAAGGGAAAGTGGGGAGACACCGGAGAGGAGCGGAAACAACATCCCAAGTCCTCTGATCCGAGCTCAGGTCTGCAGTTCTTAGATCCCATCAACCCTTGAATGGAAAGGTGGCCCGGACGGCCCCGCTCAGTGACGCAGGACAAATGTCCACACCCTGGGGATCCGATGACCCTGAATGGAACCCGAAAACCGGAGACTTTGCTCTCTTGTGGTAGCCACTTTGGACCAAGAATAGGGCATCTGTTGGATTCCCAGCCAAAGGCACGTGCCTGGGTGGCAGGTTCGATCCCCAGCTCGGGTGTCTCTCTCCCATCGATGTTTCTCTCTCTCCCTCCCTCCCTTCCACTCTCTCTAAAAATCAATGCAAAAAATCCTCCAGTAAGGCTTTAAAATAAAACAATACTAAACAAAACCCTGTATTTAATTTTAATGAGCTCTCACAGAGGCTCTGTCCCCATGAAACACTCACCCCCCGTCCTCCTTTCCCCGGCCCCTGACACCTCACCGTCTACTTTCTGTCTCTGTGCATAGGACTCCTCTGGGGACCCCGCAGAAGTGGAATCGGACAGTTGTGCTTCTGGGATTTTTAAAAAATTTTATTTTATGGAATATTTTCCATCCACAGTTGGTCAAATCTGGGGATGTGGAGCCAGGAGATAAAAACCAATACTTTCCTGGCTGGGAAACTCGGTTGGTTAAGGGCTCGATCCCCCATCAGGGCACGTACAAGAATCAACAATGAGCGGGACAAAAATCATTGTTCTCTCTTTGTCTCTCTCCCGTTCAAAAGAAAATACATACAGAGGAGATCTCAGCAGTTAAATGCCCTGAAGGTCCCCATTGCCCTTGTCAGGCCATAACTTTTTCAGTGACACGGGGACCAGGCACGTTCCAATGCCGATGTTTCCCGTGGATGCAGCTCTGGCTGTTAGCAGGACACAGGGGTGCCCAGAGGTGAGGCTCGCTTGTCTCCCCTTCTTGAAAGGGGAGGATGGGGGTGCGGCCCCGGCCTTGTCTTCTGTGGCGCTGGCTGCCACGTGACCACAGGCCGTGGACGTGGGCACCTCTCCCGGGCCACAGGGAGTCGCTGAAACCAAAGTCACGTGGGGTAGATTGAAAATCTGGCTGCTGTCACTCATCTCCCTGGACCCTGGTGGACCCTGGGATTAGCCTGTGAGTAGCTTTCGCCTCTGGTGCGATAACAGACGTGAAACAAGTGGAAATGGAAACGCTGTCTGGCCCGGCCGGCGTGGCTCAGCGGTTGAGCATCGATTTATAAACCAGGAGGTCGCTGCTCAATTCCCAGTCAGGGCACATGCCCGGGTTGCTGGCTCGATCCCCAGTCGGGGGCGTGCAAGAGGCGGCCGATCAATAACTCTTTCTCATCAATATCCCTCTCTCTCTCTCTCCCTCTCCCTTCCTCTGTCTGAAATCAATAAAAATAATATTTAAAAGAAAATAAAAGAAATGGCGTCTGTGCTCTGAACCTAGCCCGGCCTCTCGCACAGCAGGACACCGCGATGAGGAAGATTCGGCCTTGGTGTTGGACCCTGAGCTCTCCTGCTGCTGTTCGGGTGCCCGAGACCCCTGCGGGGAGATGCCTGAGCTAAGGGGGTCACCACGGAGCCAAGAGCACCTGCCCGGCACAGGGGAGCCAGCCCGGCCTTGTCCCTCCTGAGTTCCAGACCCTCCCCACCCAGAGCAGAGCTCAGCCCGCCCAGAATCAGACGTCACAAATGCAAAGCTCCGGGGCTGGTTCGTTTCTGAGCCGACGTTGGACACGTACAGGATTCGAAATAAGAAAAATACGGTGTGTTGGTTACTACGTGTGGAGCCCAGAGTCCTTCCTAATTTTCGCCCAAGGATATGTTTTTATTGGTTCTTGAACTAGCTACATAGGACCAAGAATGAGGCATCTGTTCGATTCCCGGTCAAGGCCGGGTACCCGGGTTGCAGGTTCAATCCCTGGTCCCGGTTGGGGCACGTGGGGGAGGTAACCCATCGATGTGTCTCTCTCACCTCGATGTTTCTCTCTCTCTCTTCCTGCCTCTCCCTCAGTCCCTGCCTTCCACTCTAAAAAATCGATAGAGAAAATATCCTTGAGGGAAGATTAACAGAAAATAAAATTAAAAAATAATAATTAAGAAACAATAGGCCGTCTATATTTGGTCTGTCTCCCTTTTTCCGTGATATCTGACGATTCAAGGCAATCCCACTGCCCAGCCTGGTCCTGAAGGCACCGTCTCAGGAGGTCCGACACCTTATCAAGATCAAGGGCATCCAGACACCCAACTCAGGTTTTCTTATGGAGAAAATAGTAATAACAGTGAGCATTATCCTTTGCTTTTATCTCTTTATATCGAATATGTGATTTCTGAAATGTAATATGTAATAGCTTATAAAATATGTTAAAATGTTTTCATTTTTTTTAAAAAAAAATTGTAGATATATTTCTTAAAATATGTCTTTATCGATTTCAGAGAGAGGAAGGGAGAGGGAGAAGGGAAGCCTGTGCCCCTGTGCTTTATAAATTAGCCCGTGTTAATTGTGTCCGTGCGGCTGTCCATAAAAAGGCCTCTTAGCAGCAACTCCCAGCTGGGATTTGTGCGGGCCTTGCCCCCCCAAAACAGCTTTTTGTCATTTTATAAATTTTTTCAAACACAATTCCATTTTCCCAATTATGTTATTATAGAAAATCTTTTAAATATCCTAGGGTGAGAATTAATTTAAAAAATTTTTTTAAAATCCCAGCTCATCAAGTTCTTTGGTTAATCTCTTCTTGACCCCCTCTTCCCTCTGAGATCCGTCAGTCTGTTCCATGTTTCCATATCCTAAGAAACCCCGAAACACCCATCAGAAAGAATATATGCCCCCCTATGTTCACAGAAGCATAATTTATAATAGCCAAGATCTGGAAACAGCCCAAGGGCCCATCCGTAGATGAGCGGATAACACAGCTGTGGGGCATTTACACCGTGGAATACTATGCAGCTGTGAAAAAGGCAGATCTCTTACCCTTTGGAGACAGCATGCTGAGACCTGGAGGGTATTATTGCTGAGTGAAATAAGCCAGGCAGAGAAAGATAAACATCTCATGATCTCACTCATATGTGGAATCTAATGAACAAAATAAACTGTTTTATTTCTTCCTGTCCAGTTTGGATGCCTTTTATTTCACCTGAAACTTATAGAAAACGATATTGCATGTCAACGGTCGTTGGAAAAAACAATTAAAAATAAATACACAAAAATAAAGGAATAATAGTAAAATTGTAGAGAATTAACATCCATGCTCAGACGTATAAGAGGCCCCCCAGCTCTCCACCTGGGATGGGTGGAGTAACAAAACCCCCGCGAGGTCCCTGACACCACCCTTCAGGCTCCGAAACAGAGGAGCCAGGCCACACGCCGCTCCTTTTCATTGCTTTGGAAAATAAATAAATAAATCTCGGTTCAAAAATAAACTCAGACATTCTTTCCCGTCGCAGAGCGAACCTGTTCCCAATTTCTTGTCCAAACAATGGCGATTACACACGGGTACATTTTCGGAGTGACTCCCGCCGACCTTCTGGGAGAGACGCGGTCCCTGCCTCCCCCCACCCCTCCCCGCCTCCCCCTTCCTGGAGCAGAGGGGTTGATGATTTCTGGACTTTTGATCTCAAGTGGAAGACACCTGTTTCTACAACGCGCCCGTCAGCTTGAGTTTGACCGCGGTCCCCACAGTGGGGTTTGCAGAGCCGACATCCAAGCAGAGCTGCAGATCTGAGCTTAGGAAAACAGACGTTCGAAGATGCCTGAAGTGTTTAAATGATTTCTGTTGAGGGGACGGTGTTGACTCAGGAGATAATTGGCCCCAAATTGAAAGGGGAGATTGGATGATTGAATTTATTCCCCAGACCCTTGTAAAAACGATTATGTGTGTGTGTGTGTGGACTGAGAGGCAAAGATATACAGAGAGATAGATAAATAATAGATACGTATAAATCAGATTAGACAGATGATAGAACTATATAGATACAGATAATGATAGCTGGATAAGGGATTGATAAATACAGATGAAAGACAGATAAATATGATAGATCTAGATAGAAGATGACATGAAATAGAAAATAGATGATAGAGATACACATACACACATGCATATATAGATGATAGTTGATAGATATATATGAATAGATGACAGATGAAATAGGTAGATAGTAGGTAAGTAAATAGATGGTAGATACATAGATACATACATAGATACATAGTTACATACATGGATACATGGTTATATACATAGATACATAGATACATAGTTACATGCATAGATACATACATAGACACATAGGTACATAGTCACATACATAGAAACATAGATACATAGATAGATACATAAACACATAAATACATAGTTACATACATAGATACATAGATACATAGTTACATACATAGATACATACATAGACACATAGATACATAGTCACATACATAGATACATAAACACATAGATACGTAGTTACATACATAGATACATAGATACATAGTTACATGCATAGATACATACATAGATACATAGATGATACACAGACACATATATGATGATAGGTAGATAGACAGACAAACAGATAGATACATAGATAGTTTTGTTTTGTTTTCTAGAGGGTGGAAAGCTAGCTGAGGTCAGGGGATTCCTGATCTGTTTCCACCGGCCCCCCTGGTTGGGCTCCCAAAGATATACCTGCATCCAAATTCCTGGAACCTGGGAATAGGACCATATATAGAAACAGGATCTTTGCAGGTGGGATGAAATGAAAGCTCTGAGATGAGGTCGTCCTGGGTCAGGGGGGCCCAACGCCCAAGGGCAGGGTCCTTGTAAGAGACAGAAGAGGAGACACGGACACAGAGGAGAAGCCTGGGGAGACGGAGGCAGAGACGGGAGGGAGGCGGCCACCAGCCCAGGGACGCCTGGAGCCCCAGGAGCTGGAAGAGGCAGGAAGGACCCTCCCTGGAGCCTCCGGAGGGAGCTTGGCCCTGGGACACCTGGCTCTCAGATGTCTGGTCTCCAGGATGGAGAGAGAATAAATATCTATTGTTTAAGCTGCCCAGTTGGTGGTCATTTTTTTAGAGTTGCCTCACGACCCTCACACACTAAGGTGATTTTAAAATTGCCTGTGTGTCTGTGTGTGTGTCTAAATCCACATGTGTACACCTACCTCGGAACCTGCTGATTCAGGGGCACCCAGTTTGGGGTCCAGGGGCACCTCCAATGTCCCAGATGTCTGTAGGGGACCCTTGCAGAAACACTGCAGGGGAGGGTGGCATCTCAGGGGTGAGGGGACAGGGTGTGGAGGCTGGGATAAGAGCAGGAGGGGATGTGAGGCTGGGACTTTGCAGCTCAGACCCCAGGCCTGCCTGTCACTCCTGCAGTGGCCGTGGCCCAGCCCTTGCCCCAGCACAAGCTGCAGGAAAATCATCCAGCGTGGGCTTCACGTCCCATCCCCAAAGGCCTAGGGCAGCTCCTCTTGGGGTCACCTGCATCTTGGGGAAGAGATTCTTGGGTGTTGGTTTCAAGATACAATCATCCCTTCCATGAACTTAGCAGCTTGTGGGACGTTCAGGGTCTGAACCCAGAACATGATGTCCTGGAGCCCATTCACGGTGGAAAATACACCTGTTAATGCACTTGGGATACAGTGATGGGCATCTGTCCGTGATGAGTTTA
Organism: Miniopterus natalensis; assembly: GCF_054644295.1. Taxonomy (NCBI): domain Eukaryota; kingdom Metazoa; phylum Chordata; class Mammalia; order Chiroptera; family Miniopteridae; genus Miniopterus; species Miniopterus natalensis. Next base: position 106,531,170 of record NC_142103.1, on the reverse strand, counting down.
AGTGCATTGCATGTCATTGCCTGTGTTGAATTCACAGCGCGTCCCGGGCCTGGCCTCCCACAGAGGCCTTCTGCGGGCTCAGGGGGGAGCCGCACCTATGACGTCACTCGGACAGTTTGCACGTTTATACAATTTGTCTTGGTTCTGTCTGTCTGTGCCGTCTGGGGGCGGTGGGGTCTGCCTCCGGCCTCCCTGTGAAGCAGGCAGTCTGTGTCTGTGCGCGCACTAGGGGGTGGGGGTTAAAGGGGTGCTAAGCGGAAAATGCAGAGGCCCAAGGAGCCATGTTACGAGGTAAGGGAGCTCCAAAGCCAGCCAGTCCCAGAGAAAGTGCAGACAGACCTGCAATGGCCCTAAGCCAGCAGAGACACCTGCCTCCAGGTGTGGCTTCAGACGCTTGCCCTGCGGACACGTTTGCAGGTACAGCCACCTGACGTCAGGCATGGTCGCTTCCTACCCACCTCAGTGCCATGTCCCTTACCTGGAACGATGTCACGGGTTGGGGATCAGAAGGCAGGTGGAGCGAGTCTCTGTCTTATTGGGCAAAGCTGGCAGGTGCTGTTGGGGCCACATGAGCCGTAGAAACGGAGCCGCCACTAAAAACATAGGGCTCCTGCCCTGGCCGGGGGTGGTTTAGCGGTTAGAGCTCCGGTCCCCCACATGGAAGGGTCGAAGATCGATTCCTGATCAAGGGCACGTACCTGGGTTGCAGGTTCGATCCAGGCCCTGGTTGGGGCTTATGCGGGAGGAAACCAATCGATCTCTCTCTCCCCCTCCGTTCCACTCTCTCTAAAAGAAATCAGTGGAAAAAAAATACCCTCAAGGTGAGGCTTAACCACAACAAAAAAACCCCACACAGGGCTCCCCTGAATTTCAGAGAATTTCAGGGAGATTTTCTGGAGAACATGCCTCCCTGCACGTGCTGTTTGCCTCAAACCCGAGATCCCAGAGGCTTCTTGCACAGGCTTCAGGGTTACTGTAGCCACCTGTGAAGAACCGACAATGTGCGAAGCATTTCCCCTCCAAGTGGCAACTCTGTTTCCGAGCGAAGCTCAGGGATTGTCTACATTGTATCTATTCCGGGGAGATGTATCTATTCCCCGGAGATGTTACCTGCGTTAGAACCCAGGCCCGGTGTGGCCGCACATTCTGGCTGAGATCGGAGTCCGGACGGGTGACGGGGAACCCGCACAGAGAGAGCCCAAACTGGCCACTTGCGGCCGGTCCGTCACCCTGGAAGTCTCGGAATAAATTTGTGAACTCGCCACAAAGGAGTGCATAAAACCAGATGAGCCGTGACCGAATTAAAGCCTCGCAGTCCGAGGCCCGGCCGTGGCGTGGAGCCAGCTGCCAGGCAGCCCGGCAGGGCCCCCCACCCCTGGACCACGGTTCCAATTAGATCCCCAGATGACCTCATGTGGAGGGTATGGCCCGAATATTAAAAATTCCTGGAGCAAATGAAAGGATGGCTGGCACGGAGGGGGGAAGGGAACGAGAGGGACGGGGGGTGCAAACATGTTTCATTGTATTTCAACACTCGCTCGACCAGCCCGGAGAGGAAATTGCAGGTCCCGGCAGCGGGGATTGAGAGAATGGCAGACAGATTTACAACACATGGAAGAAACAATTAGGACGGGGGGCTCCGCCGACTACAAAGCGGGGACATAAATTCCCGTAATGAGACGGGAAAAGCACAGGGCAGGAATGAGCTACGTGCTGGCGTCCAGAGGCCAAAATGTCAAAAAGCTGCGGGTCGCCTGCCAACTGCCCTCAGCACCAGATGGCCCTCAGGTCCCCCCGCCCCCACCCCGGCCCCAGCCCTGCCTATGTTTTTTAATGGGACCCTCTCTGTTGGGCCTGTCCCCAAGCCTCCAGGCCAGAAATGTCGCTGGAACACACAGGCATTTACGGTCCCTCAACTGCAAACGGCGAATGTTGAGTGGGGCGTGGAGGAGACCAGGGACGGAAGCGGAGACTGGTAGAGGTGGAGACTGGCGTCGGGACCGGCGATGGGTGGCAGCGAGCAGATGCGATGGCTGACCGCGGGCAGTGCTTCTAAAATGCACAGCTGCCAGAGACACACGTTTAAAAATAACGAATCAGAAAAATAACAATAATAATAAAGTGGAATATTATGCAGCCCTGAAAATGACGAAGGGGCAGCCACAGGGTACAAGGTGGATGGATCGTCCACCCAGGATGCTCAGTGAGAGAAGCCAGACACACAAAGTCACAAAAGGTGTAATTCCACTTCTCTGAAACGTCCAGGACTGGCAAAGTCACAGACGCAGAAAGTGGGTTAGTGGTTGGCAGGCACTGGGGGAGGTAGATGGGGCGTGGTGGCTAATATGGACAGGTCTGCCTTTGAGGCGATGACAATGTCCTGGGACCAGGCAGAGGCGGTGATTGCACAATTTTGTGAATGTACCAAAGGCCCCCGAATTACACACTTAACGGTGATTAATTTTACGTTATGACAAAGAATAGATAGAAAATAATTGGTAGATAAATGTTTGATAAGAGATAGATCAATGATGGATATAGATACATATACATAGATAGAAATAATAGGCCGATAAATAATAAATAAATGATACATAAATGATAGAGACATAGGAGAAAGCCTCTCGTGCCGAGTCAGATTTCTCAGCCTCACACACTGACATCCGGGGCTGGTGACTCTCAGATGTGGGGCGTCCTGTGCACTGTCGGGTGCTAAGCAGCCTCCCTGGTCTCCACCCCTCAGATACCTGCTAACACCCCCATTTTCCAATGCGATGACCAAAAATGTCTGCAGACATCATCACTCATCACATGCCATTGCCCGAACGGAGATGACCGAGCCTAGCACCAGACGTCAGTCCGAGCCTAAGAAAAACACCCAGGAGATAATTATTCTTGCATGTGACTTTACGCCCCAGCCAGGCAGGGCTCCAGTCCCCAGGGTCATCAGCCATTCCTCCCCGTCTCTAAGATGTTCACCCTCCCTGCCTCCTCGAGGAAAAGCCAGACGCTCGCTTCCCGGTCTCCGAGGAGCTGGGGTGAGGCTGTGGTCGGGCCTCCATCAATCAAACGAGGCCTGGTGGTGCAGCTCAGTGGTTAGAGCGTCGGCTGGCACACCAAAGGGTCACAGGTTTGATTCCCGGTCAAAGGCACACACCTGGGTTGTGGGTTCGATCCCCGGCCTCTCACGCGAATGGACCCTCACGGCACCCCGACTTAGAACTGGGGCCTTGTCGTCACCAGGAGCCACTTTGGGGAGCTCCCTCTCTCTAATTCTATCTCTATCTCTAGCTCTGGATCTCCAGCAAGACCTCGTACATTTACCACATTTGACGAGTTTCTTTCCCCTCCCTGTCACTGTGGGTACTGGTTTCCTTTCGTCTCGTTGGAGATCGGGGTGGGGGCCCCTCCAGTTGGCCCCAATACCTTCTGATACGACACAGTTGATCTTCGGCGGCTTTCGTGGTGACGTCCGATGATCCAAGATGCTCCCGCCTGCCCTGCCGGCCCTGAAACACCTTCTCAGGAGGTCCGACACCTTATCATGGTCAAGGGCCTCCAGACCCCAAAATCGGGTTTCCTTACGGAGAAAATAGGAGTAACAGTAAGAATTATTCTTTGCCGTGTCCATTCATATAGCATATGTGATTTGCGAAATGTAATACGTAATATATAATGGTATATAAAATTTGTTAAAATGTTTTAATTTTTAATAATATGAAAATGTTATATTTTTAATTGGATAATTTTTTTTTGTTAATCCACCCTCGAGGATATTTTTTCCGTTGATGTTTCAGAGAGCGTGGAAGGGAGAGAGAGAGGGACACATAGATGTGGGAGGGACATCTATTGGTTGCCTCCTGCCCGAGCCCCAACCACTGAGCCACGCCTGCCGGGGTTTAATTGGGTAATTTTAAAAAATGATAACATAACAGTGGCTCCAACACCTTCTGAGGGAGTGATTAAATAGTTCATCACTATTTAACAAAACCCAGTAAAATAATTTGCTGAGAAAAAAATGTCCATCCTGTCCCCAAGCCTCCAGACCCGAAGGAGTTAAGGCCCTTTTATGTCTGAGATTACCATTTTATTACCAAGCGTTTCCCAAAGATCCATTACCATAAAATTGAAAATCGTGGCCCCCGCGCACTCGAAGACAGAGAGCTCTTAGCCGTGAGTGATGCTGAGGCTTACGCCCGGCGAGCGCCCTCACGTTGGCCGAAGATGAACCATAAAAATTAACATAACGAGGCATTCATTGGATTTATTTATTTATTTTTATTAATTTATCTTTATTGTTGAGGGTGTTACAGATGTCCCCCCCTTTTCCCCCCCTTGCCCCCCTCCACCCTGATCCGGCCCCCTCCCCAGGCCTTCCCCACACCATTGTCTGTGTCCATGGGCTATGCATCTACGCACATAAGTTCTCTGGTTAATCCCCCCCCCTTTCCCTTCCCTCTGAGATCTGTCAGTCTGTTCCTTGCTTCCACACCTCTAGATCTACTCTGTTTAGTAGTTTATTTTGTTCATTAGATTCCACGTATAAGTGGGACCATGGTCATTGGATTTATTGAACGAGCTCTGGCCATACGTAATTTGCGTTTGCACCGAATTATTTAAATCCTGCCCCCTCCCCGACAGCCACCCCTGTGTGTCTGTGGGCACATCAGAAAAGGGACGCGTGTTCCTCCTTTTCGGGAGACGGTGCCAAGAGAGCCTCGAGTTACTATGCGATTTGTTTGAAACGAAGGTCAGGCTTTTTGTGCGTCGGGAATGCTTGCTGTCCGCCCACTGAGATTGAAGGATGCGGGTCTAGGGTTGATGGATGGCACAGCCTGGTCGCTTCCCCTGTGTCTGATGAGTTCCTCCCAGAAAGACTTCTCTCCTGGGGAAAATCCCATTGATCCAGCCTTAATTGTGTAATAATCTTCTGACGTCCGATCTACATATTCGGGCGTGTCCCTTCCCATCACAGATGTCACTCTTACCCTTGTTGAGATGCTCGAGCCCCCTGCGCAATTGTGACCCTTTCTCTCTCTTTGTGATTTAAAACAAATTTTTTTTTAAAAAAATTGCAGTTGACATTCAATATTATATTAGTTTCAGGTGTACAGCCTAGTGGTTGCACATGTATATTATTTATAAAGTGATCCCCTTATAAGTCTAGTACCCACCTGGCACCACACAAAATTATTACAATATTATTGACTATACTCCTTATGCTGTAATCGACATCCCGGTGGCTGCTTTGATTCCTCGAAAACTTAAAAATATGGCCCAGCAATTCCGCTTCTGCATTTTCACCTGAAGGAACCCCAAAAACGAATTCAAAAGAGCATATGCACCCCCATGTTCATTGCCGTATCATTCACAATAGCCAAGGTCTGGAAGCAGCCCAAGTGCCCATCAGTAGATGAGTGGATTAAAAAAACCTGTGGTACATGTACACAATGGAATACTATGCAGCCCTGAAAAAGGATGGAGTCTTACTATTTGCGACAACACGGATGGACCTAGAGGGTATTATGCTGAGTGAAATAAGCCAGACAGAGAAAGACAAATACCATATGATTCCTCTTGTGTGCGGCATCTAAGGAACAAACAAAACAGAAACAGACTCAGAGATACAGTTGCCAGGCGGTTGGAGGGCTGGTTGCAAAGGGGGAAGAGATTCAGAAGTATCCATCTGTGGCAACAATTTCTTTTCGGATTCTGTTTTGCAACCGTGACCACGTGAATGAGCAGGGACGTCTATCTTTGAAAATGCCATTTCTCCAAATCCAGGAAAATAAGTTGCTGACTTTCCGGCGTGTGGTTTCACCGTTAGTCCTGATAGCGTCGTGCGCGCTTTGGACAGAGACACGGAGACCGCCTTTCTGTTCTTCCTCGGAGACTGTGAGCGTCTCTCATGAACCGATGGGGTTACGGGCATTTTCAGGGGGCTCGGGTGTAACCTCTCAGGGCTGAGGTAGGGATTTCACTCACTCGTGGGCTCCCCCCTCCCCGCCAGCCCTTCGGGGTCCCTAAGAGCCAAGTGTTGAAATGCGCGTCTGCCGACACGCCGCGTTAAAATACATTTCATTGAACACGGAGTGCATCGGGGTTAAGGAGCTTGCTTTTCAACACAGGAATCCCACTAAGAGAGCCGGGGTGGGGGGGGAGTTAAAAGGAGGCCAAGAGTAGGAAATCCAGCTCAAATAACTAAAGGGGCGGGGGTGAGGGGGTGGGGTGGGCAGCGACGCCGGAGTGGAGCTGGACAGAGCTGTCTTCCAGCCCCTCCCGCCTGCTCCCCTCTGCACGTCGTCTCTGTCTGAACTGTTGCAATCATTGTGCTTTGTAAAACCCACGTCCCCGGAGGATGCGAAACAGCTCAGGATGCATTAGGAAGAAATAAAGGGCCTGGGGCCCGGTGCAAGCGGCTCAGTTGGTTGTGAGCGTCCTCCGAGCCGCAAGGGGTCGCTGTTGCGATTCCCGGTCAGGGCACATGCCTACGTTGCAGGTTGAATCCCCAGCAGGGGGCTTGCAGGGGGCAGCTGGTGGATGTTTCTCTCTCTCATCGATGTTTCTTTCAATCTCTCTCCCTCTCTAAAAAAATAAAAATAAAAACTAAATAAAAACATAATTAAAAAAAAATTTTTTTTTAAATATAAAGGGCACGGAAGCCAAGACTTATCGAAAGCTTACTGTGCGGTTTCTTCGAAATGACACCAAACGCCAAGGCAATCAAAAGAGAAACGACGTAAATTGGACTTTCATCAGAATTTTTCAAAAAGGCTTTTGTGTGTCCGATGAGATTACCAGGGATGCAAAAGTACAACCTGTAGACTGGGGAATGGGGGTGGGGGGGTGTCAGATATTCGCAAATCGTTTACCAGATGAGGATCTAGCATCTGGAGTCTATTAAAGAACCCGTACAGCTCACCCGCAAAAAGACAAAGAAGCCGATTAAATAATGCGTAAGGGACTGGTGTAGGCATTTCTCCAATGAGGGTGTGCAAATAGGCAGTGAGCCCATGAAAAGATTCTCAGTATTCATCATCTTTAGGGAAATGCAAATCAAAACAATTTTACACCCACCGTGATGGATATAATTTTATATATATATATATATACACACATATATATACTATATGTATATGTGTGTATACACACACACACACACAAAGAAAAATGGGAAATAACAACATCTGGTGAAGATGTGGAAATACTCAAACCGTCCTACATGGCTGGTGGGAATGTAATATGGTTCAGCCAGAGTGAAAAATCAATCTGATGATTCTTAAAAAACAGCAACGCCCCACGTAGAATTTGCATAGATACAGCAATTTTCCTGTTGGGTATAGACCCAAGAGAATCGAAAACGAGTGTTCAGAGATACTTGTAAACCAATGTTCGTAACAGCATTACCCACAGCGCCCAAAAGGCGGAAGCAGCCCAAGTGTCCATCCACAGATGAACGGAGAAGCAGAATGTGTTCCATCCACACAGTGGAATATTACACAGCCATGAAAAGTAATGAAGCTCTGACAGGCTACAACGTGGATGGGCCTTGAACACACGATGCTCCGCGAGAGAAGCCAGACACCAAAGGACACATCGTATATGATTCTATTTACATTAAATGTCTAGAACAGATGGGTCCATGGACACAGAAAGTAGATTAGTGATTTCCAAGGGGCAGAGAGGACGAGGGAGACACTGCTTAACGAGTCTCCTTTTGGGAGGGAGAAAAAAATTCCGAAACTTCGTAGAGGAGATGGTTTCGCTACATTGTAAATGCGCCAACAGCCACCTGAAAATGATGAATTTAATGTGATGTGAATTTTGCTACAAAGTAAAAACACACATTGGGCGTGCAATTCTCTGTAGCGTATCAGCTTATGCGTCATAGGCATTAGCATTTTGACTCTTAGAGGTGATCAAGAATGAAGCTCGAGCCCTGGCCGGCGTGGCTCGGTTGGCTGGGCATCGTCCTGTGTACCCAAAAGTCGCTGGTTGGATTCCTGGGTAAGGCACGTGCCCAGGTTGCAGGCTCGATCCCCGGTGAGGGACGTGCAGCTGATCGATCGATGTTACATTTTCATATCGATGTTTCTCTCTCTCCCTCTCTAAAAAAAAAAAAAAATCAACCACTTCAACTGTCCACGTTCATAACGGCCTGTCTGCACAATCTTGGGGGAGGTTTTTACAGTGTTATTCTCGGCTTTTGGGGTGAACTGAAATCCTGAGACAGCAGAAAATGTGCCCGTCAACATACTGGATTCCTGCTCTCAGCCGGCTTTGGACAGAAACTTTGTAACAAGGGAGGCGGGAGTGAATTATTACAATGTTTAATCTCCTTTGAAACTACAGACGTCTGTGTTATTTGTGGGTGTTAATCCTCAAAGATGAAATAATATCTACCTTTTCTGCCGCGACTACACACGTACTTGTCTGTTGAAATAAAGTAGCAGAGAGGAAATGAAACTGCAAACATTGAAACAACCCAGAGCGTTTGATTTCGCAAACGTCTGAATAAGCTGGGAAAAGCATTGGAGTTTCTGCCTCTCTCTCCAGGGTCGGCCTTGCGGACGCCTCTGTTCGTCCCTAGGTCTTTCCCAGTTTTCTTCTCTTTCCGCGGGGCTTTTGCCCGTCTCCATGAGACTTCTTTGGGGCCGGGGACGGATTTCATCTCATCCATCGGGGATTCCCGAGATCAGGGCAGCAATTAGAAAGGAGCGTGGAGCTAAGGAATTTCAGTTTGCAAATTACTGGCCGAGGAGACTTACTGGGTCGGTATAAACATTGCGTTTTCTAAAAGATCCCCCTTTTTTTTTTAATTAATTTTTTTATTGACAAACAACATTATCTTACAGTCAGGCCTTGTTTCTCCAACGTGTCAGGATCAGGCACGCGTCTCTCGGGCGACAAGCAGAGGAAAGGATGCGCCCGTGTGAGTCAGTTTACCGATAAAGCTCACGTTGGTGTTGTTAACATCTCAGGAAATTATACCGTGAATATTTTCGTGTGTTTTTTTTTTGTGTTTTTTTGTTTTGTTTTGCTTTGTTGCTGCCGGGGATCAAACCTGTAACCCCGGTACGTGCCCTTGAGTGGGAATCGAACCCATGACCCTTTGGTCTGCCGGCTGATGCTCTAACCACTGAGCCACACTGGCCAGGGCCTGCATTTATCTTTTCTTGGTCCCTTGGTGACTTTTCTTTCTGCCCCCAAGTCCTACGACCTCCAAACGTGCTTTTAGGACCTTTTTTTCGTGCCGAGGACCTTAAGTTGGGCTGTCCCAGGTTTACGTGGGGAAAGCAGAGGTTCCCTTCGCAGCAGCTACACTGCTTTTCTCTTTGGGTTCTGACGTCGCCCTCGGGGGTCTCTCCACTTTTACGAGCATGTGTTCCCGGAGCTGAGCTCAAGTGTTGCTTTGACCCCAAATGGACGGATGAACCGCTCACATGGTGTGCAGAACGGGGGCAGGGGGGGGCGGTGAGAATGCAAAATGAGAGCCGTGGCAACGTGGTTTGAATCAAAGAGATGCCCGCAGGAAGAATTTAGACCCGTCAGAAATGTTCTTCTGGGGTCTGGGACAACCTGTGTGAAGGTTTGATTTTTTTAAAAAATTTTTTTTGGTGGGGTGGGGAGGGCTCAGCACCGATTAGCATTCTGTGAGTTCTCATTTGAATTTTATTTTCGAACAAGGTCCCGGGGTCAAGGGGAACGTGTCCAGGGTGAGGTTTGCAATAATTGAATTTCACGTGGGAAAGCGTCATCTGGCTGCAATTGACTGGGACTTCTCCCGGCTCCGCTCAAATTGACCTGAGAATGTGGTTGGTGGTGGAAATCAGGGGTGGGTGTGTGTGGGGAGGGGGGGGAGCGGGGAGGAATGAACATTTGAAATAAAACATTAGTGACTCTCACGTCGAAGGGAGGGGGAACCTGGCTGCTCCTGGGATGTGAACAGGAGTCTCTGACCCGGTTTACCTTGCAAGGGGAGGAGAGCAGATTCTTAACTAATGGGCCCCCGAGGGCCAGGCACCCACCAGGAGCATCTGTGGTGGGATTAGGATGGGTTTCTGGAGGAGGGAGGTAATCTATGAGGTGGACGTCACCATGCAGGAGAATTACGGGGGGATGTGTTGGCAAAAACACCCTAACTTAGTGAAAGAAGCCGCTGTGGGTAGAGGGAGGAGATAGCCCCTGAATCAGTGGTGATGGAGACCCCACCAGCCCCACCTGGGGCTCTGGGGCTGCCTAGAACCCCAGGTTTTGTCCAGCGAGGGGGTAGCTTCCTTCACCGGGGGGGATTTCTGGGGGAGGAACTGAGCTGTGAGCCGTCGGCAGCGGACGTGCCCAGCAACTGAGAATGAGGGGCTTGATTTTGGGTGGGAATCGTGGAGGGACCCGCCCCAGTCCACCCCTCACTGGGGCTTTCGTGGAGAAAGTTAATGCCGTTGGGGGAATGTTCTCTAGGATTCTACTTGGTATTTTTTGGAGGACGTTAATGAGGAGCGACAGCTGGTCTAGAAATCACGACAGGCAATGGTCTCCGGTCTTTACAATCCCCGTTCACCCTCAGCCAGGACCTCTGCTGGTCCAGGTGGCTTTGTTTCCCTTTTCTTTCCTTCCTGCCTACATCTACCTATCATCTATCATCTATCTATCTACCATCTATCATCTATCTATCTATATCTATCATCTATCTATCTATATCTATCTATCTATCTATCTATCTATCTATCTATCTATATCTATCTATCTATCTATCTATCATCTATCTATCTATCATCTATCTATCTATCTATCTATCTATCTATCTATCTATCTATCTATCTATCTATCATCTATCTATCTATCTATCTATCATCTATCTATCTATCTATCATCTATCTATCTATCTATCTATCTATCTATCTATCTATCTATCTATCATCTATCATCTATCTATCTATCTATCTATCTATCTATCATCTATCTATCTATCTATCTATCTCTCTATCTCTCTATCTCTCTATCTCTCTATCTATCTATCATCTAATCTGTATCATCTATCTATCCATCCATCCATCTATTCTATTATTTATCACCTCTCTCTCTTCCTACCTACATATCTCTATAATCATTTACCATCTCTTCCTTTCCTCCTTCCTTCCTTCTTCTATATCTATTTATTATCTATCTATCTATCATCTATCTATCATCTATCTATCATCTATCTATCTATCTATCTATCTATCTATCTATCTAATCTATCTATATCTATCTATCATCTATCTATCTTTCTATCTCTATCTATCTATCATCTATCCATCTATCTATCTATCTATATCTATCTCGATCATCCATCATCATCCAAATTCATCTACCCACCCATCCACACATCCATCCATCCACCTATCCACCCATCCATCTATCCATCTATTGATTTATCCATCTATCCGTCTATCTACCCTTCCTTCCTTCCTTCCTTCCTTCCTTCCTTCCTTCCTTCCTTCCTTCCTTCCTTCCTTCCTTCCTTCCTTCCTTCCTCCCTCCCTCCCTCCCTCCCTCCCTCCCTCCCTCCCTTCCTTCCTTCCTTCCTCCTATGATCTATCTATGTATCCATCCACCATATATCCAGATTCAAGTCATCTTTCCTATGCTCATAGCCACGCACCATTAACTTTTCCAGAAACTCTCACAGATCATCTTAACCCGCAGTGTTTCGACAAACACCTGTCCGCAGTTTTCACCTTGCAGCCTCAAGAGACTGGGTTCTGCCCTCGAGCACACAGGTGGAGCGCTGGTGGCTCACCACAGGCGCTCGGGGCCCCAGGGTAGAGAGAATCATCCTTTTGACGGCCCAGCACCCATTCATGACACCTCGTGGGGACATTTAGGTGTAAATACCAACATCGCCGTGGATTCACGGGGACTCACACGAGGTCCCGGTTCCTTTGTCTGCCTCAGTTTCCTTCTCAACATCTCCATCCAGAGGAAGCCGCTGACCCACTCACGATCCGAACTCGGTCCACACATCTGGACTTTCCGAAGGACGTTTAACGAAGAACATGCCCTCCGAGCGGTTTTTTTTACTTCATTAGGCCTTTTCTGTACCAATATCGCTATTTTTATGACGGCTCGGCCCGAGTGCCCCAAACATCATAAAATGATTACATGCACTCTGTGGCGAGCTCTTAATAAATACGAAACATCTGAGTACAATTAGGTGCCTTTTCCATAACTCCCCAATTACCGTGGGCCCCGACTTGTTTTCTACACAGACGCGGGGTTTGTGAGACATTCTTGAAGCCGTGGGGCAATTTAAGAAGAAAATAGAGCCCTTATGTTAGAGGCGGAAGGCCCTGGGGGAGGGGAACCGTCCGGAGTGCTTTCTCTGGTTTTGGGGGTGCTCTGGGTCTTGAGGGGTAGCTCAGAAATGGTCATGGCAAAGGGTTTGGTATGAAAGATGCTGTTTGAATTTATTCAGGTCATACTCTGAGAGGACAGTTTCCAAGCGTGACCGCAGGGACGCAGAGGAGCTGGACCCAGGGAGACCTGTGAGAGTCTCCTAGGGAGTCACACGAGGAAGCTTAGCCTCACCCACTGGTCCATCGAGACTCAACACGAGTTCATTACTGGGGCAAAGGAAGGCTCTGGGAGAAACTCAAAGTTTTTTTTTTTTTTAAATACGTTTTTATTGATTTCAGAGACAGAGGAAGGGAGAGGGAGAGAGAAATAGAAACATCCATGATCCGAGAGTCATTGATCGGTTGCCTCCTGCACGACCTCTATGAGGGGATGGAGCCTGTAACCCAAGCATGTGCCCTGACCGCGACTCGAACCCATGATCTCCTGGTTCGTGGGTCAATGGTCAACCACTGAGCCACACCGGCCAGGGAGGAACTCAAGAGTTTTTACCTGGAGAGACATGGACCCCATTCACCAGAGCAGGAGACATGGAAACGCCAAGTTTCGGTCCAAAGGGATGTCCTTGGTTTGACCTTTTGCCCAAGTGAAGGCATCTGACCAATGCATGGGGCTGGCAAGCTAGAGTGGTGTCCAGCAGCTGTGAGTCCAGGCAGACAGTGTTGGTCAGTGTCTGCAGGTATGAGGCCTGGCTCAGTGGTTGAGCGTCGACCTATGAACCAGGAGGTCAAGGTCAATTCCCGGTCAGGGCACATGCCCAGGTTGTGGGCTCCATCCCCACTAGGGGACAAGCAGGAGGTAGCTGATCAATGACTCTCATCATTAATATTTCTATCTCTCTCCGTCCCCCTTTTTCTCTCTGAAGTCAATTAAAAATATATATATTTTAAGCCAAAGGTAGTGTTTGCTCTAGAAAGTTGTATCTGAAAACCCCAGGTTTTAAAACCTCTGTTATTCGATGTGCTGCGGAAAATTCATTTAAACTCCACGTTCAGAAGCTTGTACCCTTGAGACTGGAAACGATGCCCCAAATTTTTATATTAGAACTCGTGTGGAGACGTTTATGAGACATCTCCCCCACATAAGAGATTCGAGGGAGAATTGAAACGAGCAGCATAGGAGATTTCCCTCAACAAGGCTGCATGAAAAGATGGATGTAATTGTAAATGAGGAATTTATGAAATGCAGTTGCTAAGCTCATTCTCGCAAGACGGTGACAACGGTGTCTCGTGGAGGAGCACCCTGCCTGGGTGGGTACGGTGCTGTTGGTTTCTCTCTCCTCGTCTCCCATCTCAAGTTATTCCTCTCTGGCCTCCATGTGTCTCTTGAGGGCCAGGTGGCCACTCAGTCCCGGAAGGAAGGACACAGGTGAGCTGGATCGAAACTGTCCCTTTAGAATCTCAGTTTCTGTTCCTCCGTCTCCCAGGAATTTCCACAACGTAAACCAGCCATTCGTCTCGGACTCAAATGCACGGATGGGCAAATGGACGGATGGGCAAATGGACAGATGGGCAAATGGATGGATGGGCAAATTGATCATGGACAAATGAATGGATGGACAAATGGATGGGCAAATGGATGGATGAACAGATGGATGGATGGATGAATGGATAGATAGATGATGATAGATGATAGATAGATGATAGATAGATAGATATGATAGAATGGATGGCTGATGGATGGATGGATAGATGGATGGACAAATGGATGGATGGATGGGTGGATGGATGATAGATAGATATAGATAGATAGATGATGATAGATAGATAGATAGATAGATAGATAGATAGATAGATAGATAGATAGATATAGATGATAGAATGGGTGGCGGATGGATGGATGGATGGATGGATGGATGGACGGACGGATGGATGGATAGATGAGTGGGTGGATGGATGATAGAATGGGAGGATGATGGATGGATGGGTGGATAGGCAAACAGATGGATGAGTAGATGGATGAGTGAATGGTAGATGGATGAACAGATGGATGGATGACAGATAAGATAGATAAATAAAATTATGGATGGATAGCTAGCTAGCTAGCTAGCTGGCTAGATAGATAGATAGATAGATAGATAGGTGATGGATAGATAGATAGATAGATAGATAGATAGATAGATAGATAGATAGATAGATGATAGATAGAAGATAGATGATAGATAGATAGATGATAGATGATAGATAGATAGATAGATAGATAGATAGATAGATAGATAGATAGATGATAGATAGATAGATAGGTGATAGATAGATAGATAGATAGATAGATAGATAGATAGATAGATAGAAGATAGATGATAGATAGATAGATGATAGATAGATAGATATAGATAGATGATAGATAGATAGATGATAGATAGATAGATAGATAGATAGATAGATAGATAGATAGATAGATGATAGAATGGATGGCTGATGATGGATGGATGGATGGATGGATGGATAGATAGATAGATAGATAGATAGATAGATAGATAGATAGATAGATGATAGAATGGATGGCTGATGATGGATGGATGGATGGATGGATGGATGGATGGATGGATGGATGGATGGATGGACAAACAGAGGGATGAATAGATGGATGGGTGACTGGTAGATGGATGAACAGATGGGTGGATGACATATAAGATAGATAAATAAATAGAATGGATGGAGGATGGATGGAGGATGGATGGAGGATGGATGGATGCCCAGGTGCTGGGATGTGCCAGGTGGGGCAGGTGAAGGGAAGCAGAATTGCCGAGGTTTGCTTTGGAGGTAGAGACACTGAGCTGACGATGAGATGAGGGCCATGCAGACATGAGAACCAGGGAGGAGGGATCCTAGGATCACAGCACATTCACTTATGGGCCCTGCGAGTCCTTTAAGAAGATGCTTGGGGACAAAATCATAAAGAGGTGAGAGGTGACGGTCAACACAGCCTCACACAGTTTAAATTTCTCTCTCAGAGGCACATGCAGGTGAATCTTCAGAGCTTATCCAGCCGCCCAGTGTTCATTCTAAACTTGTTCTTTAGCCCGGCTGCCGTGGCTCAGTGGTAGAGGGTCAGCCCATGAACCAGGAGGTCAGGGTTCGATTCCCGGTCAGGGCACAGGCCCGCGTTGTGGGCTCGATCCCCAGTAGGGGGCGTGCAGGAGGCAGCCGATCCACGACTCTCATCCTTGATATTTCTACCTCTCTCTCCCTTCCTTTCTCTCTGAAATCAATTAAAAAAAAAAATTTAAACTTGCTCTTTAAACCTATGCCAAGAATTTTAATTGTCTCCGAAATTATACATGATAATTCCAGGTTATAAAAAAAAAAAAAAAATCTCTGTAAAATTAGAACTTGGATTCCTCTTCAGAAACAGAAGACCCAAACCACATTCATTGTACGGGGATACTTATTATTCAAAAAGCAATCTACATATTTGCATACAATATTCTAAATAAGGACCATCTGTACCTAATAAGGTACAAATAAGACGTAGTTTCCATAAAGCAGAAAAATCCTTCTATTGAAAAATGTTTGCATGAAAAGTCTGCGTCTGTGCACATATCTTCGCACACTTCCCCAAATAGTTAATATATATATATTTTTTGGTATTATACCGCGTTGAAGAAAGGTGCGGGCGTTAAAATCAGCACGTTAATTTTCTCTCCCTGAAAGCCTTCTGGCCCATTACAGACGAGCTCTCGGGGCCAACACGCGGCTAAATTCACTTACTCTCATGATGTGGGTTTTGCTCATTTCTCTAATACACCGTGTGGCGATTGACACTATCGATCTGATGTTATTAGATATATTAAAACTCCAAAACTACTGTTGAGAATATAATCATTCTGCAAGTTTCCCGAAACGTAAGAACATCAGGGGGAAAAAAAAAACAAAACAATACAAAAAACCAAAACAATTTATAACCGAACATTCGGCAAAATTTAATTCCACGTTATGAATAAAATCGTCTTTAGTTTCCCCCCAGAAAAAAAAAAAAAAAAGCTCACAGAAATGTCTTGCCAGTTGCCAGCGACTGGTAATACATACCACCAGCAGGAATTAAGGGGCCCGGTATTGTCTTTGGGATTAAGTTTCTTGGGGGAAATTAGTGCTCCAGGAAATCTTTGAAATATCCCCAAAGAGCTGATGGACGCATCTGCGGAGAGTTACTTCTCAAGTGATGCAAAGTTAGTATGGCATGAAGAAAACGGCAAGTGGGACCAGGAAAAGATTTCGAATTATGACAATTATATCTGCCCGTCACAAATTACGGGGAAATTATAAACCCTCTCGCAAATGGAGCGGGGGAGGGGGAAAGGCAGGGAGGGGGGCTGACATCCATTCCCGCTTTTAATCTTTTCCTCTCACATTCAGACTTCAATGCACCAAAGGTTTAGGGCTTAAAAAAAAAAAAAAAAGTCAAATGGAAAACAATCCAATTAGGGTTAATTTGATCTCTGTCATTTGTGGTTCCGTGCGGTGTTCCTGCGACGAGCGGGTTTATGAACCCAGGGAGCACCCGCGATTAGCCTAAATTACACCGTGTGGTGTGTGACCATTTAAACGGCAAGTTTTTGAATGAGCTTAAGGTTTAAAGGAGTGGAAATGGTTAGAGGTGGGCTCCGTGGCGCAGGCAGTGGGCTGTGTCCAGAGGCTAAGCTCTCAGACAAAGGGGTTTTGGATGCAATTTCTGCAGGTTTTCCAGGAGAGCCACATGGTTATGGGCGGGATGGCTCAGAGCCCTCTCGTGGCCCCCGCGTTGGGGAGGGGAGAGGTTTACGTTCACATCATCCCTCTGTGTCTCTAACCTCTCCTGTGCTTGGTGTTCTGCCCTCCGACCATCCCCAAGATGCTTCCCATGGAGCCCACCTGTCGATAGTATCCAGTGATCTGAGTTCTATTCAATTCAGCAAACACTTACTGTCATTTTCATCCATCCATCCATCCATTTGTTCACCCATCCACCCATCCTTCCATCATCCATCTGTCTATCTATCCACCATCCATCCAACCATCCAACAAGCATCCATCATCCATCCATTCATCCATCCATCCATCCATCCATCCATCCATCTGTAATCCATCCATCCATCATCCATCTATCCATCTATCCATCCATTTGTCTGTCTGTCCATCCACCCATCCATCCATCATACATCCACCCATCCATCCATCCATCCATCATTCATCTATTTGTCTGTCTGTCCATCCACTCATCTGTAATCTATCCACCCACCCATCATCCATCATTCATCTATCCATCCACCATCCATCCATCCATCCATCCATCCATCCATGTATCCATCCATCCATCCATCCATCCATCCACCCATGTATCCATCCATCCATCCATCCATCATCTATTTGTCCATCCATCCATCCATCCATCCATCCATCCATCCATCCATCCATCCACCTACTCATCTTATCATCTATCAATCATTCATCCACCCATTATCCATCCATCCCATTTTATCTCTCATCTATCTATATCTATCTATCTATTATCTATCTATCTATCTATCATCTATCTATCTATCTATCTATCTATCTATCTATCTATCTATCTATCATCTATCTATCATCTATCTATCATCTATCTATCTATCTATCTATCTATCTATCTATCTATCTATCATCTATCTCTATCATTTATCATCTAGCTATCAATCCATCTATCTATTCATCCATCTGACCATCCATCCCATCTATCTACCCACCCATCCCACCCACCCATCTATTCAGCGAGCCAGCCAGTCATCAGCTATCCATCCATCCATCCATCCATCCATCCATCCACCACTCATTCATCCATCCATCCATCCATCCATCCATCCATCCATCCATCCATCCACCACTCATCCATCATCCATCCATCCATCCATCCATCCATCCATCCATCCATCCATCCAACCACTCATTCATCCATCTACCCATCCTTTGCTCACCATGAAAAGCTCAACATCCCCTGGCGGGACAAGGGCATCATGATACGAGAACACAGAGGGGCCTGCACAGAGGCCCTATGGAAAGGCCGAATCCAACGTGGGGAACCCAAAGAGGAAAATTAAACAATTCACCGTGATATCCTGCACGTGTCAGGGCCCATCTGTACACTGGTGTTTTTTTATTGCTCCTATTTTAATAAAACGGGATTTCAGGTTGTAGAAAAATTACTTCTAAATAGGCTTGGGCAACAGAACCACTTGTCAGCAGGGGACTTCCTGTGGGTGCCCAGGATGACGTCCCCACCAGTAAAGCATCTTTAATGAATCCTGGCATTTCACAAGATTCATTATAGATGAACCTAGGGCCTGGCTTTTGTGGCTGAGGGGTTGAGGGTTCACCTCTGAACCAGGAGGTCACAGGTTCGATTCCTGGTCAGGGCACATGCCGGGGTTATAGGCTCGATCCCCAGCAGGGGGCGTGCAGGAGGCAGCCGATCCATAACTCTCTCATCATTGACGTTTCTCTCTCTCTCTCTCCCCTCCCCCTCCCTCTCTTCACTCTCTCTAAAAATAAATAAATACGTAAATAAAAATGAAACTAGGGAAACATTTCAAGCTTTGGAAACACAATTGGCCACCCGCTTTCAATGAGGGAAAGAACTTTTTGACCCACAGCGTGGATTGGGTAGCTTGGCCGTCCTCTGCATGACCGACGGGAAGATGGGAGCTGAGGTTGACTTTTCTGGCTAGGAGATGCCTCTTTGGCTGCATCAACAGTACCTATCTACTCCCTCTATGTGGAAACAGTGAGGCACGTCTTAGGACAGAATGGGGCATCTTTATTTCTCCAAAGAAATGCTCCGTTCTTTTTTTATATATATGTTTTTATTGATTTCAGGAGCATGCCTTCTGCTGGGGATCGAGCCCGAGACCTGGGCATGTGTCCTGACCGGGAATCGAACCAGTGACCTCCTGGTTCATAGGTCGACGCTCAACCCCTGAGCCCCGCCGGCCAGGCATGCGGTTCTCCGTGTGTAAGCGTGGTTCTGGGCTCGGCTCCGGTTCCCCACGAGGTTGCCCTTGGAGAGCTCAAAACCCCTTGTCGCCGGCTTGTTTCTCTCCCGGCTCACAAAGCAGCAGTCATCTGCCGCCTGACAGCTCGGAGCTGCTGACCAGCTCTCATTTGTCCGTCCCGAATCTCATTTCCCTGCCTTCGGTCTCCTTTTCTCCCCAAGCTGCTCTGTATCCTCACGTCACTTTTCGAGGCGTCTCTGATCTCCCCCACTTTCATGCCATCTGTCCAGAATGTCCAACCCGGGTCTTCTTTCAGTTGTTAATGAAACTACAGCTCAACAGTGGACCGGATCAGAGGTGGACAGACCCTGCTGCCCACTGCTTTCCTGGCCTGACACGGAGTCATTAACGGTTACCCGGCCACGCTTGAGCTCTCAGACAGTTGCTGCATAATGATTCCGGTTCCCCACATTTTTTTTTTTCTTTCTAGCAACTTGATGAGACAGTGAAACGAGGGGCCCTGTCAGGTCCTAATGGAATTCAGCCACGCCGGGTTCACATCGCCATCCCTCGCCGGGCGGATTTCCTCCCCGTGAAATAAATTAATTTGCTTGACGGGGTTCGGGAGAAGATTCCAAGCGCGTGGCTTATTATTTAATAACTCACTTAACCGAAGGGCCTGTTCGGTAACCTCGCTGTCGCTGGACGTAGATGGGTATTTAATTCATCTGTTTAAAAACGAAATGGCCCTCGTCACTTGAGGAACAAAAGGAGGCAGAGCTGTCAGCCGCAGGGTTTAAAAATAACACTCGGATGGATGGCTGGTGTGGCTCAGGGGTTGAGTGTCGACCCATGAACCAGGAGGTCAGGGTTCGATTCCCGGTCAGGGCACACACAGGGTTGCGGGTTCGATCCCCAGTGAGGGGCGTGCAGGAGGCAGCCGATCAATGACACAATGTCGCTTGGAAGACAGGAATCGAATGAGCCTCGTTTGCATGGTGATTGTTACCCAGGTGGCCTGCTTCTCAGGTACTTTTACCTCTTTAACCAAATGGGAAAGGAGGCAGCCAGGTGGCTCAATAAAGATGCCCATCTGTGCGTCAGCTACAAAGAGGTCGTCTCGCCCCGGACAGTGTGGCTTGGTGGTTATGGTATCGGCTGGATCACAGAAGGGTGGCAGGTTCGATCCCCAGCCCCGGTCGGGGTGCATGCGGGAGGCAACCCATCGATGTGTCTCTCTCACATTATTGTTTCTCTCCCTCTCTGTTCCCCTCTCTCCCTCCTTTCCTCTCTCTTAAAAAAAAAAAAAAAGAAAATCAATGGAAAAATATCCTCGGGTGAAGATTATAAAAATTAAAAAAAATAGAGAGACAGAGATCGGGTACAGTCAGCCCTGCCCCGCCGGCCTTGAGAAGGTGTCTCCTTAATGACCAGAGCTGCTGCCTTGGCCAGGGAGGCTCAGCTGGTTGGAGGGTCATCACATGCATGAGAAGGTCGTGGGTTCGAGTCTCAGTCAGGGCACATACCTAGCTTTCGGGTTTGGGAGGCATAGGGGAGGCAGTTTCAATCCCCAGCCTCGGTCCGGGTGCACGTGGGAGGCAACCCATCCATGTTTCTCTCTCTCTTTCCCTCCCTTCGTTTCTCTCTAAAAGTCAATAAAAACATATCCTTGGGAGAGGGTTAAAAAAAAACACAAAAAAACGCCACCAGAGCTGTTTCCTGCCCTGCCCCATTTCTACAACCTGAGAGATTCCAGTATATTTACACCAAGGGAATGTGCAGGGGACGACCTGCGCTCGCTCGACCTCATTTCTCCAAGCTCTGGAAGCCCGGAATCTACGACGATACAATGTTTCTCTTTTCAGTGTATCCACGCCTGTTCTCTAACTGGGGCAGGTAGAGGTTCCTCCTTTATTTACTTTGTAGCGCAAACCCTCATGCAAGGCAATGCCATGCTTTTTGCAAAAATCCTCTCTCTCTCCTGCCCCCCCCCCCCGCCCCCTGGTGCAATTTTCAAACATGCCTTTTTAATTCATCGAAAACCAGCCGCAATCAGGCTCCGGTGATAGTTGAGTCTATTTAGCTCTGTTCCCCCCCACGCACCCGGTAAATTCGGCTGGAAAGATATTTCATTCAGACGTGTGCCTGCTTTTTTCCCCCCCTACCCCCCCAAAGTGAAAATGAGACCCCAGGAAAATGAACAGTTGTGTCGACGTTCATTTGCCTACAGGACGTGGGGCTCCTGTTCAAAATAAAAAGCAGACGAGCTTACACTTCCTTGAGGATGTGGGGAAGGAGAGCCACCTAATAAAAAAAAGATTCCACCGACTACATCTTTCTCAGGCTGTCTCCAGTCAAGAAGCACGAACATGCAAAATTTCCTTTTTTCTGTAATTTTTTGAGGGGGGGAGTGGGGAAGAAGGAGATGTCTTGTCATTTTGGTATAATTTTCACTAAATTGGAACTACATGGAGTCAAACCCCCAAATAATCCCTGTGTAGCCTTAATTAACAGGATTCTTCCCGACTCTAGGACATTCTGTTTTCACTTTTGTTCCTTAAACAATGCACGCTCTCTCTTGGAGACGCCGCGTTTTGGAGTTGATTAGTTAAAAATAGCCCGGAACCATTTTTTTTGAATTAAATTCGAAATAGCAACTGTCATTTTTTTTTTTTTTTTTTTTGGCGGAGTGTTCAGCATCGCCTAGCATTGATATTTGTAAAAATTGTTTTCCCCCCCTCCCAAAATAAATGAGAGGGACTCGCGGCCTGACCGATAAAAATGGAATGGGGGGGGGGGGGGAGTGAATTCCAGGATAAAAAGGGATCCGCGGGTTTGGGTTTAGTTTTATAAATGGAAGGGAGACAATGGGAGCAGAGAGGTGCGGGGCCTGCTTGTGTCTTGTCATAAGTGATTGTCTGTGTAAGCCGGTGTGTGTGCGTGTGAATTGGGGAGAGGAGACAGAGAGCCTGGCAAAGTGACATCCCAGACTCTATTTTCAATCTACAGCTTCCCCCCTGACCCCCCGCCCACCACCCAAGGGATGCAGTTTCTACAGGTGCTTCTCTCTCTGGTGCAAACATAGGTGACCCTCCCCAGGTATCCATCCCTAAGTGGCTTCCACAGGGAGAGAAGGGAACAGAGCTTGGAGGCGAAAGGAGGCAAGCCCTTAATCCCATGCCTTCGTTTTAGTACAGTAGACACTTGGGTAGAATGAAAACCTTACGTAAAAATAAATGCATGGCCAATTTCTTTTTTAAAATATGTTTTTATTGATTTCAGAGAGAGGAAGGGAGGGAGTGAGGAATATCAATCATGAGTCATTGATCGACTGCCTCGTGCACGCCCCCTACTGGGGATCAAGCCTGAAACCCCACATGTGTCCTGACCGGGAATCGAACCGAGATCTCCTGGTTTGTAGGTTGATGTGGCTCAACCACTGAGCCACACCGGCCGGGCATGGCTGATTTTTCTCATACGATTGCATAGGACACTTTTGCAACCAGCAAACACTCTACGTTGGGATAGGAATTATGTGCCCATCCTTACTCCTGCCTGCACCTGAGCTTTCTCCCTTCGGTGGTGCTAAACCGAGCAGGGATATCTTCCCTCACACATCACAGTCCCCAGACAGCTCGCGGTGGAAAATGTCTCCTGAACGCTTCCCACTTGGGGATCTTGGGGGAACTTTTTTAACGGTCGTGTGCTTTGTTTCCACGGGGAGCTCACTACTTTGCAATGTAAAGTGGCATCCTGTTGATTTTCATGGGGTGGTATAAGCCCTTGCCAATATATTCATCCCACATGGAAACATCACGTCGGGGAGCAGAGGTGCCTCAGGAGGGAGAGTCGTTCAAAGAAGGGCTTGGTTTTATCATGTTCTTGGGTGGAGTGCGTGGGGATGTTTTTGTGGATGCTGACTTGGGACTGTCATGGATGTTGAAGGATGAGGGATTGAGGAGTGTGAGAATAAGGCAGCCTGAACCCCTGGGGGGCACCTGCTGCTCCTGTGTCATCCTGTTTGTACTGAACTCAGTGTTATGTGGTCCACAGGAGGGCACACTGTTCACACGGTGGGATACTGAGGACAGATGGGGGTCAAGTCCATACTGGATGACCTGTCAGTTAACCTTGTTCATATTGGATGCCTGGTAGGGATACCCAAGTCCTGGTAGATGAAGGACCGGGTTGACCCATCCATCAATGGATGAAGGATCTGGTTGACCCGCCCTCATTGGATGAAGGACAAGGTTGACTCGCCCTCATTGGATGAAGGACCAGGTTGACCCATCCATCATTGGATGAAGGATGAGGTTGACCTGCCCTCATTGGATGAAAGATCAGGTTGACCCACCCTCATTGGATAAAGGACCAGGTTGACTCACCCTCATTGGATGAAGGACCAGGTTGACCCATCCATCACTGGATGAAGGATGAGGTTGACCCGCCCTCATTGGATGAAGGATGAGGTTGACCCGCCCTCATTGGATGAAGGATCTGGTTGACCCGCCCTCATTGGATGAAAGATCAGGTTGACCCCACCCTCATTGGATGAAGGACCAGTTTGGCTCAGACCTCATTGGATGAAGGAGCAGGTTGACTCAGACCTCATTGGATGAAGGATCAGGTTGACCTGCCCTCATTGGATGAAGGATCAGGTTGACCTGCCCTTATTGGATGAAGGACCAGGTTAACCTGCCTTCATTGATAGGGGCTCTGAGCAGGTCCCTTGTTCTAGGTGCGACCCCTGGAGCAGTTGGGGCCTCCACAGGGGACACATTCCACATGAACACTCATGGGGCTTAAAGGACCTTCTCCAGGCTGCTCTTCCACCCACATCCCAAAGGTGGGGATGGCTCCTTTAGTCACCCACATATTGGGCACAAATTCCTCTGCAGTTCACTTACCATTTCCTCAGGCTGTGTCTACGGGAAAGAGCTTGCAGCCTAGCCAGAGCAGCTCAGAGGTTGCTGGTTCGATTCCTGGTCAGGGTTGCGGGTTCGATCCGCAGTTGAGGCAAGTATGGAAGGCGACGAGACTCACGGGTGTTTCTCTCTTATCTCTCTCTCTCTCTCTCTCTCTCAGCATGTCCTCGCCTGAGGATTCAAAAAAAAGAACATGTAGCCGGTCGTATTTTAAAACTTGTCCTAAAGATGCAAATTTGTCCCCAAGCAACGGCTCTCAATCAGGGAACAAGTCCAGCATAATGTGAATTTTGTAAGAGCTTATGCAAAATTCCACCCAAGCGGAAAAGTAGGTGAACGCGGAAAAAATGCACCCAGTGGAATGAAGACACAACCGGCGGACAGACAGGCTCACCTGAAAGATCTCCCCGCAGCCTCAGGTCACCAGGGTGTTAGGAAGGAGCCTCGCCCTTCCAACTGTCTCCCCAAAATAAGACAATCTTCCTCCCCCGGGTTCGCAGTCCCCCAAAGCTGCAACGTTTCCGAAGCCAGACTCCCACGGGCAAGCTTGACCCTTTCCTACAACCAGGTACCGTTTCTTGACCTCTTTGCGTGGGTGGAAAAAGTGCCCTTGTTGGTGGATTTTTGTTGTTGTTCATCTTCGCCGGAGGATATTTTTTCCGTTGATTTTTAGAGACAGTGGAGGGGAGGGAGGCAGGGGGAGGGAGGGAGAGAGAGATGTGGATGTGAGAGAGACACGGCGATCGCTCGTCTCCTGCACGCTCCCTGCCCACGGCCTGGGATCGAACCTGCAACCCAGGTACGTGCCCTTGACCCGGACTCGACGCCGAGACCCTTCGGTGCGCAGGCCGATGCTCTGACCACTGAGCCGCACCGGCCAGGGTGACACTGGACACTTTAAAAGCTGAATGATTATTTTTATAGGCCCTGGCGGAGGTGACCGCTCTACCCTGTAGGTTAAAAACGTCTCCGTTAAATGTGATTTCCATTTAGACGCCTGTTAAGCTTGCAGCAGGCCCATGGCACTTGGGATATGAGTTCCTATGTAGGGTATCCCACCGGCCTGGGGTCCCCCACCTTCACAGGGGCCCCACCTGCACAGAACACCTCACCCACCTGGGTAGGATACACACCTGCCTGGGGTCCCCCACCTTCACAGGGTCCCCACCTGCACAGAACACCTCGCCCACCTGGATAGGATACACACCAGCCTGGGGTCCCCCACCTTCACAGGGGCCCCACCTGGATAGAGTGTGCACCTGCCTAGGGTACCTGACATTCACAGGGTCCCCACCTGGATAGAGTGTGGCCCGGCCTAGGGTACCCCACCTTCACAGGGTCCCCGCCTGGGTAGAGTGTGCACCTGCCTGGGGTCCCCCACCTTCACAGGGTCCCCACCTGGATAGAGTGTGGCCCGGCCTAGGGTCCCCCACCTTCACAGGATCCCCACCTGGATAGAGTGTGGCCTGGCCTAGGGTCCCCCACCTTCACAGGGTCCCCACCTGGACAGAGTGTGGCCTGGCCTAGGGTCCCCCACCTTCACAGGGTCCCCACCTGGATAGAGTGTGGCCCGGCCTAGGGCACCCCACCTTCACAGGGGCCCCACCTGGATAGAGTGTGGCCCGGCCTAGGGTCCCCCACCTTCATAGGGTCCCCACCTGGATAGAGTGTGCACCTGCCTGGGGTACCTGACATTCACAGGGTCCCCACTGCATAGATAGAACAGCTTGTCTACCCGGATAGGATACACACCTGCCCAGGGTCCCCCACCTTCACAGGGTGCCCCACACTCCTTATCTGCATAACTCTCACGTCGCGGCCCTTTCTGCAACACGCGACGCGCTATTTGGTTCCATACCCTTAGAGACTTCATCCCCGCAAACGTGACTTTCGGGTTTAAGGGGCCCGTCCCGAATCCAGGACCTTGGAGAGACAGCCAGGTGTCCTCAGCTGGGCTCGCCACTCCCGGCGCCCTCGCCTGCCTTCTTCAGACGTGGTCACAGCGTCCTCGGCTGCGGACTGCGGCCGAGCCTTGGGTGTGTTTGGCGCCCGTTGCAGCCGGGACAGGGCGGTCCTGGGGTCGGAGCTTCAGATCCCCCCCCACGGGACACTCTGCACACCTGTCTGCCCCGTTTAAACGGATTTTCAATGAACCCAAATCACCCCAATACATTAAATTTTTTATTTTTTTTAAAAAAAGGTTCTTGAGTTAGAAAAGGCCGCCATTGCGTGTGGGCCCTGATTTCTGCGTGTTTTTTTTTTTGTTTTTTTTTTTATCGGCGTTTAGTGTTTTATTTTTTATGTCTCGGCTGCCGGGTAAACAAAGGGAAATGAGATGAGAGGAAGGATGAGTTTCTGTTCCACCGAGGGCACCTTCCCCGCTCCTTAATTGAGGAAAAAAGTAGGTCGCCTGGCTGCCTCGAAGACTTTTTTTACATAATAGGCTCGCTTTTAATGGCTCCTTAAAAACAATTTAAAAAAAAAAAAAAAATCGGGTAATTGCCAAATTGAACTGCCTTCGCTCTATTTTTTTTTTTTTTTCCTTTTGGAACGTGCGGATTTTTTTTTTTTTTTTCAAAGCCTGACCTAGCCTCCTTTCCCTGAATCCCTTCCCTTGATTGAAAGAGAAATACTTTTTAAGGGGGATACGTATCACCCAGATGTGTCAGGCCACATATCATTAACGGCGCGTAATTGATGTTCATGGATATTAAAGAATCCAGACTTTTTTCTGGTTTTTGGGGTGTGTTTTTTTTAAACGCATGAGGCTCTTCCGGATGCCCTCAATCCTCATGGGCCACTTTTGGGGGGCGGTGGAGTGTGCGTTGGGGAAAATGGCATTTTTTTATTTTTATCTGTTGGTCATTTTGGAAGTGACAGACCTGGGCCGAACCTGTCTGGTCAGGAAGCTGGGGCTTCAGAGATGATTTTTTAATGGTTTATGAGGAGCGTGTGGGCTTCCTGGGGGCTTGTGACAAGGTGCCCCCCACTCTTAAAAACACAGAAATTCACCCTCTGTCTGTCCTGGAGGCCGGACGTCTGACATCCAGGTGTCCCAGGGCCAAGCTCCCTCCAGAGGCTCCCCCTGAGCTGCGGTGAGAGGGACCGTCCTGGGGCCCAGGAAAAGGCGCGTTTTGCCGGACAAACGCTTTATTTCCTACGTGCTCGCGGGGACCGCCTGGGGCAGGACAGTCTCCCCCTGTCCCCAGGAAGGCAGACCTGTCCTCGGATGAGGCGCCGGCAACTTGGAAGCTGCCAGAAACCCACTGGTTCGGCTGGTGCCGTATTTTTCTGTTTGTTAATCTCACGTGAGGATATTTTTCCCATTGATTTTCAGAGAGAGAATGGAAGGGAGAGAGACACATCCATTGGCTGCCTCCCACATGCGCCCCGACGGGGGCCTGGAATCGAACCTGCAACCCAGGTACATGCCCTGGACGGAGAATCGAACCCTTGACCCTTCGGGGCTCAGGCGGACGCTCTAACCACTGAGCCACACCGGCCAGGGAGAGGGTTTCATTCCTTTAATTTTTTTTTTTTTTTTTACTTTTATTTTATTCCATGTTATGTTTCCCCGGCTTTATTTATTCCTCACGGAGGGCATGGCGAGGCCGCCCGGCTGAGAAGGAACCGATTCGGGGAGCGTGCAGGCTGCCCCCACCGCCCCCAAGCCCCACCAGCCGGAATCCTCATGGACACCCACCCGCTCCCCTCGCCCCCCCATGGCGGCATCTCTGTCTCCAATTTGCTAAACGTTGAATGAAATTTTCAGCAAGACGCCTCTGAGTTGAAGGGCAGCCCGTGGGCGTCAGAAATGGTACTTAGTGCAGGACAGGGACAGGAACAGACCCACAGGGGGCGCTGGGGCTGGGGCTGGGCCTGGGGCTGGGGCTGGGGCTGGGGCTGGGCCTGGGGCTGGAGCTGGGCCTGGGGCTGGGCCTGGGGCTGGGGCTGGGCCTGGGCCTGGGCCTGGGCCTGGGCCTGGGGCTGGGGCTGGGCCTGGGGCTGGGCCTGGAGCTGGGGCTGGGCCTGGGCCTGGGCCTGGGCCTGGGGCTGGAGCTGGAGCTGGGCCTGGGGCTGGGCCTGGGGCTGGGCCTGGGCCTGGGCCTGGGCCTGGGCCTGGGGCTGGGGCTGGGGCTGGGGCTGGGCCTGGGGCTGGGGCTGGGGCTGGGGCTGGGCCTGGGCCTGGGCCTGGGCCCGGGCCCGGGGCTGGAGCTGGAGCTGGAGCTGGGGGGGGGGGTTCCCGGCTCCACCCGTGTCTGCTGTGACCAGGTGGCGAGGGGTGACCAAGAACACACAATTCTGTCGGGGTCCCGCCCAATGCACGCGCCGTGAGCTCGGCAGGTATTCGAAGCCGGGGGTCCGAGGAAGCAGGACATTTGGCTACTAGAGAGAAATGGCAGCCTGCGTTTGTCTGCAGGGGCCCAGGCCGGGTGGCTCCGTTGGTTTAGAGCATCGTCCGGATACGCTAAGGTTGCGGGTTCGATCCTGGGTCAGGGCACGTACTGGAAACAACCAGTGGTGCATCCCTAAGTGGAACAGCAGACCCCCCCTCTCTCTCCATATATATATATATATAGTGTGTGTCCCCAAAAATGCATATGCACTTTAACAGCTAATAGCTGCAGATTCTATTACATTTTGAAAATAAAATGTATTTTAATAAACAGTGCCTTTATCATCAAAGTGTGTATGCATTTTTTGGGACGCCCTCCCTGTGTGTGTGTATATACATATATGGGTATATATCTATATCTATATCTATCTATCTATATCTATATATCTATCTATCTATATATCTATATATCTATCTATCTATACATCTATATATCTATATATAGATATATGTATAAAATATATATATATCTCCTCTCCCTCCTTTCTGTCTAAATCAATAAATAACAATTTAGAAAAATAAATAAAGGTGATTTCTCTGCAGGGACCGAGTGCCGTGGCCCGGCCATTGGCCTGTCTCTCCCCTTCCTCCCAAGATGAGCCCCACGTCCACGGAAAGCCGTGGGCAGGATGTTCCCACACCGGCTCCCGCTGCATCCCAGGGGCTCTGAGGTTGTGCAGGCTCTGCACGGTCCCAGATTCCCTCCCGCCCCCCCCCCCCCCGCCCGCCGGTGCATGGGACCTAACACCTTTGGGGTTCCCCTGCTTGCCTTCCTTACATCTCGATTCCGAGGACGGGTGCCCGGCCCTGCGAGCAGCCAGCCGCCCGGCCCGCCCGGAGGGAGCCTTTCCCCAAATAGGAGCCCCTCCGAATCTCGCTGGCATGTGAGGGCTCATTATGCACCTGCCACTTAATTGTTATTCTGCCCATAGAAACGCCCGGAAGTTGCTCCGAGAGGCAGAGAAGCCACAGTCCTTCGGAGCTTTCCCCCCCCCCACCCCGCCCTCCCGCCCGAGGGAAATAATCTCTTAAAAAACATCCTCTCGGTTTCTTACCGGGGCCCAGGCTGTGCCTTCCCATTAGGTTATTCTGTGGAGTGAGGACATTTGGGGGTGGGAGAGGGAGGGGGACGCCCGATTCTCCGGCTCCCGGAGACACTGGTGAGCGTTGTCTCCCAAGTCCCAGCCTTAAAACCCCGTGACACCTCGACATGCTCCCTGCTAAGGGGAACTGACGGGCGCCCGTCAGGGACGGGACAGCGTGATGGAGCCTGGCAGGTATCACCCCGGCTGCCTGATGCAAACTGATCATTCCCAGCCGGGCGCGGGCAATTGGGCCTCAGTTGTTGGCCGTGTCTGACGAACCCAGGGTGGGAGACGCTCACAGAAGGCCTGTTCCTCTCGTTTCCCACCTCAGTCATCTCGGAAATAGGTGGCAAATTGTTTAAACCACCCCCACCCCCCAAAAAAAAAAAAAAAAAAAAAAACTGCGGCGGGATGGACGGCTGTTTATTATTCCCGGGGTTTGCATGGGGCTCGCAGGCCCACGGTGATGGGTTTCACATGTGCAATGCCGGGCACTGGATACAGGGAGCTGGCTGGGGTCCGAGGCTGCCAAGAACCCCTCTTTCTGTCTTTGGTTGTTATTAATCCGCACCTGAGGGTATTATTTTTTCCATTGATTTTTTTTTTTTTTTTTAGGGAGGGAGAGAGACATCGACGGGAGAGACACGTCGATTGGTTACCTCCCGCGTACGCACCAGCCTGGGCCGGGGATCCAACCTGCGAACCGGGTACGTGCCCTTGACCGGGAATCGAACCTGAGACCCTTCAGTCCCCCGGGCGACCTTTTGTGTCCGGGACGCTGGGAGAAACCAGCCTCAGCCGCCGCGACGGGAGCCTGCGGGATCGGACGCAGGCCGTGGTCCGGATTGAAATAGCTTCTGACAAGTGGGAGCTGGGTCCCCGAAGAGCAGGCAGGGCCCCCCCGGCCCCCTCCGCTGACCTTTAAATGCTCCAAAATGGGCCGTTTAATATCTGAGCGCTCCGGGTCCCCGAGGTGGGGCTGGTCGGGGTTCCCTGGCAGGTGAGCGGCTGGGTGACACACCACGGTGACCGACCGGGTGCCCACTCCCCGCCACCCCACGCCTTCCCCCCCCCCCGCCCGCCTGCCGCCATCTGAAAGTGACTTTGCCAACCCTGTGGGAAGAAATTAACGGAAGGATTTGGTTCCCGGCTGTCACCCTATTTCAGGAAAGGCACTTAATAAATAAAAAGGTGACTTAAACACGCGTTCACGACAAAAACGCGTCAGGGGACCTCGCAGCCGCGTGTCCGACGGGTCCCTGCAGGACGAGGCCGGCCTGCTCTGCCCGGCGGGCGGGACAGCTGTCCAAGGGGCCACCCCACTAAGAAGCCCCGACGTCTACGGATGCACAGAAAGGGAGCAGGCAGGAACCTCGAAAAAAATAACTACTCCCAGCCCTGGCCGGTGCGGCTCAGTCGTTAGAGCGTCGGCCTGGGAGCTGGAGGGTCCTGGGTTTGATTCCCGGTCCGGGGAAGGTACCTGGGTTGCAGGTTCGATTCCCGCCCCTGGTCCGGGCATGTGTGGGAGTCGACCAGTCGATGTGTCTCTGTCATATCGACGTTTCTCTCCTCTCTCTCTCCCCCCCTCCCTCCCTGCCGCTCTCTCTAAAAATCAATGGGGAAAAAATATCCTCGGGTAAAGATTAACAAAAAAAAAAACACCAAAAACATAAATAAAAATAGGCACTGCCAGGATACACCCACAAACACAGCCGTCCCAGGTGGGATTCGCCTGCCCAGCCCCCAGCTCCCCAGTGTCCACAAACCGTTTATTTGCAAACGTGCCCCCGGTGGGTGACAAAAATGCCCATTGTCACCGTCGGGATTCACGGTCGTCCGGGACGAGAGAGTCTCACGGGGGACGTCTGCCGGAGAGAACGTTCCTGTGTTTTTTTGGGTCACAGCTTCAGAGCTTTCACTTGGGGCGTCTTTCTCTGCAAAGGGGCTTCACGGGCTGTTGTCCCCAAGTGCCGAGGGATGTCCCCCGCCTTCCTGAGCTTGGCTTTTGCTGAGTCCCGACGTCCCTGGGGTGATGGTGAGGGGTCCCTCTATTTTCCTGGTGGCATCTGAGTCCCCCTCCCAGCCCCTCGCTGCAGGAAACACCTGTATGGGCCGGGCCCGGGGTGCAAAGGGGGCCAAGCTCGGCCCAGCTGCCTGGTCCCTGCCGCTCGGGCTGTGAGGTCATCCCGGCCAACAGGTGTATTCCCTCAGCTCGGCCTCCTGGTCTGAAGTCAGCCCGGGAATCAGAGGGGCCGTGGGGCAGAGGTCAAACGCACCAGCGTGGGGTCCCCCGGGGGGGGCGGCCCGGGCTCAACAGGTGTTTAATATTATCGAGGCCTCATTTTCCGAAACCCTGACGGGGCATCCTCCGGGGTCCCGAGGAAATTTAACGAGAGTGCCCTTCAAAAGCCCGCCGGCCCGTCGTCGGAGGGTCTGGCCAGTGGACGGGCGGGTTAACGGTAATTCGAGGAGGCAGGTGGGCCCTGGGCCTCGGGGAAACACGTGTTTTGTGGCCTGGCCCCGTTTGTGGTAATTTTCGGGGTCTCATTTCCATTTGTAAGAAAGATAACTACTTACATATGGAAGCAATAAATAAAGAGAAGTCATTAAAATTTCTCTAATTTAGCGAGGGGAGGGGAGTGAGGGGAGAAAAAGTCTTAATGAAGTAATGTCTTTGGCAGGGCAGGGAGAGCAAAAGCTATTAAAGGGATTGTGAATACTGCTGGGTTTTTGTTTTTTTTTTAATCTAATGAATTTATGAATTGTTGCTTGCTGGGTCACAGGCTCGGTTAATTTCCTATGTCTTTAGCTCGGCAGGCAGGGGGCGGGGGGGGGGGCTGCTTACCAACAACGAAAGCGAGTCCATTAACCTCTCTCGCTAATCAGACCCCACGTGGCCGTCTGGTGGCCTGGGATGGAGAATTAAGCCTTCATTGTGGGGTGTTTGGTTTTTTTTTTTTCTTTCCATTTTTTAAAATTTTATCTTTATTGTTGAAAGTATGGCAGATGCCCCCAATTTTCCCCCCTTTGCCCCCCTTCGCCCAGCCCCTGCCCCCCCCCAGGCCTTCCCCACACCATCGTCTGAGCCCGTGGGTTCTGCACAGACGCATATAAGTTCTTAGGTTCATCTCGCCCCATCCCCGCCTTCGCTCTGAGATCCCTCCGTCTGCTCCATGCTTCCGTGTCTCTGGATCTATTTTGTTCATTAGTTTATTTTGTTCATTAGATTCCACGTAGGAGTGAAATCATGGGGATACTTGTCTTTCTCTGACGGGCTTATTTCACTCAGCATAATACTCTCCAGGTCCCTCCCTGCTGTCCCACAGGATAAGAGATCCACCTTTTTCTCAGCTGCATAGTATTCCACGGCGTAGATGTACCACAGCTTTTTTATCCGCTCGTCCACGGATGGGCACCTGGGCTGTTTCCAGATCTTGGCTACTGTAAATTGTGCTGCTATGAACCTAGGGGTGCGTGTATTCTTTCTGGTGGTTTTTTGGGCTCCTTAGGATGGAGAAATGAACAGTCGTTGTTACGAGTTGGGCATTTCAAAAATGCTTCCTCGGCCCTGGCAGCTGTGGCTCACCGGAGGGTTGTGGGTTTGATTCCCAGTCAAGGGCAGGTACCTGGGTTGTAGGTTTAAACCCAGGCCTCAGGCCGGGAAGTTGCAGGAGGCAATTCATCAATGAGACTCTCTCATATCAACGTTTCTCCGTCTCTTTCTGTGTTTCTCTGTCTCTGTCTCTCTCACCCTCCCTTCCATTCTCTCTAAAAATCAATGAAATAAAATATCCTCAGCTGAGGATTATTCACAAGAGCAAAAAAATAAAATAAAAGAAAATAAATGGTCCCCAATGGGACACCTGTTAGAGGTCAAGGAAGGAGCCGTCCAGGTTGACCCAGCTCGGAGACTCAAGGTGACCAGGACTAAATCATATTGGTTTGCTTGGGAACTTTTCCCCTTTTTAAAACCCCAGTGATTGCCCTCCCTCCCCCTCCACCCCAAGCAAGTTGGGACAACGGTTACTCAATGGCGACTGTCCAGCAAATTATCAGGAAGGTGCTGGCCTGGGCCACCTGCTGTCCCCTCCGGGCAGGTGAGCAGAGACACCTCTGGGCACCCGTTGCCTCTCTTCTTTGTAGGTCTTTAGTGCACTGAGGATATGTTGGCTCCCCTTGGAGCAGGTTCCTCAGGATGGACACAGAATCTCCCAGGGGAATGAGTGGTCAGGGCAGGTACCAGCAGGACTGAGAGGCCACGTGGGTCCCCAATCCTTTCTGAGGTTAAACCTGTGTCTGGACATCCGACAGTTTAATCAATGACTACATCACACAATGGATGCCTCTAGCGGTTCAATGAAGGCAGGGAGGTTCCAAACGCCCGCAGACAGGTGAGAATTCCCCGATAACCACAGGTGTCCAAAAACGGGTGACCGGAGGGCCTGGTAAAGGGAGCTCATTGTCCAGAGAACAGAGACACCGGCTCGAGGATGTGACGATGGAGATAAGTGATTGGTGGGATGCACGTTGAAGGTGGAGAGAGTGGGGGAGCCCAGACATGCTGGGCGCTCGCACTGCACAGTCGATATGGGCTAAGCTGGGGTGCCCGTTGCGTTTCTGGGGACCGCGATCTTGATCACAAATCACCCAGGGTCGCTCACCATGCCTCCTGATTGGTGGGGCAGATGCCAGCTCTTTATTTCTTTTTTGTTTGTTTTTAAATAGCTTCACTTATATGCCCATAGATATGAAATCAGGATCCCAAGATTTATGCACCCCCCCCATGTTCACTGCAGTATCACTCAAAATAACCAACGTATGGGAACAAGCCAAGTGCATGTCAACAGACAAAGAAGACAGCGTGAGTATATCTGGAATAGTATACAGCCCTGAAAAAGACGGGGGAGAAGCTGCTAAAACTGCGATGGAATAGTATACAACCCTGAACAATGGGAGGAGGGCCGTAAACGGAATGGAATAGTATACAGCCCTGAACAATGGGAGTAGGGGCTATAAACGCAATGGAATAGTATGCAGCCCTGAAAAGACGGGAGGCTGCTAAACTGCGACGGAATAGTATACAGCCCCAAACAATGGGAGGAGGGCTGTAAACGAAATGGAATAGTATACAGCCGTGAAAATGTGGGGGAAAGATGTTAAGCTGCAGCAGAATAGTATACAGCCCTGAACAATGGGAGCAGGGGCTATAACGCAATGGAATAGTATGCAGTCCTGAAAAAGACCAAAAAGCCGGGCAAATGGATTTTCTATGGGATAGTATACAGCCCTGAAAAGAGGGGAAAGGGATGTTAAGCTGCAATGGAATAGTATACAGCCCTGAACAATGGGAGCAGGGCTATAAACGCAATGGAATAGTATGCAGCCCTGAAAAAGACAAAAGCCAAGGCAAGATAGGTTTTCTATGGGATAGTATACAGCCCTGAAAAAGATGGAGATCCCGCCATACGCTAAGACATGGATGGACCTGGAGGATGCTGTTCCAGGTGACATAATCGAGTCCCAGGAGGGCCAATACTGCCTGATCTGATGCATATGATGTTTTTAAGGGAGTTGAACTCAGGAAAGCAGACTAGTGTTCGAGCCGTTGTATCTGTGTCTTCATTTTGGTCAAGAACAGAGGTGCATCAAGGGAATGGCGTCGCCGGATTTCTCCGCTGGGGTTGTGTAAATTCGTCGCCACATTGGGGAGATATAAATGACCTCCTCCCCCGTTCCTCTCGGAGCAGACGTCCCTGTGAAATCTTGCCTGTGGCCGAGCCCACGTCCACGGGACACGAGGAAAGGAGACAGCACCTCCGAGCCCCGTTTTTCTCTACTCCACGGAGAGCCTTACAATTTTTTATTTTTTTACTTTTAATAATTTTTTAGTTTTCAATGACCGTTCACCTTCAATATTCTTTTATATTAGTTTCAGCTGTGCAGCATAGTGATTAGACATTTATATAACTAACGAAGTGATGCCCCGATAGGCCCAGTAACCACGTGACACCCTACACAGTCATTACAATATTATTTTCAAAAAACACTTTTTTTTCATGTGTCTTTATTGATTTCAGAGAGAGGAAGGGAGAGGGGGAGAGAGATGGAAACAT
This sequence comes from Miniopterus natalensis, assembly GCF_054644295.1. Lineage (NCBI taxonomy): Eukaryota > Metazoa > Chordata > Mammalia > Chiroptera > Miniopteridae > Miniopterus > Miniopterus natalensis. Next base: position 106,495,315 of record NC_142103.1, on the reverse strand, counting down.
CAATGATGAGAGTCATGGATCGGCTGCCTCCTGCACACCCCCGACGGCGGATCGAGCCCACAACCTGGGCATGTGCCCCGACCAGGAATCGAACCCTGATCTCCTGGATGCTCAATTGCTGGGGAAAAAAAAAAACCAAAAACCTCCTGACTTCGGATACCTCTGTGGAGAGGTGACACCGCCTCCCACACTGGGCTCGGCAGACGTCACACACTGTGTGTGCTCCACGTGCCCCCAAATACCTGTCATTACGCGTCATCTGGTGATAGCCGTCCCCTGGCGTGTCATCCGAGCCAAAACCCACGGCCGGCTGCTTCCTCCAAGCGCAGGGAGCAGGAGCCCTGGCAATACCTGGGGAGGGCTTGTGCCCGGTGCTTTCTCCTGTGCCCGGGCGCTTTTCAGGGACTCAAAAAGCATGTGGTTGTTTTTTTTTTTGCTGTTTTTTAAAATATGTATCTGTATTGTTGAAAATATCACAGGTGTGCCCTTTGTTCCCCACTGACCCCTGCACCCCACTCCCGCCCCCACCCCAGGCCTTCCTGACAGTATTATCTGTGTCCATGGGCTATGCACAGATGCATATAAATTGTTTGGTTAATCTCTTCCCACTCCCTCCTTCCCTCTGAGCTCCCTCCGTCTGTTCCCTGCTCCTATGTCACTGCATCTCTTTTGTTCATCAGTTTATTACGTTCATTAGATTCCGGATATAAGTGAGATCATGGGGATACTTGTCTTTCTCTGCCTGGCTTATTTCACTCAGCATAATCCTCTCCAGGCCCCTCCCGGCTGTCCGAAACGGTAACAGATGCTGCTTTTTCACAGCTGCATAGTATTCCACGGTGTAGATGTACCACAGCTTTTTCATCCGCTCTCCTACCGATGGACACTTGGGCTTCTAGGAATATAGCCTAAGGAAGGCGTGTGTTTTTGTTGTTGTTAATCCTCAAGCGAGGGTGTTTTTTCCATTGATTTTTTAGAGAGAATAGAAGGGAGGGAGGGAGAGAGTGAGAGAAGCATTGATGTGAGAGAGACACATGAATTGGTTGCCTCCTGCACGAGCCCCGACTGGGGCAGAGATCAAACCTGCAACCCAGGTACGTGCCCTTGACCAGAAATCGAACTCGAAACCCTTCTGTGGGAGGGCCGATCCTCCAACTACTTAGCCACACAGGCCACGGCTCGAAGGGCACGTTTTAATCCAAGGCCACCTGTGGACACTGCCCTTCCTTTACGTGGGTCCTCGCCGGGCACACGGGCGTGTTGGAAAGCTAGGTTTTCCTAACTCACAGGCGGGCAGGCGGGAGGCCTGGGAGGAGGGAGGAGGTGCCGCCGGCGAGGCGGGGCTGGAAAATCCACCGCAGACCGAGGCCGATTTTATGTCCCGACCACAGCGGGTGTAAGTGGAAATACCTGGGTGGGTTTGTGTGAATTAAAACCTTTATAGGGCCCCGGGCTCCCATAACCTCTTAGGCGTCTTATTAAGGTCCCGTTAGTGTGAACAGGGGGGTTGTAAACCTGACCGGCCCCAGCACCAATTAAAATAATAAAAAACAAGGAGCTGCCTCGCAGGGGGAGGGTGTTTGGCAAATGTTCCTGGAGGGCGGGGTAGGGGAGGCGGGTCCGAGGGCGGAGGGGAGAGGGCAGGCCCGATCCGGGGCCTGGGACAAAGGAGGCTGTGTGTGAGCTAGCGGTGGGGCTGGGATGCAGCCTGGGGTCGGGGAGAGCCTTTGGGTGAAACAGGGGACCCTCCCGCTTGTTGTTTTAAAAATATATATATATCTTGATTGATTTCAGAGAGGGGAAGGGAGAGGGAGAGACTGAAACGTGAACGACCAGAGAGAGTCATGGATGGGCCGCCTCCTGCACGCCCCCGACTGGGGATCGAGCCCGCAACCCGGGCCTGGGCCCTGACCGGGAATCGAACCCGGACCTCCTGGTTCCTAGGTCGATGCTCAACCGCTGAGCCGTGCCGGCCGGGCCATCCCACGTGCTTTGAGAGCAAGAAGTTGATGCTAAACGAATGGATTGCGTGTGGAACGAGGCTGCCTCGGGCCTCCGCTGCCCCGGGATTAGGGAAGGGAGGAATCGGGGTGTCCCCACACCTGTCCTGGACCAAGTCTGAGAGGGACAGGACCTGGCCGGCCCCTGGGGAATGAGGGGGGAGCCGTAGCTCCGGATGTCTGTGCTGGACAGACGGTTCTGGTCAATTCTGCACCCAGCGTGAGCGGGGGCTTGGTCTTGAGATGGAGTTGGCCTGGGTCCTGGAGAGGCACTTGCACCCGTTGCTCCCTGGCTGGTCGCTTGGCAGGTGTGTGCCCACCTCTGACAAGAATCAAGAGCAACCCTCACCGCACCTGCCTTCTCACCTAGGCCCTCACCTCAGCCCTTTCACGCCCACCTGCAGTCCCCTGCGCCTCACCTCCTGAGCCCTGCCAGCCCAGGAGCGACTCGCACAGCCCCAAACTGCCCCGTTCTTTCTCTCTGCCCATCCCCACCCCCTATCATTCTCCCCCTCTTCCTGACTCCCCCATGCCCACCACCCGGTCTCATCCCTCCCAACCTCCCTCCCTCCCTCCCTCATGTCTCTTCTCTCCCCCTCCCTTTCCTTCCATGGCTCCCATCTCCCACCCTCCCCAGGTTCCAAGATTTAGTCTTTCCTTCCCTGAGTTTCCCACCTTGGGATCATCTTGAACCATCATTTTTGGAGGCTGAGATGACCACAGAATTCATAGTAGACATAGTAGGACGTCAATTGCAGACATAGTAGGATGTCAATAGTAGGCATACTAGGATGTCAATACAGACATAGTACAACATCAGGAGCAGACACAACAGGACATCAGCAGCTGACACAGTAGGACATCAACAGTAGGCATAGTGGGATGTCAATAGCAGACATAGTAGGACATCAATAACTAACATAGTAGGACATCAACAGCACATATAGTAGAAAAGCAATAGCACACATAGTAGGACATCAATAGTAGGCATAGTAGGACATCAGTAGTAAGCATAGTAGGACATCAATAGCAGACATAATAGGACATCAACAGCACACATAGTAAGACATCAATAACTGACATAGTAGGACATCAACAGCACACATAGTAGGGCATCAATAGCAGACATAGTAGGACATCAACAGCATACATAGTAGGACATCAATAGTAGGCAAAGTAGGATGTCAAAAGCAGACATAGGATGTCAATAGTAAGCATAGTAGGATGTCAATAGCAGACATAGTAGGACATCAACAGCACACATAGTAGGACATCGATAGTAGGCATAGTGGGATGTCAATAGCAGACATAGTAGGATGTCAATAGCACACATAGTAGGACATCAACAACACACATAGTAGGACATCAATAGTAGGCATAGTGGGACGTCAATAGCAGACATAGTAGGACATCAACAGCACACATAGTAGGACATCAACAGCACACATAGTAGGACATAGTAGGACATCAATAGTAGGCATAGTGGGACGTCAATAGCAGACATAGTAGGACATCAACAGCACACATAGTAGGACATCGATAGTAGGCATAGTGGGATGTCAATAGCACACATAGTAGGACATCAACAGCATACATAGTAGGACATCAACAGCATACATAGTAGGACGTCAATAGCAAGCATAGTGGGACGTCAATAGCAGACATAGTAAGATGTCAATAGCAGACACAGTACAACATCAACAACAGACAGTAGGACATCAATAGCTGACATAGTAGGACATCAACACATAGTAGGACATAGTAGGACATCAATAGTGGGCATAGTGGGACGTCAATAGCAGACATAGTAGGATGTCAATAGCTGACATAGTAGGACATCAACAGCACACATAGTAGGACATCAACAGCACACCTAGTAGGACCTAGTAGGACATCGATAGTAGGAAAGTGGGCTGCAGGTCTCCGAGGTCCCCACGTTCAGAAGAAGCTGAGGACACCCCGGGCGGCGTGTGGCCGCCTCATCGGTGTCCAGGGCCCAGGCCGTGGGCTCACTCACCTCCCAGAGGCCCCTCATGAGGTCACCATGTGATTCCGAGCCGCTCCCTGAGGGAGATAGGGGGGCGCCTCGGTGACCCCAACTTGGGAAACCTGCTAAGCGTAAGTGACAGGGCCGCCAGGTGGGGCACCCCCAAACGTCCACGGAGGGCCGCTCTTAGGGGGCACACGGGCCTAGCTTGCGCCGAGGTCAACCCAACATCTTAAAACCATTTTCAGCTGCCTGCCGTCTGCCACACTGTCTTCCGGGAACCTGCGTCATTTTCCGATTCGTGACTATTTTGCCGAAATGTTACCCCGCATGTTTCCGATTCGACGGCCGTTAACTCAGTGGGTTGCTCTTATTTTTTATTATTTTTTTAATGGGTTGACATTTATTTCAAGAGATTACACGACCAAGCGGAGCTCTGACAACTCGTCAGCAGGGATTTCGGGGCTAAGAGTTGAGGCACCCCGATGTCTGAGGCTGGAACCACGCAGTGTGCTCGTCTCCAGTCCGGGTGGACAGAGGCCTTCCCAGTCCTGTTTCTAACGCAGCGTCCCCCATCGGGGCCAGCACCCCATGCCGAGTGGACACCCATCTTCCAAAGCTCCCAAGAGGAAGGTCCTAACCATCGATGAGGCCACAGCCACGATGCGGTGACCACGGACAAGTCAAGACCCTTTATGGCCTGGCCAAGTGATTACAGACGGGAGTTTGGGCCAAGAAGCTAATTTTACCACCCTGGGCAGTTTCGCTCAGTGGTTAGAGGGTCGGCCCATGGACCGAAGGGTCGTGGGTTTGATTCCCAGTAAAGGTCATGTGCCTGGGATGCAGGTTCAATCCCCGCCTCTGGTCGGGGCACGTCCAGGAGGCAACCAATTGATGTGTCTCTCACATTGACGTCTCTCTCTCTCTCTCTTCCTTCCCCTCCTTTCTCCCTTCTCCTGTCTCTGAAAATCAATGGAGACAATATCCTTGAGTTAGGATTAAACGCCCCCCCCCCCAAAGAAACAGAAAGAAACTAATTTTACCTTGTTTTTAGCCAGTGAGTTCCGGGCCTGTTTGTTACGCAGCAAGACGCTAGCTATTACACACGCATCTTCCCAGCTTAAGACGAATGTCTTGATTTCAATTTTTGTAATGGAAAAAAACACAAAAAAAAAAACGACAAATTGGGCTAAGCCGGACCCTTTGAAGGTCGAGTTGCCCTCTGTAAATAGGCTGTCGAGAAACGGTGTATTTTGGGTCCTCCAGATGATGGTCGCTACTCTGAATGTAGAAATGGCATCTTAATTAGCAGATTAAGTCATGACGAATGCGTCCGCTCACTCAACATCTTTGTACTCCTTTTGGGCAATGGCTCTGTTTCGAGAGGGACTCTACTTCCGCCAGTAGGCAAATATATAAATATTCAATTAGGGGACACAGATAAACAAGAACTGAAGTGTGTGTGTGTGTTTTTTTTGTTTCAAGTCTGTAGTTGATTAAAGATGGTATTTACTGGAATTTTATACATCCCCCCAGTGGTTATAAATTAATAATTTGCTATATTTATTGGAGCGCTCGTCTGTGTAATCCCATCAATTATTAATGAGTGCATTTATTGCGTATAAATAATAAAATCTCCGTCTCTTATTGCAACCGATGCTCCATGTTAATATACGGAGACTAGCCCATGAATGATGAAATGGAGGTAAGATAAATACTGTTATCGGGGCTGCCAAGCATTTGTTTTTATCCAAACACTTCAAGGCAACAGCCGAAAAGGCTAGAAATGACTTTGCACCTGCGACTGGAATGCCGGCATTTATATCCTTACGCTCCACACAGGTTAAAGGTAATTTGCAAATAAGCCGCAGACTTACGGAGTGGACCTCCATGGATTTTTCTGCCATTCAAATGCACAGATAGCAATAAGCAATCTATTGGCCCCCTAGTCTATGCCACCCCGTAGGAGGGGCTGGCATATGTCACCTACTGAAGGCTCAAGGTGGTGCCACTACCCTCAAAACCAGAGCCACACTCTATGACTCAGCCATGCCACTTCTGGGCATAGACCCCAAAGAATGGAAAGCGGAGACCCTAACAGATATCTGCACACCCATGGGCACGGCAGGGTTACTCACGATAGCTGAAAAGTAGAAACAACCCAAGTGTCCATGGATGGTGGGTGGATGGATGGTGGATGGATGGATGGATGGTGGATGGACGGATGGTGGATGGATGGATGGTGGGTGGATGGATGGATGGTGGGTGGATGGATGGTGGGTGGGTGGATGGATGGATGGATGGATGGTGGATGGATGGATGGTGGATGGATGGGTGGATGGATGGATGGATGGATGGTGGGTGGATGGATGGATGGATGGATGGTGGATGGATGGATGGTGGGTGGATGGATGGATGGTGGGTGGATGGATGGATGGATGGATGGATGGTGGATGGATGGATGGATGGTGGATGGATGGATGGATGGTGGATGGATGGTGGATGGATGGATGGATGGTGGATGGATGGATGGATGGTGGGTGGATGGATGGATAGATGGATGGTGGATGGATAGATAAGAGAGTGTGGTTTAGCCACAGAATGGAATCTGACTCAGCCTTAATATGTGCCCGACTTCCTTCCTTCCTTCCTTCCTTCCTTCCTTCCTTCCTTCCTTCCTTCCTTCCTCCCTTCCTTCCTTCCTTTCTTCCCATCCACCCAGCATTCATCCATTCATCCATCCACCATCCATCCACCCACCATCCATCCACCCACCATCCATCCATCTATCCATTACCATCCACCTACCATTCATCCATCCACCATCCATCCATCCACCCATCCATCTATCCATCCACCATCCGTCCATCCACCATCCATCCATCCATCCATCCATCCACCATCCATCCATCCATCCATCCATCCATCCATCCATCCATCATCCATCCATCCACCTATCCATCCATCCATCCATCCATCCATCCATCCATCCACCTATCCATCCATCCATCCATCCATCCATCCACCATCCATCCATCCATCCATCCATCCATCCATCCACCATCCATCCATCCATCCACCATCCATCCATCCATCCATCCATCCATCCATCCATCCATCCATCCACCTATCCATCCATCCATCCATCCATCCATCCATCCATCCATCCATCCACCTATCCATCCATCCATCCATCCATCCATCATCCATCCATCCATCCATCCATCCATCCATGCAGTCACGTATCTATTTATTATCTACCTATCATCTATCTATGTATATATCTATCCATCTAGTGATTGACAACCATAGTGATCTTATGTTCTAGGGGTCACTCGACAACATCTGAAGACATTTTTGGTTCTTGAAATTGGGGCAAAAGAGCTCCCAGTATCTGATGGGCGAAGACCAGGGAGGCTCCTCAACACCCCACAGAGCCCAGGAAGCCCCACATCGGAGAGTCACCCAGCCCCAGATCTCAGTGGTGCCCAGGCTGAGAAACCCTGAAACAGACAAATATTTTAACATCCCGGCTCGACGTCGGGGAGCTCTCACACACGTTTCTTTCCTACCCTTGATTTTTTCCGACTGTAACAGTTTCTCGAAATACAAAATTCTGAATCCCTGTGACCCCTCTTTAGGGGAAGCATTCACCAACGAAGGGACCTCCTTGGTTATTTATTTGGGGCTCTGCACCAACCCAGCAGGCAGGCAGGATTCTGCGGGGCTTTAGCAGTTACTGTGGCCGGTCTCAGGGGCCCAGGGTCATTGTGAACGAGACAAAGAGCCAGCGGGGGACCCTGCCCACACCAGCTGGGCAGGGGTTCGGCTTTTGTAAGGAGGCCTTTCGTATTCAAATCTGCCTCCTTCTCTGGGGGCTCTGACCTCACCAAACACATTGCTCCTTGGATCTGCGACTGGGAAAGTTACCACCAGAGGGCTGGGCCCGGCGCTCAGACCCAGAGTGACCCTTCCTGACCTAAGCTGCATTTCGGGCTAGTCTACTTCCCAAGCAGACACCCCAAGAACGTCTTCTAGGGGGCTGTTGATGTAAGAAATGTCCCAACCCGTAGAGAATTTTCATGCGTTTATTTGAGTGAAACGATTGCCGGGAAACAAAATCTCCACGGATTGAGAAACGCTCCGGAAAATGGCAGTTCTGCCCCTTGTTTCATGCAAAGAGGAGACGTAAGGGGGTCCCGTGAAATCCACGGGGGACAGATGAGGGAGGCGGGAGGAAGCAAAGCGGGGAAACCTCTGGGGTTGGGTAGAAAATAAAGTGATGGACACACGTCTTTTACTCCGGTGGGTGCGGGATAGTTAACAGTCAGCAATTAACTTGACGACAATGAGGGGGCCTGTGGTCTCTGCAGAGCAGGGCCTGTGCCCTGAGGGGTCCGGGAAAAGGGAAATTACTCTGACATCCCAAGGACATGTGATCGTAGATGCAAAAAGACAATAGGCTCAGTTCTGGTAAAGATGGACCTTTGTCAGGAAGATTCCGGCCTAGGACCTGACGACCCTCCATAAACTGCTTTTCGTTAGAAAGTTTTCCTTTCAGACCATCCCGTGGGGCTCCTTTAGGCCCCTGAGTTTGCAGGGCCGCCCGCAGGCCTCCCCTGAGCTCGTCGGGTGAGCGTGGGGCCCCTTTTCCATGCCCAGGGCTCACAGGACCGGGTAAGATTTCTCACTTCCCTGCTAACAGCTCTTTTTTAATTTTTATGTTTTCTTATTAATTTCCACCCATTGATTTTTAGAGAGAGAGGGAGGGAGGGAGAGAGACACATCGATTGGTTGCCTCCCACCATGCCCCCTGGCTGGGGTCGAACCTGCGACCCAGGTGCCCTTGACGGGGACTCGAACCCATGACCTTTCGCCGGTTGGGCGGCCGCTCTAACCACTGAGCCACGCCGGCCAGGGCCAACGGCTCTTGTAGCAACTGTACCATTTGCACACACGTGTCTGAATGGTCCCCCGGACACCTTAAAGCAGCATCTCAGCAAAGATGCATCCACGGGCTGGCGCCCAGGGACCCGAGTCCCTCTCCCCACCGTGTTCACGCTGATGGAAGAAACCACAGCTCCGGGGTAGGGGCGGAAAATACGGGGTGACCGAGCCCGCAACCCGCAGGCGTTGACCAAAAAAAAAAAAAAGATTCATTTCTGCAGATTCTTTTAAGCGTTGAAATGAGCTGTACGTTCATATGGCCACGCGAAGGGCCTGTAGGTAACATCAGCGCCGCAGGAAAATATAAAATGCCGAGCCACACGCTTGATAAGAAACGTACCGAAGGCATTGGAAGTAAAAATTACCAAGTTTTACGGGTGCACATAAAACAGTATCTAAATGGAGAGGCCTGTTGCCTTTCTCAACGCAGACGTTGAATATGTGCGTCGATATTTCCCCAATTAAAATACGGGCTTCATCCCTCGGGGAATTTTTAAGCTGGGAAATGGTAAGAGCGATCGCAAAATGCTTTTTTTTTTTTTTTTTTAAGTGAGAATCAATTGGTAAAAAAACGCCAAGCTGGTTCTGAGGAGCCGTGAAGAGAGCGAACATGCATTAGCAGGCAATAAAACCCTTTTTCATAAAAGCACCCAAAACCGAAAGCAGCCGGACACGGGCAGATGAAAAGACAGAGCCACGATGCTGAAGAAATTCCCTGAGAATTGATGATGTGACGAAGGCGGGTTTTCTAATTCGTTCCATAGAAAAATGCAAAAAATCCAGGACTTCGGTGCGTCGCAAAATATATACTAAATTAAAGAGAGGACGAGGAACATATGGCAAGTGCATTAGACTCCAGAAACGTCATTAATCCATAAAGGACTGTTTCAAATAAAAGATAATTTTTCCCCAATAAAATATATATATATATATATATATATATATATATATATATATATATATGCCAAAGGGCATGAGACAAATGGCCACTAATCAAAAGAAAATGTTTGACTCCAGGAAACATGATGGAAATTCTTTCTCTAAAACGATGAGGCCTCTTCTGAGTCTTGCAAATTGTTGGGTTTTTTTTTTTTTTTTTTTTGCTGTTCCCCAAAATGATTCCGCTGGTGTGCGCACTCTTTTCGGGAGGCGATATCCAATTAGGACAGTCTTTCGGGAAAGCGCTTTCTAAACAAGAATCGTTAAAAACACCCGGTAACCTTGCCCAGGCCAGCGTGACTCAGCGGTTAGAAGGTCGGCCTGCATGCTGAAGGGTCACGGGTTCGATTCCCGGTCAAGGGCACGCACCTGGGTTGCAGGTTCGACGCCCGGCCCCTGCTGGGAGGCGACCTCTGGCCGTGTCTCCCTCACATCGATGTTTTTCTCTCTGTGTCCCCCCCGCCTCCCTCGCTTCTGCTGTCTCTGAAAATCAATGGCAAAAATATCCTCGAGTGCCGATTAAAAAATAAAAAATAAAAACACATGCACCCCCCCTTGGATCCAACAATTGCATCTTGAAACCAACAACCGTAAAGAAATAGCAGAACAGCACGGACGCCAATATTCGGTGTTTTTCTTCCAGGGGAGAAAGCTATGGGCCATTTGTAAAAATTTTTTGCGTTTTTTTTTTTTTTCCTCCTGTGTTTTTGACATCTCCTAGGATTAAAAAAAAAAGACAGCCGTGGCCGGGTGGCTCGGTTTGGTTAGAGCATCATTTGCATGCGCCAGGTCACCCGCTCTGTGCCCGGTAGGGGGTCCGATGTCCCGCTCTCCCATCCGCGTCTCTCTTCCTCTCTCTCGAAAATAAATATTAATAAAAATATTAATTGTAGCCCAGCCGGGTGTGGCTCAGCGGCTGAACATCGACCTATGGTCCAGGAGATCAGGGTTTGATTCCCGGTCGGGGCACATGCCCGGGTTGTGGGCTCCGTCCTCAGTCGGGGACAAGCAGGAGGCAGGTGATCCGTTTCTCTCTCTCTCTGAAATCAATAAAATATATCTAAAAATATATTTTTAGATATACATAAATATATATATATTTAATATATATAATAGATAAATATATATATTTAATATATATAATAGATAAATATATATATTTAATATATATAATAGATAAATATATATTTAATATATATAATAGATAAATATATATTTAATATATAATAGATAAATATATATTTAATATATATAATAGATAAATATATATTTAATATATATAATAGATAAATATATATTTAATATATATAATAGATAAATATATATTTAATATATATAATAGATAAATATATATTTAATATATATAATAGATAAATATATATTTAATATATAATAGATAAATATATATTTAATATATATAATAGATAAATATATATATTTAATATATATAATAGATAAATATATATATTTAATATATATAATAGATAAATATATATATTTAATATATATATAATAGATAAATATATATATATATATATATTTTTTAAATGGTGCAGTCAGAGAGAAACGCATGGGGCCCTGGGGGAGACACAAGAAAGCCAAGGGGAGCGTTGAATGGAAGGAGGGACCTCCCACCAGAGGTGCTGCAAAAAAACAAACAAACAAAAAACCAAAAAAGCCAGGAATCAGGAAACAACCGCCGGACACTGTTCTCGTGACATTCACGTCTATGTGCGTGTGCGTATTTTCTTAGCTCCGTGATCCGCGTAAACAACGAACGGGGCCTCCGTCTAGCAGTTAGAGAAGCGACTCTAGGGGTGCAGGGGGGCCCACGGGGAACATAAAAGGAGGCGTCTGCCATACGTCCAACCGTAAAGAGAAATCTTAAAAAAAAGCAAAAGACAGAGGGATGTGAGTGGAATTGCCCCGGACGCCCTCCCTGGATGTCCCCCAGCACCACATTGTGGAAAGATGGGGTCCTGTGTGTGGAGATGTCACCGAGGGCGTGGGGGGTCAGGGGGCAATGCCCCGGCCGTGGTCAGGTCCCCGATGTGTCCCGTTGAAACATCTGTTCTGCGTGTGTGTGTGTTTCGTAGCTGGCCCGCGCCGGGCCAGAGCGGAGGAAGTCGGTTAAAATAAAATAATTTAAAATAAAAAAAAAAACACAAAAAAACGACACACTGACGTACTTCCGAAGCCCGTTTTTGGCATTTCAAGGGTGACCTCGGGAGGGACCGTAAATATAAAATTCATGTGCGCTTGGCTTCCTGCCTATAATTACCTATCAAAAGGTTCAGGGTTTCAATGAAACCCTTTATGAAGCTAGAAGAGGCATCGGGGTGGAATCCGGATGGCCGCCTCCCAGGAACATGCCCCGGACACGGGCCCACATTCCCGTTCCCAAGACGAACCCCAGCATGTGCCGTCCAGGCCCGCTTGATGTTATTAATCCCGGCACAAGATGTTTGTTTTATACGAATATTCCTCATGGAATGTTTCCTTTAAGGAAACATCCGTGCAGAATAGAGGCCACAGAGGACCCCCCCCCGTAAGCACCCCGCCGTCGGAATCCCCGAGCTCCGCCTTTTGCGATCTGAGAAACTGGGTTCGCTCCTGGCACTTGGACGGTGTGCCCCTGACGGGTAATTGGCACCAGGTCCTCCCGCCTCACCAAGTCGAAACGGGTAGGCGGCAGATGGTTCCTGGATTCCGCCTCCGTATATGGTCGAAAAACCCTTCCAGGCAACCTTTAATCGCCCGGGGTTCTTTCCAAAAATAAAAAAATAAAAAATAAAAAATAAATGTCTGGATCGATTCTACTCACCGGAGACGCTTATTGTTTCTGCGTCCTGTGATTTCCTCCGGGGGGGACGGGCTCAGGGTCTCAAATTTCTCCCCGTGTTCCGGAGACGCGGGGTTGTGCACCCCGTTAACAGGTTCACCGGGGCAGAGCTGCTCTGCTCCGACGGACAGGGACATGCCCGTCTCCGCACGTCGGGGGCCCGAGGGGGGAATTGCGGGCGACCGATGACATCACCGGCGTTTTTCAAAGGGCCGCGCAGACCTCGGCCCGGCCAATCAAGGTAATTCTAATGGATGTTTCTGTCTGCTCGACAAATGAGGCTCACACATGTGTTCCGAATTTCTCCTTCCCCTCTCCCCCGGCGTGTAATTCTTAAACGCGGCTTAGTTGTTGAGACAGAGCTAAATCAAACTAATTCTGCGGGACTACAAATTCCGGGTTAATCGGAATCTGTGCTTGTTAAGATAAAGACCGGGAGACATCTGGTCTTGATTTGCAAGGGAGAGCTCCGGAGGGGCTGTGCTGGGGGGACGACATCTGGCATTGCCCGTGGCGGGCGGGGAAAGAGAAAGAATGGGCCTGGGCGTGCGTGAGCCGCGGGTCTCGTCCCGGCCACGGAGGGCCTCGGGGACAGTGCCAGCTGATGCCACCGGGGAGCCGTGGTTGCAAATTCTCTTCACGGGCAGCCTTGAGTTGTTTCGGTGCCGTTGAGGAAGGCGCCTCAACATCGTCCCTGGTACCCCAGGGAGACCCCAAGGAGCTGGTTCCAATCCTCAGAGCCCAGGGTCAGGCTGGAGACACCTGACGGGGCGTCGGAAGGGGTCCACGTGGAAGCATCACCTGTGGGAGGCTGGTGGGTATTCCAGATGTCCCATTTTCACCCAGGCCTTCACAAGGGAGCCTGGCTAATAATAATTTAAAAATATATATATATTTCAGCTTTTTTTTTTTTTTAACTATATTTTTATTGATTTCAGAGAGAGAAATAGAAACATCAATGATGAGAGTCATGGATCAGCTGCCTCCTGCAAGCTCCCGACTGGGGGTCGAGCCTACAACCCGGGCATGGGCCCTGCCTGGGAACCGAACCGCGACCTCCTGGTTCATAGCTGGACCCCCAAACCCTGAGCCACGCCGGCCGGGCTATATTTCAGCTTTAAAATCGATCATCTGAACCCTCCCCCAAAAGACGAAACATCCCTTTTTAGAGTCATTTATTCTACAGGGCGTCTCCAAAAAATACGTATATACGCTTTAACTGCTGACGGCTCAGTTTTCAAAATGAAATGTATTTTAACAAACGTTGTTTTTGGAATTATTCAAAGCATGCGTGCCCATTTTTTTTTTAGGGACACCCTCTATTTGCACACGCTCTGGTTTCCCCAAATTATATTTTCCAAGACGCTGGTTGGCCTAGGATGTCATTTCAGGAAACTCTGTCACCCCGAAGGGCGTCTTCGTCAATTTATCCAATGTGTTCACGCTTACAATTTAATTCTGGGCTCTGGCTGGGTAGCTCAGTTGGTTGGAGTGTCGTCCCGATTCGCCCAGGTGGCAGGTTCGACCCCCCAGTCAGGGCACATACAAGAAATAAGCAATGAATGCATAAATAACTGGAACAACCAATCATTTTCTCTCTCTTCCTCTCACTAAAAATCAATTTTAAAAAATTCCTCCGCGTAACGATCCACTGGGCTCGTTAACAGAGAGCGAGGGCGTCGTAACTCACTTACCAAGCGCAAATTGAAATCTTCGGAGTCTCCGCTGGTTCATTAGGAACGTAGGCTGCATCGCTCGCCCTGCCTGAGACAACGTGATAGATGGCCTCGCAGCCGCCGAGTGGGTTCCTAGGGTGTCGGGCGAATCGATTTTTAGGCCGGACTCTCCGTCCATTACGTTAGCCGTCGAGATATCTGATTAACATCGACTGGCCCACGTCGGATGCATTCAGTTGGGCCCCCATGGCAGGTGGAGTGACTGCTCCGTGGACACCAGCCACCCCTTAAATACAGATGCCGCCCCTTAAATACAGGCGGGCACCCCAGGGTGATTTTTCTGGCCAGTAGACTTCTAGGCTTGGCCACGTCTCACAGGGCTGAGGCGAGTGAGCATTCAGCAGAGATAGAAAATTTAGGGGGGGCGGTGTGTCTCCCCAAACTCAGTCATCAAGACTTTCATGGCCCGGCCAGCATGGCTCAGTGGGTGACCATGAACCTATGAACCTGAAGGTTACGGTTCGATTCGGGGATCAGGGCACATGCCCTGCTGCGGACTCGATTGCCCAGTAGGGGGCGAGCAAGAGGCGGCCGATCCATGACTCTCATCATTGAGGTTTCAAAAAAATCAATAAAAATATATTTTTTAAAATACCAAAAACATTCCTGCGATGATTTTCAACAGCCAACTGAACGCCAGCAAGAACAGAATGAACAAATATGAACATTTTTTTAAAATAATGACGGGGTTTTACAGGTAAACACAGGCACCTGCCTGTTACTTTACAGGTCAAGACAGATACAGCGGTGAGCCTTGTTGGAGCGTAAGGCAAGCGGGAAAGTTCTCATTTTATCTTTTTTTTTTTTTTTTAATTTAAAAAAAATAAGGCAATCACGGGGATGTAAAGTACAGCACAGGGAATATAGTCAATAATATTGTAATAACGACATACGGGGCCAGGTGGGTCCTGGAAATATCAGGGGGAGCACTTTGTAAGGTATATAAATACCTAACCACTGCGCTGCACCCCTGGAACTCAAATAATATTTTGTGTCCACCGTAATTAAAAAATATTTTAATTAAAAATAAATACAGACAAGTCAGTGCCTCATTCAGTTTCGCCTCGGTCCCACCCCAGGTGGTATGTTCACCCATAAATAAGCCACTGACCTGCCCCCAAATCACAGCAAAATGATTCTTATTTTCAAAGCTCGTTCTCTGGTTTTCTTTCCCTTTTTTTTTTTTTTTTTTTCCCTCCCTAACACTCAAAAATATTTTTAATATAGTTCCAATGGCCAAAAAAGCGGGTCATAAAACCTCCGTATATATATTTTTTATTGTGGTAGGAACACTCGGCGTAAGTTCTGCCCTCTTAACAGAATTTTAAGTGCATACGGTACAGAGTAATTAACTACTGGCAGGACGCGGTGCGGCTGGTCTCTCGAAATTAC
Organism: Miniopterus natalensis; assembly: GCF_054644295.1. Taxonomy (NCBI): domain Eukaryota; kingdom Metazoa; phylum Chordata; class Mammalia; order Chiroptera; family Miniopteridae; genus Miniopterus; species Miniopterus natalensis. The sequence continues at coordinate 106,479,472 of NC_142103.1, read as the reverse complement.
TCACCTGGCGTAATTGAGACGTTACGCCCATTAATTCGCAATTTCCCATTTTCGCCTCCCCCAGCTCCTGGGAGCCACCATTCTAGTTTCTGATTCTATGAGTCCGAGTAGTAGTATTTTTATTTTTGTTAATCCTGACCCGAGGATATTTTTTCCATTGATTTTTTTTTTTTTTTTTTTTTTTTAGAGAGATTGGAAGGAAGAGAGAGAGAGAGAGAAATATGAATTGGTTGCCTCCAGCACTCGAACCCGTTACCCTTCTGTGCATGGGCCAAAGCTCTAACCACTGAGCCGAGCCAGCCAGGGCTGATTTGTAAAGACCCTTTATCGGGTGTTCTCACATATTGATTCATAGGAAATGAGGGTCTGTGGATTTTACACGAACCCGCCTGAAAGCCATTGAGCAAATCCATTCTACACAGGGACAAAAACAGAGCTTGGAGAGGAAGGCAGGCCATGGGGCTGGTCCCAGTGAACAAGACTGTGACTGTTTTTTTTGTTTTCTATTTAATTTTTTTTTAAATATGTCTCTATTGCCCGGCCGGGAGTGGCTGAATGGTTGAGCATCGACTTGGGATCCAGGTGATTGGGGTTCGATTCCTGGTCGGGGCACATGCCCGGGTTGTGGGCTCGATCAGTGACTCATCATTGATGTTTCTATCTCTGTCTCTCCCTCTCCTTTCCTCTCTCTGAAATCAATAAAGATATATTTTTAAAAAAAAATTTTAAAAAATAAAAATAAAAAATATGCCTATTGATTTCAGAGAGAGAGAGAGAGAAACATCAATGATGAGAGTCATGGATTAGCTGCCTCCTGCTCGCCCCCTGCTGGGGGTCGAGGAGCCTGCACCCCGGACATGTGCCCTGACTGGGAATCGAACCTGCGATCTGCTGGTTCATAGGTAGATGCTCAACCACTGAGCCACACCGGCCGGGCACTGTGACTGTTTTTAGACCTTCATTTTTTTAAATTCTGTTCTCTGAAGAGGCATTAAATAGGCTCAGTAGCAAACGCTGATTAATGTTCATACAAACCCAGTGATGTCCCGACATGGACACCACCTTAAAGGTAACCTATGCCTTTCCTGGCCAGAGTGGGTCAGTGATTGAGAGTCGATCCATGAACCAGGTTTGATTCCGGGTCAGGGCACATGCCCGGGTTGTAGGCTCGGCCCCCAGGAGGGGGCGTGCAGGAGGCAGCCAATCAATGACTCTCATCATTGATGTTTCTCTCTGTCCCTCTCCCTTCCTCTCTCTCTAAAAATCAATAAAGACATATTTTAAAAAAATAAATAACCGATGCCTTCGCCTATCACAGTGTGTTCCCAGGCTCCCAGCTCAAACTCGGCATTTGTTTCTTGGGGGGAACTTCCCTGAAAATGCATTTGAGAGCTTTTTGTAGTCTATAAGAAGATGGCAGGATCCCTCTGAAAAGTTAAGAGTGTCCCCAACCTGCTTGTTAGCCTGTGTAATTTTTAAATATGGACACAAAACTATGTGCTTTTAAAACCAAAAACTAACTAACTAACTAACTAACTAACTAACTAACTAACTAACTAACTAACTAAATAAATAAATAAATAAATAAATAAATAAATAAATAAATAAATAAATAAATCAGACAGTTGATGTTGGTAGAAAAATTAAACTGAGGAGAATTTCTCCAGCGCTGCCATCTGGAGTGATTTGAAAGGTAAGCGAACCCAACAGGAAATGAGCATGTATTCAATGAGGAAGACTTTAATAATTACACCATTCATCTTGGGGCACTCGGTAATAGGACCTGGAGCCAGCTGAGGGGAGGCGGAGAGAGGGAGAGGGAGAGGGAGAGGGAAATGGGTAGATGGATGGAATGATGGATGGATGGATAATGGATGGATGGGTGGATGATGGATGAATGGGCAGATGGACAGATGGACAGATGGATAGATGGATGGATAGATAGACATGATAGATGATAGATACATAGATAGATGAGAGATGGATGGATGGATGGATGGATGGATGGATGGATGGATGATGGATGGATGGATGGATGATGGATGGATGGATGGATGGATGATGGATGGATGGATGGATGGATGGATGATGGATGGATGGATGGATGGATGATGGATGGATGGATGGATGGATGATGGATGGATGGATGGATGATGGATGGATGGATGGATGGATGGATGGATGGATGATGGATGGATGGATGGATGGATGATGGATGGATGGATGGATGATGGATGGATGGATGGATGGATGGATGATGGATGGATGGATGGATGGATGATGGATGGATGGATGGATGGATAATGGATGGATGGATGGATAGATGGATGGATAGATAGACATGATAGATGATAGATACATAGATAGATGAGAGATGGATGGATGGATGGATGGATGATGGATGGATTGATGGATGGATGATGGATGGATGGATGGATGATGGATGGATGGATGGATGGATGGATGGATGGATGGATGGATGGATGATGGATGGATGGATGGATGATGGATGGATGATGGATGGATGGATGGATGGATGGATGGATGGATGGATGGATGGATAATGGATGGATGGATGGATAGATGGATGGATGGATAATGGATGGATGGATGGATGGATGGATGGATAATGGATGGATGGATGGATGGATGGATGGATGGATGGATGGATGGATGATGGATGGATGGTGGATGGATGGATGATGGATGGATGGATGGATGATGGATGGATGATGGATGGATGGTGGATGGATGGATGGATGATGGATGGATGGATGGATGATGGATGGATGATGGATGGATAATGGATGGATGGATGGATGGTGGATGGATGGATGATGGATGGATGGATGGATGGATGGATGGATGGATGGATGGATGGATGGTGGATGGATGGATGGTGGATGGATGGATGATGGATGGATGGTTGGATGGATGATGGATGGATGGATGGACAGATGGGTAGATGAATGGATGGATGGATAGATAGATAATAGATAGATGATAGATTAGATAGATAGATAGATATAGATAGATAGATAGATAATAGATATAGATAGATAGATAGATAGATAGATATAGATAGATAGATAGATAGATAGATAGATAGATAGATAGATAGATGATAGATAGATGATAGATAGATAGATAGATAGATAGATAGATAGATAGATAGATAGATAGATAGATGATAGATAGATAGATGATAGATGAGAGATAGATAGGGGCAGAGAGATAATAGTCAACTTGATGGATGGGTAGGTAGATACATATACACTGAATTCAGAATGTGTCATCTTTGGTTTTATTTTATTTTACAGTATAAAATTTTTATATTTCAAATGGACTTCTTTAGATGATCCCAATTTTATTGCCAACATCCAAAGTACCATAGTCTCAAGTGCATAGACCACGCGCCTCCTTCCCTCCATCAGGCCTCATCAGGGACTTGACCTTGAGCCTGGCCACGTCAATGTCGTACATCCTCTCAGCCGACTGGATCTGCGGCTTGGTGGCCTTGACACCCACAGCGAGCACAGTTGTCTTCTCTCTTCCTTGGGGCTGACTCGGGGGTCAGGGGGACTTGGTGACGGCACAGTGGTCAAGGTGACTTCTCCTGGGGGTCTCTTCCCAGGATATTTAAGCTGCCTGCAAAGCTCAGTGTCATCCGCCTTCGGAAGGTGGGTGACGTTCAGATTTTTCTTTCTTTTCTTTGGTGTGTGGTTATGGACACCTTTGCTTTAGCTTTGTCTCTGGTAGGACAGGGGTCCCTTTGTTTTCAGTGCCGTCTTCATAAAATCGGAGAATGTGCCATCTCAAAAAGCCCCTTGGCCCGGCTGGCGCGGCTCAGTGGTTGAGCGTCAACCTATGAACCAGGAGGTCAGCGCACACGCCCGGGTTGTGGGCTCCATCCCCTGTAGGGGGCGAGCAGGAGGCAGCCGATCCATGTTTCTCTCTCATCATGAATGTTTCTCTCTCTCTCCCTCTCCCTTTCTCTCTCTAAAAATCATTAAAAATATTTTTTAAATAAACAAAAATTTAAAAAGTCCCTTGGCTCCAAGACACCCAACAAAACTGAAAACCTCAGTTTCCCTACGACTTTGCCAAATGCCTCGTGTCGATAAATTCCATTAATTCGGTTCTCGTGCTTTTACTCTTCCAAGGAGCTGGCCCGGACCCCATGGGGTCTCTCTCACGTGATGTGTTTGCATGAATATTTTTAGAGAGGATGGAAGGGAAGGAGGGGAGGCAGAGGTGAGGGCGAGAGAGAGAAACATTGATGTGTGAGAGACACATCCATTGGTTGCCTCCCATATGCACCCTGACTGGACCCGGGGATCGAACCTGCAACCCAGGTGCATGCTCTTGACCGGAAATCGAACCCGCGACCCTTCAGTGCACAGAATGATGCTCCAAGCAACCGAGTCACACCCGACAGGGCTCTTGCATGATTTGAAGGTGCATCTGGGCGGGGTTGGGATGCTTAGTAAAATAGCCACGTAGGCCGGATGCCCGATGATTGCGGCCAACGCTGGAAGTTTCCGGAGCTGTGGTGATTCCAACCAATCGTAAGAGAAGACAACGTACCATTAAGGACTGAGATGGTACAAATTAATATCCCCCACCCAGCCGGGCTGTGAGGTCGCTGGAGCCGTGGGCGGTCCAGCCACGTTGCCAGTTTCCACTTGGACCACGAGACACTTCGGAGGCCCCGTCCGGCCACCCAAGGAGCTGGCTGGAAGGGCCGTAAAACTCAGGAATCCACCGATCCCCAGCCCCGTGCTCTGGCTGCGAGGTTTTATTAAGATGACTCAAGGCCCCCGTGGGTGTCCGTGGGAAAGGTTGTTGAAGCCGGAACGCTCTCGCGTCTTTGACTTAATTTTTTAATTATGGGCCGAGGCCTTTTCAACACAGGGCGGGAACCTTGCGAGCGGGATGTATCCTGAGTCTGCCGCCTTCCACCCCTTCGATTCGAGTGGGTCAGTTTATACTGAGATGACCGCAAATAATGGCACAGTCCAGATCTTTTTTTTTTAAAAATATATGTTTTTATTGATTTCAGGAACGGAGACGGAGAGAGAGAGAGAAACATCAATGATGAGAGTCATTGATCGGCTGCCTCCTGCACGCCCCTGACTAGGAATCGAGCCCATAACCCCGGTCGACGCTCAACCGCTGAGCCACGCCGACCGGGCCAGAGTCCAGATCTTGTGCATTAATTTAAAGGTTGAAGTCGGGGACCCCGTGGAGGGTGGTGCCGTGGTTGACTCAGTGGGTGTTGTGGGGCGTGGCAGCCAGGAGGCATTGCCCTGACTCTGTGCCAGGCATCCAAGAATCAAGGCCTTGGTTGAGTAGTTCAGTTGGTCAGAGCATCCTCCCAACACCCCAAGGTTTCAGGTTTGACCCCCCCCCCGTGTCAGGGCACAGGCAAGAATCAGCCAATGGATGTTTTTTTATTTTTATTTTTTATGACTGCTTTGATTTCGTCGGTCGTGATTAGCCTCCGGTTTTCTGATTCTCGCCGATTCCGTTTTACATGGTCTCTCCCTCTAATAAACAACCTAAACTGATGAATAAAATAGATCCAGAGACGTGGACGCATGGGACAGACTGGGGGAGCTCAGGGGGAAGCTGGGGGTCGGGAAGAGATGAACCTAAGAACGTAGACGCATCGGTGCAGGACCCACGGACGCAGGCGATGGTGCGGGGGAGGCCTGGGCAGGGTTGAGGGGTAGAAGGGGGCAACGGGGGGAAAAGGGGGACATCTGTAATCCTTTCAACAATAAAGATACATTTAAAAAATAAAAATAAAATAAGGTTTAGCAGGAAAAAAAAAAATAGAATCGGCCAATGAAATGAAACGAAATGAAATGAAAATGAAGCGAAATAAAAGGAAATGAAATAGAATTTAAAAATAACACTAAAACGGCATGAAATAAAACTTAAACTAATATAAAGAATAAAATGAGATAAAATTTAAAAATAAAATAAAGTAAAATGAAATAAATTAAATAAAATTAAATAAAATGAAGTAAAATAAAGTGAAATAAGTCTAAACAATAAAGTAAATTAAATTTAAGTAAAGTGAAATGAAATAAAGTAAAATTAAATTAAGTGAAATGAAATATAGTGAAATGAAATAAAATTTTTAAATAAGACTAAAATGGCATGAAATAAAACTTAAACTAATATAAAGTAAAATAAAAATGAAATGAGGTGAAATGTAAAAATAAAGTCAAATGAAATGAAATTAAGTAAAATAAAATAAAATAAAATAAAATAAAAATTTGAAAATAAAGTCAAATTAAATTAAATAGCAAACTGAAATAAAATAAAATGAAGTAAAATGCGAGAAAGTGAAAGGAAATAAAATTTAAAAGGTAAAATAAAATAAAATGGGTCACGAGGTTGAGACCGAATCCCCGTGGACACCTCCCCACTGTATTCTTCCCGCATGGATTTTTAGAGAACGAGGGAGGCCGGGAGGGGTGGACAGAAGGAGAGAGACACACGGACGTGCCAGAGACACATCCACAGGTCGCCTCCCCCCATGTGCCGGGACCTGGGTCAGGAACCGAACCTGCAACCCAGGCACCTGCCCTTGACCGGGAATCGAACCCGCCACCCTTCGGTGGGTGCGCAGGCTGACGCTCGGACCACTGAGCCGCGCCCGCCAGGACCCCACTGAACGTTTCTATCTTTAAATATATTTTTATTATTGATTTTTAAAGAGAGAGGAAGGGAGAGGGAGACAGAGAGAGAGAAACGTCAATGACGAGAGTCATGGATCGGCCGCCTCCTGCACGCCCCCGACGGGGGATCGAGCCCCGAAACCCGGGCAGGTGCCCTGACTGGGGGTCGAACCCTGACCTCCTGGTTCAGAGGTCGATGCTCAACCGTTGAGCCACACCGGCCGGTCTCACTTGGTCTTATCAGGATCCACCCAAGTGACCTCAGTTTAGCTGAATTCCCTCTTTTAAAGACCCGTCTCCAAATACAGCCCCATCCTGAGGCCCCGGGGGCTCCGGGGTTCGGGACACACACAAGTGGGCCACACAACGCGGGTGTCCCATGCGGGGTCCCTGGAAAACTGACCAGCGCAGCCCGAGAGAGAGAGAGAGAGAGACAAGTGCTCGCTCCCGGCTCCGAGCCCTGGATGGCGGGGAGCCCGGCAAACCGACGGATCTGTAATTCCTTCCACGCGGCCCGACGCCAGCCTGTTCGCTTTGGAGATGAAAATCAGATGATAACTGGCAGATCTGAGAGGACGCGTCCCCCGGGATCCGCACCGCTGACTGAATTAGCAGGATTCTGTGATCGCCAAATGAATGGTCTTGGTGGGACGGGGCGTCAGGCGTGATCAAAGGCGGGCTCCTCGGGCGTTGACAGGTGAGGTGCGGAGCCGCCCGGGCGCCTCTCCTGGCACCTGATTCAGCAGCAGGAGGGGGCGGAGAAGCGCTGGGCTCCGTGGGCTCCGAGGTGGTTACCAGGGAAACCGGAGATGTTCAGACACTCGGGGGGGGGGACCCAGGGAGCTCTTGCAAACGCACGTGGACGCCCATGTTAATCAGGAGACGGGGCGCCATCCGGGCCACACGTCTGGACCGAGGGGCCCAGAACTACCTTTTCATGTGCCAGGGGGTGGCCCCTCACAGGGGACCCCGGTCCCCATCGCCGCCGTGAACCAGACCCCACCACTCTAGGGGGCTGTGGCCGGTTTAGCTCAGCGGTTAGTTAGAGCGCCGGCCTGCACACCGAGGGGTCTCGGGTTCGATTCCCGGTCAAGGGCGTGCGCCTGGGTTGCAGGTTTGAGGCCCAGCCCCAGGTGAGGGCGTGTGAAAGATGCACCCCACGGATGCGTCTCTCTGTCTCCCCGATGTTTCTCTCTCTCTCTCTCCCTCCCACCCTCTCTAAAAATCAATGGAAAAAAATATCTTATCAAAAGGAAACGAGACGGAGGGAAGGGAGTGGGTTTTTGCTGGGATGGGCTCCGATGTAAATAGTTCCCGGATCTTCCGGGACACACGGAGTTGAAAGGTTTCAGACAAGAGCGTTGGGAGCTGGACCCCACGGAGCATCCGACGGCCCCCCTGTCCCGGCCGAGGCCCAGGAGGAGGCCCACGGATGCCTCAGGTTCTCCATTCCTTGGGACTCTCTGCTCTCCTGGCTTTCCCGGATTCTCTTATTTTTTTCAGGCCTTGCCCGGGGATATTTTTTTCCCATTACTTTTCAGAGAGAGAGAGAGAGAGAGAGTCATCGATGTGACAGAGACACGTGGATTGATTGCCTCCTGCAGGCGCCCCGACGGGGGTGGGGATCCAGCCTGCAACCCAGGTAACGTGCCCTTGGCTGGAATTGAACCCGGGACCCTTCGGTGTGCAGGCCGACGCTCTAACCACTGAGCCACATTGGCCAAGGTGTTCATTGCACACCTTGCAGGACTCGGGGAAGCTGGTGGGACAGGGACATTTCCCCAGAACGTCCATTCGTCCGTCCGTCCGGGGTGTTGGCGACAGGCCCGGCTGCCTTTAATTACCCCGGGTAATCTCCAGGCCTGCGGGGGGCGGGGGGGGGGGGGGGAGCGCTGGGCGGACTGGTAATCTATGGAGATGTAAGCTAATGACTTAATCGCTCGCATTTGTAAATCACATTATTGGGAAAGAAATTACCCGGGTGATCGGATTACAGATATTTATCTGCTAAATAGGCCTGATTAACTGGTGGGGCCAATCTGTCATTTTGAAAGCTGAATATTAGCAGCATCCATCTCGCCCGAAAAGAAAAAAAAACAAACAAAAAAAAAACTGTTTATGGGGAATAAAAGTTGGGACGGTTGAGAGGACCGCGGGATGGAGACGCCGGGGTCCGGGGTGTCCGAAGGTTGGGTCCCGTTGGCCCCTTTGAGGTTTGTGGTCCCCAAAACGTCCCTGGGGCGAGGACAGGTGATGTCGTAGCAGGTTTCCCGAGCTTTCCGAGGTGAACAAGGTCACCTGGGAAGCAAAGCGTTACCGGAAACTTCCCAAGGCTCCACGTGAGGATGACCGGGGAGGCTGGGGTGAGCTCGCAGCTGCGACATTAGGGTGCTCAGGGCTGGTTCCCGCTGGCATGAGAGACGGGAAGTCACCCCCGAGAGGCCGCGGTTCACAGGGAAGGGTCCAGATCCAGCGACTCGGTTTCTCCGCAGGCACCCACGGGGCCAAGGAGAGGCTGAAACGCAATTCGGGCCCCCGGTCTGGCTCAGACGCTCAGAGAGAAGCTTAATCTGTCTGGGTCATTTGTCACTAGAAAGTGGGACCGATGCGGGTTAGGAATCTTGAGACGAGGTCATCCTGGGTCAGGGGGGCCCGACGTCCAAGGGCAGGGTCCTTGTAAGAGACAGAAACAGAGACACAGAGACGAAGCCACGTGGAGATGGAGGCAGAGACGGGAGGGAGGCGGCCACCAGCCCGGGGACGCCTGGAGCCCCAGGAGCTGGGAGACGCAGGAAGGACCCTCCCTGGGGCCTCTGGAGGGAGCAGGGCCCTGGGACCCCTGGATCGCGGACGTCTGGTCCCCAGGACGGAAAGAGAATGAATGTCTGTGGTCTTAAGCTTCCTAGTTTGGGGGGGAGGGGGTCTGTGGCCCCCCCACCCATAACACCCAGGGGGACTGGATATTGAAACCCCAAATAAACCTCATCGTGAGCAAGTAGGAGGCGGGGAGTGGAGGCTTTCGCTCTAAATACTGACGTACCTGTTCGAAACCCTCCAACCCGCACAGCGCGAATGACACGTTCCGGGGCCGGGGAGGGGGCCGCGGGCCGCACGGCATTGAAGGATGGATTGCGCCCAGGAGGTCACGGGTTCGATTCCCGCTCGGGGCACATGCCTGGGTTGCAGGCTCGATCTCCAGCAGGGGGCGAGCAAGAGGCGGCCGATCGATGACTCTCATCATTGATGTTTCCATCTCCCGCCCTCTCCTTCCCTCCACCCCCCGCCGCCCATCAATGAGGCCAAGCCAGCATGAGCACGTCCCCGAATTCACCCCGAAAAACGAGCTGATGGGGGCTGCCAGGCCTCGGCCTGCAGCGGGGTCGGGACGGACCATCTCTCTTCTGCTAGGGAATTACGGTGGCCGCAGGGACCAGCATCATCTAGTCATTTATAAAGCATCCCCCCGAAACCCCCAGCCTCCCGTCGCCTGCGGGGACCGACCGGTGCTCTCCCGAGTCCTAGGCTTTGGCGAGAGAGGGAATTCTTACCTCTTCCCGGTGGCAAAATAAACGGTTGTGTTCATCAAAGAAGCCCCATCGCCCGGGGCCTGGGCCGGGAACAGGCTTGGGGCCAACGCCGAGATGTTTTCGCCTGTGTGGATGGAAGCGAGCCTGTGTCCGCAGCACCTCAAGTTCCCCAAGACAACCAAGTCCTGTGGTTTCCCGTGTTCTCGGCTGTCGCCCGGCTCCTCTGGGAGGTGCCCGGAGAGCCTCTGTCGTCATGAAGGAAACGCCGGGGGGGACGTGAGCTCTTTCTTGTGGTCCAGGGAGAGCTGGCCCTGCAGAAGTATCACCTCGAATTACCTGAGACCACACAAGAGGCATTTATTTCCCCCCACGGACAAAGGGGAAGGATGTTCTCTGCCCGGCTTTGCGGATTGAAATATTTTACGAGAGATTCCACGTTGGGGAAATGATGGTGAAATAAATCTCCCTAGAGGACTCCTCGGGGCATCGACCGCATGGTCCGTAACCAGGGGCGGGTCAGGAAGGAGAGGTCCATGGGGTGGGGGTCTCCAGGACAGGAGAAGCCCAGCGGCGGAAACAATGTCACAAACGCAACTCGAAATGTATAGACACGGGGAACCTCGTGGCCGCATAGTTCGTGTCTTTGGAGACGTGGCCCTGGGGAGAGGTGGCTGGAGGGCAGGCAGAGAACCAACCGTGAGCCCTGGCACCAACCCCAAGACACGGCGCGCTCCGGAGCCGGCGGAGTCAGGAGTCCTCCTTGTCACCATCCTCACAACCCTCCTGTCCTCGGCGGGCTCTCGGGGATCGGCAGAGACACCCTGTGACCCCACTCGGGAGCCGACGAAGAAAACACAACCGTGCTTCCTGAAAAGCGTTAAGCTGAGGACCAACTGTGGGGTCCCTGGCCTGTCCTGTTTGATGGAGAAAATTCGCCATGTGGGGAGTCCTCCCAGCTGATAGGGGGCGCCTCTGAGGAGAGCAGGGCCGCCCACGTTAAGGTCCCTGGGCCTCCTAATGTTCAAAGGTGTGAGAAGGCAGCACTGGAAATCCACGTCGGGCCACAAGGGACCCTCCCGCACCCATCCTGCCCAGGGCAGGGCTGCAACCCAGCCCTTGACCGGGAATTGAACCCCCAACGCTTCGGATGGGTGGGCCAGCGCTCAACCCCTGAGCAACACCAGCCGGGCTGTGTTGTATCTTTTTCAATGCCGGCTCCTTTTCGGTCCGTGCCCAAGACTCACCCCAAGGAAGAAACATAACCCGGGAGCAAGGATGCCACGGCCTGAGTGAGCTCGGACACCGGGCAGGGAGGTCCGAGCGTGGGCTCCTTCTCAACAAGGTGCGGGATCTGCAGCCGGAGCCAAGATTTACCCAGGGTTTTCAGGCAGCCCTGCCAAGCCAGCAGGGCCCCCCCACCCCAGGGCCCCCCCCACCCCCACCCCGGGGCCTATCCTGGAGCCTTCCCGAGGCCGGGCCTGGGAGGTCTGGGGAGAGGAGACCGGAGCTCGTGTTTCAGTTGCCTATTGGAGCAGCTCACCCAAGGCCACTTGGCTCTCCAAGAAGATATCACACCTTTGCTGGAAGCCAGGCTCTGCTGTTCTGAGGAGGACTCCCCGGCCTCTTCTGCCCCCCAGATTTTTTCATTGGACTCTCTTGGATCAGTTTTTGGTGTTTTTTTTTTTGTGGTTTTTTTTTTTTTTTGGTGAATCATCACCCCAGGATATTTCTCCCGTTGATTTTGAGAGAGAGTGAGTGAGAGAGAAACATTGATGTGAGAGAGACACGTCGATCGGCTGCCTCATGCACGCACCCCGACGGGGCCCCGGGCGTGAAACCTGCAACCCCAGGTATGTGCCCTTGACCGGAATCAAACCCGAGACCCTTCGGGGTGTGCAGGACGGTGCTCTAACCGCTGAGCCGCCCCCGCCAGGGCGGGAACTGCCTTTCTTGACTGAATTCCACGCATGCATTTCTCAGGCCACTTTTACGATTTAAATTCCTGCCCGGCCAGTAAGGCTCAGTGGTTGAGCTTCGACCTATGAACCGAGACGTCAGGGCACAGGCCCGGGTTGCGGGCTCGATCCCCAGGAGCGGCCGTGCAGGAGGCAGCCGATCAATGACTCTCTCATCATTGATGTTTCTCTCTCTCTCTTCCTCTGTCTGAAATCAATAAAGACCTATTTTTTTTAAAAAAGGATGAAAAAAAAAAAAGATTTAAACTGCGGAGAACGCCAACGAAAGGAAGCGTCCCTCCTGCATTTATTTCTCCCAGCACAAGGCACAGAGAGAGGCGTTGTTAAAAATCCTAAGTTATTTCCCTCCGGCCAAAGAAGAGACGCGAGTCTTATGTTTTATTATGTAGCCCGTAAATCACCCTTTCAGCTCCAACGCCCCAAGTCGCGCTCGCCTGGCTCCGCAGGCCGAGGCCTCCTTGCTTTCCAAGGTCTGCGGCGGGGGCCCCGCTCTGCAATCACTCACCGTCGGCTCCCCGCCTCAGCTGCGCCTTGGAAACGCTTTCAAGTCCTGAAGCATCTGCTGATGGGATGTTCCGACGTGGCCACGTCCCCGGCGGTGCCCTCGGTGGCCGCCGAGCTCCCGGAGATCCCGCAACATGTGTTTATCATCACGGAAGGCTCTGGGCCTGTTCCCGGGGCCCCGTCGGCTGGACCAGCCGGAGCCCGGCTGCTGTTAAAGGGTCTAGGAGGTCGTTTGGGCCAGAGTTTGCCTCTCGGATTCTTGGCGGCTTTACGGTCTTTTTCGTGGCTGTTGTTGTTGGATGCGGGTTGGAAACTCAGAGCCGTTTGCAAGAATTTCTTTTTACAACAGGCAGGCGGAGATAATAAGAGACGGGTGGAGGGGGAACAGGAAAAGAGACACAGGCGGGCCCAGGGAGTTCGCGCCTCGCATTACTTATTTTAACGAAAGGGAGGTTGCTGAGCGTTTTTTTTTTTTAAGCTCTGCTGTGAGACGTGCACGCGGCTGCTTAAAAATTTATATTTTGAAGCTGTCAAATGATCTTTCTTTTTTTAAAAAAAAATTCTTTATTGTTGAGAGTATTATAAATATCGCCCCTTTTCTCCCTTGCCCCCGACCGCCTGGTTCCCGCCCCCCCCAGGCCTTCCCCTCGCTATTGCCTGTGTCCATGGCTTATGCGTCGATGTGTAAAAGTTCTTTGGTTCATCTCTTCCCTCCTCCCTGCCCATTTCCCTCAGTCTGTTCCATGCCTCCGGGTCTATTATGTCTATTATTTTATTGTGTTCATTAGATTCCACATCAGCAGACGATTGGATAAAAAAGCTGTGGTATATCTACGCTGTGGAATACTATGCAGCTGTGAAAAAGGAGAGTCTCTTACCCTTTGGGGCAGCAGGGAGGGACCTGGGCAGTATTGTGCTAAATGAAATAAGCCCGTCAGAGACAAGACACATATCTCATGGTCTCACTCATATGTGGAATCTAATGAACACAATAAACTGAAAAACGAAATAAAGACCCTTCGGTGCATAAGCCGACTCTCTACTGCTGGGCCATGCCAGCCAGGGCCGATGTTCCTTTTTGCCCAATTAAGGGCCCGAGAATCATCCCATAATTGGGGATCATCGCGTGGTTTTGCCTGGAGAAGCGAGACGTCTGCAGAACTTTTGGCAAACGCCGCCTCCCGGTTATCTTTCCCCCGCAGTCGGCTACACCAGAAGGGGTCCGGCAAACACTTTGAGGGTGGACTCGAACCAGCCCCATCACCGGGACAGGAGCCAACATGAGAGTCACCGCGGCTTCCGTGAGCCACCCTTCGCCGAAAACGCGAATGTCCTGAAGGGTTTATACGCGGGTGCCGAGTGTGGCTCCGTGTTCCCCTGGCCCTGGGTGGTCCTCTGACAATCGTCCCATAAAATCGCTCTCCGTGGGCACAAGCTGGTCTCTTCTTTCTCAAACTCCAGCTCAGTTATGACCTGCGTGCGATGGAAATTCGTCACGTCCTGCCTTGTGATCCCTCCCAGCCCCACCCAGAAACTGACCAACACTTGCTAGGAACTCAATAAATACGTTTTTTTTTGTTTTGTTTTTTTAAAATTTATTTAAAATATGAATAAATGTGTCTTTTTAAATAAGAGTATAAATTACTGCTTGAACGTGCTCTGTCTTTCTGTAAATTTCCTTTTTTAAAAATGTTTTAATTGATTTCAGAGAGAGGCAGGGAGAGGGAGAGAGAGAGAAATGTCAATGATGAGAGTCGTGGATCACCTGCCTCCTGCATGCCCCCGACTGGAGATCAAGCCTGCAACCCGGGCATGTGCCCTGCCCGGGAATCGAACCCTGACCTCGTGGTTCATGGGTCGACGCTCAACTGCTGAGCCACACCGGCCGGCCTCTTTTTCCTTTATAACCCAGTCAGTCACCATCTCAGCTGCTGCTGCTTCAGCTGAGAGGTGAAAGCCCCTCAAATGATGCACCACCTGTATCCTGAAGCCCCCGTATCTCTGCCAAGCTAGAAGCTCACCTGGAATTAAGGTTCGGCTAGAAGATGGGGCTTGAGGTGTGTTGCGCCCCAGGGATGGAGATCAGGGCTGTGTTTTTTACATTGCACATCGAGGTGAGTCAAGGGGAGGGGATCAGGCAAGTGGGGTTTTGCAGGGTGAGTAGGAGTTCGTTAGGCCCTTTTGGGAAAGAGAAGTTTGCAAAGAGGGAGCTGCATTTTTAACTGGCTGGAGATGTGACTGTGAGTATCTTTCATGGGTGGAGACGCTCAGGGTGCTGGGGAGAGGGAGAGATTTTGTAACGTCAGAACCCAAAAAGACTTCTGTCCATTTCTCCTCGGACGCCGGGGCACTGCTCTGAGGATGGCTGTTCTTTCCACGCGTCCCCAGGGGCTTGGAATGTGAGTCGGGCTCCTTGGCTGGTGAGCCCCGGCGTCTGCCTGCACTCGGGTATATGTCATATAATCTTACAGTTAAATTTCCGTTATTTTTAATACTCTGATACAATCTTATCGCTTTGGTAAGGGCGAGGCTAGTTTTCATCGTCTAAGGCCATCTGGGGAACCCACCACAGACGTAAAAAGTTTGGGCACACCCTGGCCGGGGCCACTCAGTGGTTAGAGCATCAGCCCTTGTACCAGAGGGTCTCGGGTTCGATTCCAGGTCAAGGGCACGTAGCTGGGTTACAGGTTCGATCCCTGGCCCTGGTGGGGGCACGTGCATGGGGCATCCGGTTGATGGGTCTGTGTCCCATCGATGTTTCTCTCCCTCGAAGAAAGAAACAAAGAATTAGAGAGAAAGAATCGGGAGCCTGGCAAACGGAGGTGGTGGCATCTCCGAGGACCTTGGAGGCCGCAGGGCTCACAAGGGCACCCTCCCCAGGCCACGGCCGCTGGCCACCCAGGTGCCCCAGCCTCCCCTGGATGGTCGCTGAGCTCCTGCCAACCCGCTAGGTGGTTTCGCCAACGGGATTAAGTCATTTCCTCTGCCCCGCGCCTTCCCCGCCAAGGAAACTATGGCTTAACTCGCGGGCGTGTTTCCAAGGCTTTTAAATTCTTTATGGAGGGCTTGTAAATGTTTTATTTAATTGCCCTAAACTAGGGGAATGCTATAAAGGGTGGTTAAGAAACATAGCGCTGGGACCGTGAGGGTGCTGGGCAAGGGCAAGAGAGATCGAGGGTCCGGCCCCTTTGTCACCGAGGGGACAAGACATCGGGGGTCGGCCGCCTCCCAGGGGACCCCGTCGGCCTCACCTGGGGCCTTGGCTGCCTGCAGGGTGACCTGTTGTTATTAAAGCGACTTTTTTCTTCTGATCTTGCTCTTGGTCAAATTAGGGGGGGTGCTGATGCGTGCAAAAGTCTCCCTATGGCCCGGCCTGTGTGGCTCAGCGGTTGAGGGTCGACCCAGGAACCAGGAGGTCACGGGTTCGATTTCCAGTCAAGGGCACGTCCCTCGGTTTTGGGTTCGATCCGTGGCCCCCTGTCAGATAGGGGAGGCAACCCATCGATGTTTCTCTCTCCCTCTCTCTCTCTTTCCCTCCTAGTTTCTCTAAAAAAATCAATGGAAAAAATATCCTCAGGTGACGATTAACATCATAATGATAATAATAAATGAACAAAGAAAATAGAAATAAGCTCATAGGTACAGAGAAGAAAGTGATGGCTGCCAGGTAGGAGGCGGGACTGGGGGGCTGGTTAGAGAAAGTGTAGGGATTAAGGTGTACAAATTGCCAGCAATAAAACCAGTCCCGGGGACGTCAAGTACAGCAGCGGGAATATAGTCAATAATATTGTCATAACTACGCACGGTGCCAGGTGGGTCCTAGGCCGATGGGGGGGCGTGACTCTGTAAGGTATATAAACGGCACTCGCTACGCCGTACACCTGAAACTAATATAATATTTTTTTTTTTTATTGAATTCATTGGGGTGACGTCGTTTCGCAAAAAAAAAACAAAACAAAACAAAGATTGAAGCTAATATAATGCTGAAGGTCGCCTGTGATGGAAATCAATTAAAATTAAAATTGAAAAATTAATAAGCGGGTTTATATATGGGTCTTTGAAGATAGTTCTACCAAAAATAAATAAAAATGGGGGGGTCTACAGACGGCCAGCGGGTGCCAGGAAACGGGCGCCCCCTCACTTGTCATCAAAACCACAGCGCGCCCTGGCCCGTGTCCTCAGTGGTTAGCGCGTCGGCCTGCAGGCTGAAGGGTCTCGGGTTCGATTCCCGGTCCAGGGCTCGGACCTGGGTGGCAGGTCCGATCCCCAGTCCGGGTTCGGGGTGATTGTGGGAAGCCACCGATCGACGCCTGCGTCTGGCTCATCGACGTTTCTCTCTCTCTCTCTGTCCCCCGGCCTCCTGTCCACTCTTTATAAAAAAATCAATGGGAAAAAATATCCTCAGGTGCGGAGTAACAAAAAAATAAAATTGAGATTAAAATTAGAGAGAGAGAGAGATGGCCCCGCGTCCCCGCGGCCCTCGGGTGTGGCCGTGTCACCGTGAACAGGCCAAGTCCCCGGGTAGTTAACGATCTGGTTCATATCATGAAAGTCGCCCAGGTACGTGCCCTCGATGGGATCCCTCTCCCTCCCTGTCTAAATCCAATTAATATGTATATATTTGTTTATTTAAATATACATATTTATATATTGTTGTTTATTTAAATATACATATTTATATATTTTTATTTATTTAAATATATTTATATATTTTTATTTAAATATATTTATATTTTTATTTATTTAAATATATTTATATTTTTTATTTATTTAAATATATTTATATATTTTATTTGTTTAAATATATGTATATATTTAATTGATATATATTTATTTAAATATATGTATATATTTAATTGATATATATTTATTTAAATATATTTATTTTTAATTAATATATTTATTTAAATATATTTATTTTTAATTAATACATATTTATTTAAATATATTTATATTTTTAATTAATATATTTATTTAAATATATATTTATATTTTAATTAATATATTTATTTAAATATATTTATTTTTAATTAATACATATTTATTTAAATATATTTATATTTTTAATTAATATATTTATTTATTTAAATATATATTTATATTTTTAATTAATATATATATTTTAAAAATATAAATAAATAATCGCACTGTGCACCTGTTCGGAAAGCCGGGATTCCCTACACGGGGTTGGGGACAGGGGACCCGTGTGTCCCCTACATCACCCCCGTCGCCCTGCTGGGAGACTCGGGGGTGAAGGTCCTCACCTGGAACAACCCCTTTGGCTCATCTCCTTCGAGGGAGACCCCTGTCCCCTCCGCGGCCCATGGAGCTGCCCCTCGAAGGCCCGTCTCCTGGTGGGCCCACGAGAACCTCAATACCGAACCCGGTTCCAGACACGTCCCGGCTGAACGTGACTGAGGCAGCTTCGGACTTGAGACTCCTCCCGGGGGGGAGAGAGAGGGGACCCCTTTTCCATAGAGGCCCCCTATCTGCCTGGGGCGTCCCCGGGGACCCTCACGGCCTCCGATGTTCCTGGATTTTCCGTGGCCCCCCGAGACGACAGGGGAGGCGTCAGGGGGGCAAAGCTCAGGGTCCTTTGCTTTCGTCAAACGGGCTTTTCAGACACAGCCCTGGATGAATGAAATAAAGGCTTCGACGTGTTTGCCGCCCCCGTTGCTGAAAGAAAAATCTGGGGAGAGAGGTTTCCGAGGGTGGTGGGAGGCCCTTCGAAAGGCCGCCTCCCTGCAGGGCATCTGGGAGCACCCGGGTCAACTCCGGGGGACAGTGACCGTCTCAGCTGGTGGGGTGCAGACCCCGCAAAGAAGACAGGCCTGACGCCCTGCCCTCCGGGATGGCGGGTGCCGGGGCCTTTGCAGGGAGAGCTTCGTGGTCGTATCTGTGCAGGAAACCGGTCCAGGGGGAACCCGACAAGCCCAGGGGTCTGGCCTTTATCTCGGAGGAGCCCAAGGTCGGGAGGAGTCTGCCTGGGGTGTCTCCCGTTGGATTTCCAGCCACCACGCACGTCAGAAGCGAGCCCTCCTGTGCCCTCGCCAAACCGGACCTCGGGGAGGAGTGGGGAGGCCTGTGGATTCTCAAAAATGAGGTTCTGAGACATCTTAATAAGTGCAGCCGGGAGCAGAGACGTCCTGCGAGATGCGACGTGTGGGCCCGGAAGCCTCCCAGACGGAAAACGGAGCAGTGCAGTCGATTTTCTTGTACCACTAGGGTTTTTTTTTGGTTTTTTAAAATATGTTTTTATTGATTTCAGAGGGAGAGAGAGAGAGAAATATCCATGATGAGAGAAAGTCATTGACCGGATGCCCCCTGCACGCCCCCTACTAGGGATCAGGTCCCAAACCCAGGCCTGTGCCGGGACCGGGAATCGAATTGGCAACTTCTTGATGCACAAGATGACGCCCAACCCGCTGGGCCACCCCGGCCAGGGCTTGTTGTACTAGGTTTTATCCCAATGTGTGTGTGGGGCGGGGAAGGGGAGGTGATATCGCTTTTTTTAAGTAAATATATTGTGCAAAGTTCCCGCTGAGAGAGCGGACGACTGAGCACCGGTGTCGTTTACGGGAATGTACCTGACGTTGGCGCGAGGCTGTTGCTGGTGGCTTTTGGGTTCACCCGGAGAGAGGTTCTGTGACGAGCTGGGTCCTGGCTTGCAGCGGGCATGATGCTTGTTCCCGGGTCACCGGTCTTTTTCGGCTGACACCCTCCCTGTCATCATCGGGGAGCTCGGGGCAGAGACTGAGCCCGAAGGCTTTGCTCAGAGACCTCACGCGGGTGCACACAGCACCCGGAGATGCCCAGGTGGGGTCGTTGAGGGGAACGGAGAGACAGGACAGGTGCCGTTTCCATCGGGACCTGCAGCCCTGGTGCATCCGCTCACCTGACCGATGCACACGGCACACCTGCCAAGGACACCTCCGAAGAAGAGCAGTGGGTCAGTAAGAAAAAAAATAGCAGTGGACCCGGCTTTCTTCCTGCTGGCCTCAAATTTAGGGCTCGCGACAGAAGTTCTTGGTGGAACAACTTAGAGCAGAAATAAAGGTCGAATGAATCCCGGTGGTCGCTGCAAACAGGCCAACAATTAGTAATTGTTTTGGGGACGACGCGGGAACGACTAGCACTGTTGGCGGAACGGGAAAATGTTACGGCCGCCACGGAAAACGGAAGGTGCATTCTAGCCACGCCGTGGAATATTACACAGTCATGAAAAAGGCGGTGAAGCCCCGATACCTGCTACGCCGCGGATGGGCCTTGAGGAGGTTACGTGGGGTGAAATGAGCCTGTCACAGAAGGACAGATGCTGCAGGACTCCACTGACATAGGAGGGACTGAAACTTATAAACTTCGTTAAACATAAAAACAGAAAGTAGACGGCGGGTGGTGGAGGGGAATGGGGAGCTTGGGTTTGGAAAGAAGAGAAGGTTCTGGAGATGGTGGTGATGGTGGGAATGTGCTGAATGCCCTTGGACTGGGCATTTAAGATGAATTAAGGTGGCAAATACTACGATGTAGATTTTTTTTAAATTTTATTTTTTTTAACCAGAATTTAAAAATATATATTTTTTAATGTCAGATAAAAGTCAAAGATTGTGTGGAAGTTGTCGCCTTGGCCGCATCCACGAGAAATCGGTACTTGACTCTCCCCATCTGGGCGGTTCCATGTCCAACCTGCCATAAAACGTTGGGGAACTTTATGCCCCGTGTGTTTTTTATTACGAGTCGCATCGGGTTTTACGAGAGACCCACATCCTTCCCGACACGACTCTCAGGGAAAGTGTTTTTGCTGCAGAAACTCGTCCTCGGATTCAAGTTTGTGTGTGTGTGTGTGTTTTTTTAAGTGTTAATTTGCTCTCTATTGAAAGGCAGGCCTCCCGTCCCGCTCGGGGTGGTTGCCAGTTTAATTTGAATTTTGCCTCCAGGCGCCATGGGAGACCCAAGGCTGTTCCTGGGGCACCAGGAACGCACCAGACCCACAAAACCACGTGGGTGACTCGGGAAAGGTAATGAGCATCGGATGCCAAGCCCTCTGGATGCGCAAACCTCGGAGGAGCTGAGATGCGATGACGGGCTTCTTGGTGTCCTGGGCGGGAACCCTTGGAGACGAGGGAAACATCCCTGGGAGCCAAAGACGGCGTCTGTCCCTGCGTTCTGCTCCAGTGAGTAGCTGAAGCTCTCCTGAGGGCTCTGGGAGAGGTACCTGCAGGGCTGGGACCCGTAGGGCTGGGAACTACAGGCTGGGATTTGTAGGACTGTGACCCATAGCGTTGGGATTTGTAGGGCTGGGACCCACAGAGTGAGAATCTACAGAGCTGGGGTTCATAGAGCTGGAATCTGTAGGGCCAGCTCCATGGGACTGAGATAAATAGGGTGGGGCCCATAGCCCTGAGAGCCCAAAAGTTGGAATCCATAGGCTTGGGACTTGAGGGGTGGGACTTATAATGTTGGGGTCCAGAGGCTGGAATCTTGTCTCTGTGCCTGGAGGGTGCCTGATACACAGAAGGTGCCCAATACATGGGCCCTGGAGGGATGGAGGATGGATGTGTGTGTGGGGGGGGGAGGGGGGATGGACGGATGCACGGATGGATGGATGGATGGATGGATGGATGGATGGATGGATGGATGGATGGATGGATGGATGCATGGATGCATGGATGCATGGATGCATGGATGGATGGATGGATGCATGGATGGATGGGTAGATGGATGGATGCATGGATGGATGGATGGATGGATGGATGGATGGATGGATGGATGGATGGATGGATGGATGGGTGGATGGATGGATGCATGGATGGATGGATGCATGGATGGATGGGTGGATGGATGGATGCATGGATGGATGGGTGGATGGATGCATGGATGGGTGGGTGGATGGATGGTTGGACAAACAGATTGACAGCTGGATGGATGGACAGATGGATGTCTGGCTGGCTGAATGGTTGGCTGGATAGATGGATAGATGGATGCATGGTTGGGTAGAAGGATGGATGAATGGATGGATTCATAGGTAGGTGAATAAATGGATGGATGCCTGCATGCATGGATGGGTGGATGGATGGACGGACGGACGGACGGACGGACGGATGGATGGATAAACAGATTGACAGTTGGATGGATGGAGAGATGGATGTCTGGCTGGCTGAATGGTTGGCTGGATGGCTGGATGGCTGGATGAATAGATGGATAGATGGATGCATGGATGGGTGGATGGATGGATGGGTGGATGGATGGACAAACAGATCGACAGTTGGATGGATGGACAGACGGATGTCTGGTTGGCTGAATGGTTGGCTGGATGGATGGATGGCTGGATAGATGGATGCATGGATGGATGGATGGATGGATGGATGGATGGATGGATGGATGGATGGATGGACAAGCAGATTGACAGTTGGATGGATGGGCAGACGGATGGCTGGCTGGCTGGCTGGCTGGCTGGCTGGCTGGCTGGCTGGATGGATGGATGGATGGATGGATGGATGGATGGATGGATGCGTGGATGGGTGGATAGATGGATGGACAAACAGGTTGACAGTTGGATGGATGGACAGATGGCTGGATGGCTGGATGGAAGATGGATGGCTGGATGAATAGAGAGATAGATGAATTCATGAGTGGACAGATGAATGGATGGGTGGATAGGTGGGTAAATGGGCAGCTAGAGGAATCTGTTCCTTGCCTTCCTCAGCTTCTAGAAGTTTCCCACTTTCCTTGACCTCCGGCCCCTTCCTCCACCTTCAAAGCCAGCAGGTTAGTGTCTTTTTTCTCCAACGCCAAACTGTGCTCTCCTCCCCTGACTGATTCTCCCTCCCTCCTCTTACCAGGTCCTTTATGGTCATAGGTAGGGCCCACCCAGGTGATCCAGGGTCATCTCCCACCTCAAGATCCGTAAGTTAATCCCATCTGCAGGGTCCCTTTTGCCAAGTGAGGTGATGAATTCGGTGGTTCTGGGGATTTCAACTCAGACATGTTTGGGGCCATCAATGTGCCTTCTACAGCCCACGGGTTTGTTTGGTTTTTGTGTGTGTGTTTTTTTATTGATTTCAGAGAGAGGAAGGAAGAGAGAGAGAGACATTGATATGAAACATCAATCGTTTGCCTCCTGCATGTGCCCCGACTGGGGATTGACCCCGCAACCTGGGAATGTATCCTGACTGGGAACTGAACCCCCCGCCTTGTGGTGCACGGGACGATTTTCCATCCAACGGAACCACAGACACCAGGGCCAGTTGAAGATTTTTTTAAATTCAAGTTTTTAGATACACACTCCGTGGGAGGGGTGAGAGAGAGAAGTGGGGAACCCGTAGCCTGAGCCAACTGGGTTCTGTCTCGGAGCAGAGGGCTGAACGCTGGTGTCCCCCCAAAATTCACGTGTCAACCCCCAATGTGTAGGTGGAGCCTTTTGAAGGTAACTAGGGTTAGATGAGGCCTTGAGGGTGGGGCCTTCATAGGACATTAGTGACCTTATTAAAAAAGGGAGACAGGACCGTCCTACGAACCAGGAGATCCCAGTTCCATTCCTGGTCAGGGCACATACCCGGGGAGGGTTGTGGGCTGGATCCCCAGTAGGGGGCGATCAGGAGGCGGGCGATCAAGAACTAACTCTCATCATTGACGTTTCTATCTCTCTCTTTCTGCCTCCCTTCCCCTCTCTCTGAAAATCAATAAAAGCGGCGTAAATGCACTCACATTACCGAAGGCAAGAGCGGACAGGGCAGGGGGGCAGTGCCAGGAGGGGGGCAGGTTCATAAGAGCCTCAGTAACTGCTCATTGATTAGGACGCGCTCTCAGTCATCAGTGGGCGATTAACCTCTGCCCCCTGGAACGCAGGCCGTCGCTGGAATGACAAGCTTCCCTGCAAACCCTCCAAATGAACACTTTGTGCCGTGCGCCCCTGTTTTCCAGTCGATGAGCTCCCCTTTCCCTGGGGGTTGCCGCAAGAAGGCAGAGGGCTCTCCCAGGGCAATTACACGGACCAGCGGGCAAGGATGCTGAGGTCGCCCCTGGAGGAGCCGGGGAAACGAGGGGGGCTCCCTTGTCTGTCACAGGCTCGATGAAGACAGCTTGTCCCCTTTCCAGGCTGGGTTAACGAGGCAGGAAGCTTCGCGTGACAAGGACCCGCGCTCCCAGACAGGAGGCCGGAGGTTTCCTGTCTCCCAGAAGTCAAGACGAAATAAATTGACCTCCATGTAGAGATGTTCCCAGCCTGGCATTTCCAACAACCGGGAGGAATTTTTATTTTATTATTTTATTTTATTTATTTTATTTTATTTTATTTTATTATTCTATTTTATTTTATTTTATTTTATTATTTATTTTATTTTATTTTATTATTTTATTTATTTTATTTTATTTTACTTTATTTTAATTTTACTTTATTATTTTATTTTATTTATTCTATTATTCTATTGTATTCTATTTTATATTTTATTTTAGTTATTTTATTTTAATTTTACTTTATTATTTTATTTTATTTATTCTATTATTCTATTGTATTCTATTTTATATTTTATTTTAGTTATTTTATTTTATTTTAATTTTACTTTATTATTTTATTTTATTTATTTTATTATTCTATTCTATTTTATTTTATATTTATTTTATTTTATTTTATTTTATTTATTTTTTTATTTTTATTTTATTTTATTTTATATTTTTTTAAAAAAAGATGCCCGTGCAATGACAGACAAGGGCTTCCACCGGAAAAAAAAAAAAAAATCACAAACCTGGCTCCTCATTACTGTGGTCCCTGTCATGTCAAGTGCAGAAGACGGGCCGAAAACGGGGCGCAAGGGGTCTTGGGCACGGGGAGCAGGACAGGGGATCATCACACTGTGGTGGGGACCTTCAACCCCCCCCCCCTTTGGTAAACACAGATACTGGCCCAGCTGGGGAAGAAAGGGGGGGGGGGCCTCAAAATTCACTGTCTTCACCCCAACAGCTCAGGGAGGCGCATGGAGACGCCGGCGCGCGCAGTTGGAGTCGGGCGCGCGGGCGCGCGCGCGGGGAGAGGTGACAGTGACATCATTTTGTTACCCTCTTGGAGATTCGGGGGTGCGGGGGCCGGGAGGGGGCGAACCGTGCCTCCGTCGCAGACCTAACGCTGATAAATGCCAGGTTGTCAGCCTCATCAGGCGAGAGCCACGGGAGGAGAAGGCGCTTTTTTGAATGCTACCCGAGAGTCAATTAAAATACAGCGAGGCTGACACGCGGGTGATACATTGTGATCAAAGGCGCAAATGCCCATACAGCTCCTGACATAAAAAAAAACAGTGTGTTTGGCGGAAGACTGACACAGTGTAACAGGTCAGATAATTATGAGGAGATCTATGATGTATCTGTTGCGATTGCTTATCATGTTCCCCGTTCTCACAGCCATCAAAGGCGAGGCGAGGCGCGGCGAGCGCGCTCCCCTTCTGCCCGATTCCGGGAGGAGCCCGGTGACATCCTCGCGTCGCTGATACAGATGGTATCTCCCGAGCCACTGAATTAATTTGACATTAAATAGGTGATACGCTTACCGGCTTGTTTAAATATATATTTTTTAATTGCACTGGGGAATAGAGCCCGAGAAGCTCGCGCCGGGGCCTCGTTAGCGATGCGCCCCCCCCCCCCCCGTTCCTCGCGGTGCGGGGCGCACAGACGCGCGCGCGCATGCAGAGCTCCTTTATATTGTGCATAGTAATTGCACACACGCACACATGCACACACACACACGCACATGCATGCACATATGCATACGTCGGCCTGTTGCCTTACCGTTTTGCATGCTAATTACTCTGCAGAATCACATTTTTTTTTGGGTGGTATTTTATTTTTTATTTTTTTTTCTCTCCCCTCTCCTGCCAGCCCCGACACCCAGCGCTGCACACACATTGTGTTAATGACGATGGAGAAGGAAACCTTCCATCCCGGGCCTTGATATGTTTATTAAGCTAATGATGGATGTGACGAGATGAGCGTGTTTACGGAGGGCACCCGTGGCCAGGGCGGGAGCCAAAGGCTGGGTATTTGCTGCCAGGCTCGCATCCTAATTGTCTTAATGGCTTCCTTGTTATGCTCACTGGCTCCCCTCTTCCCCCCCCCTTCCCCTCTGAAAGCCAACTCGTGACAGATTCTTACATTAAACCCTAATAAATTTCAATTTATCTCCTCTAGACGGTGACCATAATTACAAGGATAGATTAGGCACGTCGCTGGCCTCCTTCAAAACCGTCTGGGTTTGGTATCACCGTAAGGGCACGTGCTGACGAAAAGGTACGATCCTGCCCCGGGCCAGCCTGGCTCAGCGGTTAGAGCGTCGCCGGCCTGCGGACTGAAGGGTCCGGGGTTCGATTCCAGCCAAGGGCATGTACCTGAGTTGCAGGCTCGACCCCTGGCCCCCGTTGGGGTGCATGCAGGAGGCAACCCATCCATGTCTCTCACATCAACAATTCTCTCTCTCTCTTGGTCTCTCCCTTCCATTCTCTCTGAAAAGCAATGAAAAATTAAAAAAAATAAAATAAAAATAAACTGTAGGATCCTTTCCAAGGGAGTGGACACTGGGGACCAAGGAGGGGCACTAGTTTCCATGGTCAGTCACCCTTTTTTCTGTCTCAAAATGATACCCAAGAAGCCAGGAGGTGGGGATACAGGTTGGACCCCTTGCTGTTGCCCTGGAAGGGACAG
The DNA here is from genome assembly GCF_054644295.1 of Miniopterus natalensis. Lineage (NCBI taxonomy): Eukaryota > Metazoa > Chordata > Mammalia > Chiroptera > Miniopteridae > Miniopterus > Miniopterus natalensis. The sequence continues at coordinate 106,453,090 of NC_142103.1, read as the reverse complement.
GAGGGTCATCGTCAGCAAGGAGACCGAGCCAGTGTGTGGCCCGAGGAAGCGTGGACAGGGGACGCCAGGCTCTCTCCCTGTCACCGCATTGAGCAAATACAGGTGCGTCGACATCTGTACTTGAAATGAGAATTCTGAGGTCATGAGTGAGAATTCTGACGCAGGTGAACAGCAAACCCCAAAAGGCAGGGGCCATACCAGTTTTCTGGCTCAGCCCGGAAGGCAAAATTGGCCCCGGGTTTGAACGGCAGGTGTAATAAAAGAGGTTACAGACCCCATTCCTATATTGAAAACAAACCAAGGCGCGTGGGATTGAGAGCGAGGCAGGTGATTTCCTCCGACCTTCTCGCTGTCACCTGTGAATGGCAGTAACCGGATGCAAGGTACAGGTCTGTGACCTGTGACTCTTACCTGGGACAGGTGTGGGTGGAGCAGGGCTCACGATGCTCACCTGAGCCAGGTATAAATGGAGATGGTCCCATGATGCTCACCTGGGTCAGGTGTGGGTGGAGCAGGGCTCACGATGCTCACCTGAGCCAGGTATAAATGGAGAAGGTCCCATGATGCTCACCTGTGTCAGGTGTGGATGGAGCAGGACTCACGATGCTCACCTGAGCCAGGTATAAATGGAAAAGGTCCCATGATGCTTACCTGGGTCAGCGGTGGGTGGAGCAGGGCTCATGATGCTCACCTGAGCCAGGTATAAATGGAGATGGTCCCATGATGCTTACCTGGGTCAGCGGTGGGTGGAGCAGGGCTCATGATGCTCACCTGAGCCAGGTATAAATGGAGAAGGTCCCATGATGCTCACCTGGGTTGGGTGTGGATGGAGCAGGACTCACGATGCTCACGTGAGCCAGGTATAAATGGAGAAGGACCCGAGATGCTCACCTGAGCCATGTGTCAATGGAGCAGGGCTTGTGATGCACACCTGAGCCAGGTATAAATGAAGAAGGTCCCATGATGCTCACCTAGGTCGGGTGTGGATGGAGCAGGGCTCATGACACTCACCTGAGCCAGGTATAAATGGGGAAGGACCCGAGATGCTCACCTGAGCCACGTGTCGATGGAGCAGAGCCTGTGGTCATAATGCTCATGGGGCCAGGTATGAATGGGGCCAGGTGTGGACGACCCTTGATCCGTGATGCCCACCTGGCCCAGGGCTTGCTGCTGCTGGAACAGAGGCCCCCAGGCAGGTCTGTGCACCTGGCTGGAGCAGGGTGAGCTCTAGGCTGACCACCGACTCATGGACACAGACGAGGGAAACGTGGCCTTTAAAGGGAGCCCAGAGCCGCGGTTCCCACACACAGACGCCAGGAAAACCGTCTCCGGCTGGAAACGCAAACGGAGCGTAATTAAACGGGGGCCCCTCCGTTAACTGCATTAACCGGCTGATTACAGGGGCCCCAATTAGCAGGCCGTAAAAATAACAAGGGCCCGTTTTGCCTTATGGGAACGAAACGACTCACACATCTATGGATTGCAGCCATTAAACTGTCTTTCCCTCTTTACACAATGCACGTTCCTAGACAGGAGGGGAAACCACCTCCGCACCTTAAGGCTGGCTTAAAATTAAGTGAATCCTATTCATTACAGCCAGTTTTCCCCTAAATTACAAGGGTTTTTAATTGCGCGTTAGAATTAGCAATACGTTAAACGCCCCGCTGTGGCTGAGCCCGTAGCTTTGTGGTCACGCCGGCTTGGCAAAAAACGGCAGGGGAATTCGCCGTGCGGCCCTGACAAGTGCGAGCCTTGCACTGCCTGTCTTTTTTTTTATTTATTAGGGACGTTGGAGGAAATCGGAGGGCCCAGGAGCTCATGGAAAAACAGAGCCTGGTTAGCTTTCGGGGACATGGGAACAGAGCCCTGGGTGCACCTGAACCTTGGCCTCGGAGACTGTCGGAAGCGACACGGCCCTTTGTGCTCTTACCTGTGACCGTTTGGATAGATGGGCGCCACCGGGCTCTCCCTGAGAAGGGCCGTTGCTCTGGAAACCACGGGTCCGCAGGAACACGTTCTGAGCATGCTTCGGGCCAGGAGGGTCCCCGCGGCCAGCCCAGCGGGAGGGGAGACCCAAGCGCCCTCCCCGCTCGCCGTCAGAATGAGCAGGGGGCTACCCCTTGCAGCCCTGGAACCTAGATTCGTTTCCTGGGACGGCAGGGACAAGTTATTACAAACTGGGTGCTCTGAATATCAGAAGTTTATATTGTTTTACGGTCCTGGATGCCAGACGTCTGAGATCTAGGTGACCCAGGCCCAAGCCCCCTCCAGAGGCTCCAGGGAGGGTCCTTCCTGCCTCTTCCAGCTCCTGGGGCTCCAGGCGTCCCCGGGCTGGTGGCCGCCTCCCTCCCGTCTCTGCCTCCGTCTCCACGTGGCTTCGTCTCTGTGTCTGTGTCTCTTCCAAGGACCCTGCCCTTGGACGTCGGGCCCCCCTGACCCAGGATGACCGCATCTCAGGGCCTTCACTTCATCCCATCTGCAGGGACCCTAACCTGAGCTCGTGCCCGGATGGCCTTGTTTGGGGCCCGGGTAGGCAGGGCCATTTGAGCCCCAGAGCTCCGAGGGGATGGGATTATTTATTACTCATCCGTTCATTTATTTATTTCAGAGAGAGGTGTGGGGAATGATGCTCCAACCAACGGAGCCACCCGGCCAAGCTGTTACTCCCTCCTGAGGACACCGTGGGCTGGCTGTGGGAGTTGGGTCCCCATGGCTGGTGGCTGGCAGGTTTGGCTGAGTCCAGGTGTAGCTGGTGCCTGAGGGCTTCAGGAGGGTGGCTGGGCTTCTAGGTGCCCGGGTTACCCACCACCGTGAGGGGACAAGCAAGAGTCACCCACCTGTCATGGGGGGCGGGGGGGGGTCCCCATGCAACAAACACCACCCTGGGCACAGGCTCGCCTTTTTTGTGATGTCCTCAGAGGCGTAATTTCCATCTTCAATTAGATGCATGACTATAACAGCCCCCTCCCATCCGCCCGCAGGAGTGCGGGGACCCTGTAGGCAAGTGTGCCTTCCGAGAGCTCTGTTTAGAAAACAAAAATCTCAATTTCCTTTTTGGGGGAGAGAAAAGCGAGATGCAGGGGGAGGAAATACCCATTTAAATATTTCCCGGGGGGGGGGGGGGGAGGCTGGAAGGCTGCCAGGGGAATCCCAGGAGCAGCCGGATGGGCCCGGGCTGCGGGCAAACCCCACTGAGGCGGGACATGGCGCTGGGGAGGGTGGATTTGCCCCAGGAGGGGAACCACCACGGGGGTGATCGTCAACAAAGGGGGGCCCCTGGGAGAGTTGAGAGCGAGCCTCCTGGGGGTCCAGGGGACGAGGCATGTGTGGGTGTGTGCGTGTGACCGTCTGGGACTTTCTCACGCATCCTTCCATTAAACACCATCTGCCCAAAGGCGCGTGGGGCTCGGTGTCAACAAAATACCAGGGGGAGGGGGCGGGGGGGGGTGGAGGGGGTGTTGGTGACAAACAAGTGATCTTATCTATTGTCTTGTGCGACAAATTAAAATTAGATGAAGACACCTAGGCGGGTACCTGGGCTGAATCTTCCGTTTCTGGCTCGGGCGCGCGCGCGCGCGCGCGAGGGGCACAGATTGGGGCCTCTTGATGAGCCCTCATTAGGTCCTGCCTCCCCGTTACCGACTGGGCACGCCGGCATAATCAAAGCCTCGGGGTACGGATTAATTATCCCTTTGAATGCTGATGAAATTTTAAAAAGCTCTCCTTGAGGCCCGCGTCCTCGCCAGGATGAAACAAAAGAACCCACCGCACAGCTTGTGCGCGGGGGAGACGCCGCATGTGTTTTTTACATCTGTTCGGGATATTTCAATTGGAAACTCGGCCCGAGCAGGGACTGGGATTAAAGGAGAGATGGAGACAGAGAGACAGACAGACAGACAGAAGGAAGGCCCAGGTGACAAATGCGCCCCTCGCCAGCTCCCCGGGGTGAGCAGCGCGCAAGGCTGTGTCCCTCTAACGTGTCCAACGTGGAATCCGTGCGCGCAACACGTAGGGGCGAGGGGGCGAGGGCTCCACCTGTTACCTGCAGGTGCCCCCCTAAGTTCCTGGCCCCGCTGGGCTCGGCAGCCCCCTTATAGTTTGGAGAGGGGCGGGGATGAGCCCCTGAATTTGTACAAGCGCAATAGGCAGGATTTGTCATCCAGTCTCTTTTTTTTTTTTTTTTTGGGTTGACTCTCACACTAGGATTTTTTTTTTTTTAATATGTTTTTATTGATTTTTTTCATAGGGAGAGGAAAAGAGAGAAACATCCATCGGTTGCCAGACGCACGCCCCCTACTGGAGGGATGGACCCTGAAACCCCAGCATGTGCCCTGATGGGGGAATGGAACCTGTGACCTCCTGGTTCACGGGTCAGCGCTTAACCACTGAGCCACACCAGCTGGGCAAGGATATTTTTTCCATTGATTTTTAGGGACAGTGGAAGGGAGAAGGGAAGGAGAGAGAGAGGGAGGGAGAAACGTCGATGGGAGAGAGACACATCCATGGGTGCCTCCCGCACGTGCCCCGAGGGGGGCTGGGGATCGAACCTGCAACCCAGGTACGTGGCCTTGACGGGGAATCGAACCCGTGACCCTTCGGTCCGAAGGCCGATGCTCTATGCTCTGGGCCACACCGGCCAGGGTTTTGTAATCTAATCTGATTTAGAAAGCAATTACGAGGGGGCGGAGGAAGGGGCAGAAAAAGAAGGGTCCCCTGCACGGGATGGTCTGGGTGACCAGGGAGGGGTGTTTAGAAGTTGAAGGGGTTTTTCATGGAACCCTGTCCTGGGATGGAGGTCGGGTCGGGGGTGACACAACCCGATGCGGGGAAGACAGAACCTCCGCGTTGGGTTGAACGGACCTCCCTGGTCTGCGTGGACTCCAGAGTCTTACAAATACCCATTTCCTTTAAATTCCCTCTTTGCCTGGCCGGCGTTGCCCAGTGGCTGGAGCGTCGGCTCTAGGGGGGCACCGGAAAAATGCCGGACTGGACAGAAATGAGCAGATGGGGGACCGAGGAACAAAGGATATGTCCGGAGGCGATGGTTGACAATCCCCAATAGTCCTGGGATACCAGGGTTAGACGGGAATGATTCCAGGTAAGAATTTGAGAAGCAGGGGACAGTCACAGCAACTGTCCCCGAGTGGACAGACCTCACAGTCTACAAGGGTGACCCCCAAAGGGAGCTCCACCGTGAGCCCAGAGGAGACGCGGCCTCCCAGGACGGACCCAAATCCACCCAACCAGGTGGATGCAATCCCCGGGGTGAACCAGCGTGGACACAGGTGAGCCCAATGGCACATCGCCTCAGGGCGATCCCACAGGTGACCCCACTCTCCTCATATTTCATGAGCTGGGAGGCTCCCTGGCTAGGAGACGTTGCCCAAGAAACCCCTCTAGACTTGGGGTGCTCACCTGGGTCTTCAGATTCCCGGGAACGTCATGGGCTCCTTGATGTTCTGGGGAATTTTATTGATTTTTAGAAGGAGAGGAAGGGAAAGGGAGAGAGAGAGAGAGAGAAATATCGTCAATCGGCTGCCTCCTGCGGGTCCCCTACGGGGAATCAAGCCTGCAACTCGGGCATGGTCCCTGACCGGGAATCGAACCGGTGACCTCTCGGTGCACAGGATGACACTCAACCACGGAGCCACGTCGGCTGGGCAGACCCGCTGCTTTGACAGGATGTCACGGGTCTTTATCTGCGCAAAGCTGTCATTTGTTGTCACCGGGAGAGAGATTTTAGAAAAAACGAGCCCCCGGGATGGAGAACAGAGGTGGCCTCTGCCGGCCACGTCAGCCACGTCCTTCCCTGGTGACCCGGGACACGGATCCCTGCATCAATTCTGCAACACGGCCGCCCCAGACCCCCAGACGGCGACCCACCGCCTCCTCCCTTTTTAAACCGCCCCCAGCATCCACCCGGACGCTCTCTTGAAATGACCAAATTTATTTTTATATACGGCCTTGATTTTTTTTTTTGCAAAAAAAAAAAAATGATCTTTCTCTTCCAGATTGAATTTTTCAGCCCGCAGCGAATTTGAACAGCTGAGTTAGAAGCCCCTAAAAATAGGGCTTCTCCCTCCAAAGTGCTGACACCACTTTATGTCCCCGAGGACTGAAGTCCTTGCAGCTATAATTAAAAGGACAGGGAGCGCTCCGTCTTTGACTCACCTAAATAGCTATCAAGTTAACTTAAACTTTCTCTGCGTTCGGGGAGGCTTCGGGGCACCGACAGCTGGCTGCTTCCTGCCAGGGAAACGGATCAGCCGATTCCGGTGAAAGCTGGAGGGAAGGCAGGCCTTCGACGGCTTCCGAAATGCCGCCAAAAAATATATATATATATTCTCTCCGAACGTCCTGTCCCTGGTCAGCAGGTGGGGGGACGTGCGTAGGACCAGCCGGGCAGAAACCGCTCAGTGGGTTGCCGGATAGGCCATCCTCAGAGCCTTGAGTCTTTACGTTTGTTGATTTGGTTTCGTTTTGTGTGTGTGTGTGTGTGTGTGTGTGTTACCCTGGCCCCAGGGTATTTTTTTTTCCATGGCTTTTCCATGGGAGACGGAGAGAGCGAGCGAGAGAAACATCGATGGGAGAGAGATACATCCACTGGTTGCCTCTCGAACTCGGCCCCGGGGACAGAGCCTGCAACCAAGATATGTGGCCTTGGTCAGAATCGAACCCGGGACCCTTCAGTCTACTGGCTGCTGCTCTAACCACTGAGCCAAATTGGCCAGGGCAGAGTCTTTTTTTAAAAAAATATATATTTTTTTATTGAATTTTATAGAGAAAGGAAGGGAGAGAGAGAGAGAGAAACATCAATGAGAGTCATGGATCGGCGGCCTCCTGCACGACCCTGACTGGGGATCGAGCCCGCAACCCGGGCATGTGCCCCGACCGGGAATCGAACCCTGACCCCCTGGCTCATGGGTCGACGCTCAACCCCTGAGCCACGCCGGCCGGACACCCTTAGAGTCTTGAAACTGGTCTCGGCCATGGGACGGCAACCGTAGCTGTTAATGCTTAAATTGGATATTAAGTAATAAAAACAAACACGTCCCCTCCTCTGTCTCTTGCGTAGGCATCTTGACGATTTGAGTTCATTTCTGTCTTTTCTGGACCCCGACGTCTGGCGTTTATTTCTTCAGCTTGTGACAATGAGAACATCTGCTATGATTTTTCTTTAATTTTTTTTTCTCCTGCCCCCCCCCCCGGCCCCCCGTTTAATAACGTTTTCTTCTCGGATTTCGTAGGATGCCTGATAAAAGCCCTCCTGTTTTATAAGTCAGTTTTTACGACTTCCCCTCTCCATTGTTTTGCGTCAAGGCTGGGTTCTTTCTTTCTTTCTTTCTTTCTTTCTTTCTTTCTTTCTTTCTTTCTTTCTTTCTTTCTTTCTTTCGGCTTTGTCCTGCATTTCTCTTCATTTCTTTTCCCAGCACACTGTTGGAAAAACAGGATTTTCTAAGCTGGTAAAATGAAGTGTGTTTTTATTTTATTTTATTTTATTATTTTATTTTATTTTATTTTTTAATTTTATTTTTATTTTATTTTATTTTATATTTTTAAATTTTATTATTTTATTTTATTTTATTATTTTTAATTTAATTTAATTATTTTATTATTTTATTTTATTTTATATTTTATTTATTTTATTTTATTTTATTTATTTTATTTTATTTTATTTTATTTTATTTTATTTTATTTTATTTTATTTTATTTTATTTTATATTTTATTTTCCCTTTGGGTAAATTTATCCGCGGGAGGTTCTCTGAGGAGTTTTTAAAAAATATGTTCTTATTGATTTTTAGAGAGAGAGGGAGAGGGAGAGAGACAGAGAAACATCAATGATGAGAGAGTCATTGATCGGCTACCTCCTGCTCGCCCCCTACTGGCGATCGAGCCCACAACCCGGGATGTGCCCTGACCGGGGATCCAACCGGCGACCTCTTGGTTCATGGGATGACGTTTGCTCAACCACTGAGCCGCACCGGTCGGGCTCTCTGGGGATATTTTTGTGCAAATAGGAAGGATGGATGAGCCGTAAATGAGGCGGCGAGAGAAGACTTGAATGGGCAGCTAGATGGAAATGTCATTAGCCCAGAGGAAGGCGAGGGGGGGGGAATATATAGCAGAAACAGTATAAATAAATGGCATTGACCTGGCTGATAGAAAGCTTTCCATCGTCGTCATAACTGTCTAATGAACATCTACATGAAGGCTGAGCAGACTCGTGGGCTGCTCTGCATTTTTTCTAAGTTTCCAAGCTGAGCAGTGCCCCGTGGTCCATTTACCTGGACACCCCCCTGAAGCAGACGCTCGGACCCCCCTCCTCATTCAAATTCCTGCTGCTGGTCATCATTCAGAACTGGACCCCGGGCGAGGCCACCTGGGCCTGCGGAGCCTGGCTCGGTGTCTCACGTCAAGGTGGCAACAGGCATTTAATAGTCTCCGGTGGGCCTCTCCCGTTGACTGTTTTTTTTTTCTGTACAGAATCTCAGATCTCTGGGAAATTGATGACCTGGTGGGTTTTGAAGTTTTGGGGATGGGGAAAGGCTTTGATTGTTTTAATTGCAATAGTGAGACCAGGATCTCTCTGGTTCTTGTGCTCAGAGCTGGGCTCCCAGACGTGTGTGAGCTGCTGGCAGGGTCCAGGGAGAGCCGGTCTCTGCATGTGCGTTTGTCTAGTGCCCTCTGCTGGTGGGAATGGGGAGTGTCTCGTGACTTCACCCTGGAGCCTTCGAAAGGGACCGTCGCCAAAGATGCAGCCACATCCTTAGGAGGCTCTGGCCGGGGTGTGGAAAACCCAACTGCAGACTAATCCTGAGGTTCAGGACCCGCGGAGAACGCAGGGATGATGCGTAGGGGCTGTCGGGCACCACGCTGACTCTGAAAGGGTCACGCTGATGTGAATGTCCCGTGTGGACATATTAAAATTTGATTTTTTTTCCTGTTAATCTGTCTCTGTTAATTTAATTATTAGCCTAGATATAAGAACTTAGAAGGTGGGAGGGAAAGTTTTTGTTTTGTTTTAGCCAGAATAGTCATATTCTCAAATTCTATGAATTAGGACCTGGACGGATGTCTTTGGGGACATTGTTCTGTCTACCACACGGGGATTAGGGCGTGGGCATCTCTGGAGTATGAACCCGCCGCATATACCTCTGAACGGAGAGCCAACACCTGCCATTGTCCATCGGACCTATATTGACAGGTTTGACTCAGGGGGACCTTTCTGTCACCCAGGATGCACCCTCAGGGGTTTTCCGGGCACCAGTGAGTCAAGGTAGACACACCTGAAAGTGGCTGAGCGAAGTGGTCAGTGAAGTACGAATTCAAGGGCACGGGCAAGTTGGAAAGAGGGTGAAAGCGGTTGACTGTCGTCCTGTGCACCAAGAGGTCACTGGTTCGATTCCCAGTCAGGACACACGCCTGGGTTTCAGGCTCGATCCCCAGTAGGGGGCGTGCAAGAGGCAGCCGATCCATGACTCTCATCATTGATGTTTCTCTCTCTCTCTCTCCCTCTCCTTTCCTCTCTCTCTAAAATCAATAAAAACATATATATATTTATTTATTTATTTATTTTTTATTTTTTTTTTTAAAGGAGGGCCAGGCCATGTGTGTGCTCACATGTACATAAGCATCGATCGCCAAACCAGCACACCACAAGGCCTCATAGGAACAGCTTCATGCCAGGTAGAGGGGCTGGTGCAACCCCAGGTAACACAGGCCCCCTCTTACTCCCAACAGGTTCCTCTCAGGGGACAGACAGGACCCACAAAACACTTCCTGATTCAGCCCTGGCCGGTGTGGCTCGGTGTTTAGAGCGCCGACTCCGGCACCAAAGGGCCGAGGGCTTGATTCCCGGTCAAGGGCACGTAGCTCCATTGCAGGTTCTATCCCCTAACCTGGGCCAGGTGCAGGAGGTAACCCATCGATGTGTGTCTCTCACATCAATGTTTCTCTCTCTCTCTCTCTCCCATCTACTCTCTCTCTCTCTGAAAATCAATGGAAAAAATATCCTCGTGTGATGTTTTTCGTGCACACACACAAAAAAATCACCTCCCAATTTCAAAGAGCAGTACAAGGAATCAAGGATGGTTCTGGAGCCGTCCGGGTGCGATGCTGTGTGCAGGGGACATCTTGCCTACCCAGCAGCTTACCTGAATTTTGTTGGAACAGAGCGGCAGCCAAATGGCAGGAAGTCACACCTGGATGCCAACATGAAGCACCGTCCACCGTAACTCCACACAGAGCAGCAAACTCTCTCCGGGGCGTGCGGGGGCTGGTTCCGAAAACAAAGCCCTTGTTTCTGACTCGAGTCATTTTTATGAGTTTCAAACGGAGTTTATGTTTCGGGGGCTGGGGAGTGGGGAGGCCCAGGTTACGGTTTCATTTCCTCGTTTTCTGTGCATTTGTAATTAAATGGCCAAGAGTTCAAGAAAAGACAAAGGAAAGAAATCGAATACGGCCCCTGCTTGAAATGACTGAGGAGGAAGGGGGTGTTTTTGTGTGTGTGTGTGTTCTGCGATATATCAAGTTTAAGTGATATTAGCAATTGAGCAACAGCCCAGGCTTCCCCCATCTTCCCGCAAACGCGGGCGGCAATGGGCACACATGGCCAGCACACGCCCAAGGGCCCACATTCCTGGGCCCTGGCTTTCCTTCCGTGGTTTCACATCCATGTATTTAGGGCTTGACCACTGGAAAGAGAGAGACCAAAAAAAAACACAAAAAACTCCTTTCTGATCTCCTGGGCTCCGCATTTTAAAAGGTAATAAAGATATCAGTAATATCATACAGGCCAACTGCTCCAGAGAATCCCCACCCCTCTGAAATAGAAGGCATGCGTGCTCTTGAAAGGACTGTACGCAGAAAACCACACCAATGGGGAAATACCCCTCTCCAGAGGGTGGTGGACACGGGTGCTGGGTAGGTAGGTACATGAGAGAGGTTCAGCTGAGCAGTAGAGAAACCCACTCACAGGTAGACACACACCTGACACTGGTCAGGGTCACTTGGCATGGAGGTTGGTTCCGTGGTTTGGGGACTGATTAATTTTGGGAGATCGATAGAGAGATTAGATAGACAGATGACCGATAGATGATAGATAGATGATGATGATAGATAGATAGATAGACAGATGACCAATAGATGATAGTTAGATGATGATAGATGATAGATTAGATAGATGATAGATGATAGATATAGATAGATAGATGATAGATAGATAGATAGATAGATAGATAGATAGATAGATAGATAGATAGATAGATAGATATAGAGATAGATAGATAGATAGATAGATAGATAGATAGATAGATAGATAGATAGATAGATAGATAGATAGATGATAGATAGATAGATATAGATAGATGATAGATAGATGATAGATGATAGACAGAGATAGATATAGATAGATAGATAGATAGATAGATAGATAGATAGATAGATGATAGATAGATAGATAGATAGATAGATAGATAGATAGATAGATAGATAGATATAGATAGAAAGGTAAGGAGATAGACAAGTACAAGCCCTTGACCGAGAATCAAACCTGTGACCCTCAGGTGCATGGCCTGACACTTTAACCACTGAGCCACGCCAGCCAGGGCTCACACCACCCAGTGTTGACCTGTTGGCTCCCACTGTTCTTAACGACTTCATCTCCTGGTCCCTTGTTCAGGACTGTGGACTTCTGGTAGCACTTACCTGGCTATAACAAGGATTCAATGAAATGATGCCTGAAGGGAGTCCCCCATGGAGGGGATGGATCTGGGAGACCTAAGCTTGAGATGTGGGGGTGATGCTAACCCAGGTTTGTGTATCTGGGGTTCCCAAAACTTTAGGACCTGCTGCTGAGATGATGGAATGTTGTTGCACCTAGAATGCTGTATTTGTGGGTTCTCCAGGTGTGATCTCTGCTGATATGGACTTAAGAGACCAACTTGTAAGAAGTGGGAGTAATGTTGCACCCAGATCCTGTATCTAGGGTTCTCCAGGTGTGGTATCTGGTGGACTTGGACATCATGGGCCTACACCTGAGCTGAAGTGTGATACTGTCCCCAGATCCTGAACCTGGGCTCCTCCAGGTGTGATCTCTGATGAAGGTGAACATCATGGACCTACACCTGAGACGTAGGGTGATTCTGTACCTACATCCTGTACCTGGGCTCCTCCAGGTGCGATCTCTGATGAAGGTAGACATGATGGACCTACGTCTGAAATGAAGGGTGATAGTGTCCCCAGATCCTGTACCTGGGCTCCTCCAGGTGCGATCTCTGATGAAGGTAGACATGATGGACCTACGTCTGAAATGAAGGGTGATAGTGTCCCCAGATCCTGTACCTGGGCTCCTCCAGGTGCGATCTCTGATGAAGGTGGACATCATGGACCTACATCTGAGATGATGGGGTGATACTGTCCCCAGATCCTCTACCTGGGGTCTTCCAGATGTGATCCCTGATGAAGGTGGACACCATAGACCTACAACTGAAATGTGATACTCTACCCAGGTCCTGTGTTTAGAATCTCCCAGCTGTTTATGTCCAATAAAGTGCAATCAAGAGATAGGTTAAATTCTGTTATCTGTGAGACTTTGAGTTAAAAATCACTGAACCCTCTCTCGTCCATATGATTTTTTTTTTTTAAAGCACATTTTCCCCCCCTGCCTTTTGGGGACAGCTGAGTGAGATCCAATGATAGTAAGGGAATTGCCTGGGCATCATTGCTTTCATTTATTGTTAATTTTTTTTTTTTTTTTTTTTTCACGATCCCGTGTATTTGGTCTATGGAAGCCCACACACAAATAAAACCGGTCCCTACCCCTGAAAACCACCATCATTTTGCATTGAAGATGTGTTTTTCCTGGAAGCCCTCAAGTCGTCCACTGCCTCTTAGATCCTGGGATCTCTTTTGAAGGTTAAAAAAAAAAAAAAAAAGCAATAATTATCTGTGTATCATAAATATGGAATCACCCTTGAATACACAGGGTTATTAACTGAGATTTGGCTTTTGAATACAAGCGTGAGTCACAGCGATCCCTCGGTGAAGGAATTAAACCAGCTTCCAGGAGGCAGAAGTGTGACTTTGATGCCTTCCCCATGGAGAACCACAGGCCACGAGGAACCTCTACCGCTTGCGGTTGGAAACGGTGTGTAACGTTTCGTGGCCCCGTGGTTTTCTGCCTCCCTCTGTGGTTCGCGCTCCCCGCAGGGAGTCTGGGAAATGACATCTTTACTGATGAAATGAGGAAACAACACAGGACAGCTCTTCACGTCGGACAGGAGATGGTTAGATCTTTCTCCTTCCCCTGCAGGCAATGAGGAAACCAGGGGGCTCCGTGAGGCTGTATTAAGTGGGTGACACTGAGACCTTGTTTTAAACGCATGATGCAAAGTGCCCATGTTTTATTCTACTTGTAAAAAAGGGGCGGTTCTGTGGTAGAGAGAATAATATCCCCAAAGATGTCCACATCCCAATCTCCATGTGGTAGACAGACTAATGTCCCCAAAGATGTCCACGTCCCAATCTCCATGTGGTAGACAGACTAATGTCCCCAAAGATGTCCATGTCCCAATCTCCATGTAGTAGACAGACTAATGTCCCCAAAGATGTCCATGTCCCAATCTCCATGTGGTAGACAGACTAATGTCCCCAAAGATGTCCATGTCCCAATCTCCATGTGGTAGACAGACTAATGTCCCCAAAGATGTCCACGTCCCAATCTCCATGTGGTAGACAGACTAATGTCCCCAAAGATGTCCATGTCCCAATCTCCATGTGGTAGACAGACTAATGTCCCCAAAGATGTCCATGTCCTAATCTCCACGTGGTAGACAGACTAATGTCCCCAAAGATGTCCATGTCCTAATCTCCATGTGGTAGACAGACTAATGTCCCCAAAGATGTTCATGTCCTAATCTCCATGTGGTAGACAGACTAATGTCCCCAACGATGTCCATGTCCTAATCTCCATGTGGTAGACAGACTAATGTCCCCAACGATGTCCATGTCCTAATCTCCATGTGGTAGACAGACTAATGTCCCCAACGATGTCCATGTCCTAATCTCCATGTGGTAGACAGACTAATGTACCCAACGATGTCCATGTCCCAATCTCCATGTGGTAGACAGACTAATGTCCCCAAAGATGTCCATGTCCCAATCCCCATGTGGTAGACAGACTAATGTCCCCAAAGATGTCCATGTCCTAATATCCATCTGGTAGATAGAATAATGTCCCCAAAGATGTCCACATCCTAATCCCCACCACAGGGGGTCCTCTTTAAGGAGCTCTAATGCTCCCCACTGTGTGTCCTGTCCTGTCTGACCCCCATCCCTGCACACACATGGCTCTTGAGACCCCTTAATAACACTTGGCCAGGATTCCTTCCTGGACCTACCAGCCACCTCCCTCCCACCTCCCTGAGGCTCCCAGAGTTCGACTTGGGTTCTGATGTCCGCCTACACAGGAGCCACATGGCCACTCACTCACCTGGCACGGTTTCCCCCAGGTATCGAGCCACCGGCCACAGCTAACTGCCTCTTTCCCGCCCAGGGCCTGGATTCACCCAGGAAACAGGTCCCACACCCCACCTTGCATGTCTCCTTATTTCCATAATAAGACACCATGGATGAGACAGAGACACATTCATCAGCTGCCTCCCCAAGCGCCCGCAGGGGCACCCCGGGGACCTGGACCAGGGCCGGGGATTGAACCTGCAGCTCAGGCACATGCCCTTGACCTGGGATGGAACCCGAGACCCTTCAATGTGCAGCCTCACGCCCTTACCAATGAGCCACACCGGCCAGGGCGCACTCACTCCCTTTTGAACCCACCATATAACTTTATTTATTGGAGGGTTTGCGACCGTGATGTCGGTGTGTTGTGCGCGCAACAACCGTCTCTGTTCGGTGCGCTCGAAGCTGCCGGACGCACGATGCGGACGTGGGTTGACCTGGGAAGGTGGGGGGACCCCAGACTCTCCAGTGCGCTGCGTTTTGCGCTGGTTTCCATCCTCAGGCTATAAACATTCCCAGCCCGACTGGGTTTGTTTGGGGGCCTAGGTGATATACTGGCCTTTTCGATTTCTTTGCCTCTTTCAACCTATTAAATTGTGGGGGTTTGGGGCTCCTAATGGGACACAGAGCCGGGCGCGCTGCGTGCGTGGCAGGGGGACGTCTCCGCGCCCCGTGCGCATCTGTTTGCGCGCCGGGGCCTGATGAAGTGCTAATAGGTTGCAGGGGACGCAGGAAACCCGTCCGCGGTTCTGCGTAATATACGGCGCTGGTCCGGGGACTTTCATGTGCTGCGGGGCAGGAATGCAGGGGGCCCCTCCCGCCCCCCCCAGCTCTGCCCCGCGCGCGGGGGGGGGGGGGGCGAGTCTTTGAAAGTCTGCGGCTAATTTCCTGAACACGGTGCGTATGAGGATCGCCCCGCGCTCCCTGCCCCGGAGAGGAAAGCCGCCGGCATGCACGTGTGGGAAGGTGTCAGGTCCCACGTTTCCGACTTTTCTTCCGGGGGGGGGGGGGGGGGAAGATTTATTTTATTTTATTTATTATTTTATTTATTTTATATTACTTAGGTTTATTCTATTTATTTATTATTTTATTATTTTATTAATTAATTATATTTTATTTTCTTTGTTTATTTTTATTTTTATTTTATTTTATTAATCTAATTTAATTATATTATTATAGTGTATTATTTATTTAATTTATTGTATTTAGGTTTATTTTATTTATTTATTTTTATTTTATTATTGTATTCATTTAATTTTATTTATTTTATTTTATTATTTTATTTATTTTATTTATTTATTTTTATTTTATTTTCTTTATTTAATTTTATTAATTTTATTTTATTATTAGATTATATTAATTTATTTTATTTACATTTATTTTATTTTTAATTTAATTTTTTATTATTTTTATTTTTTTCCATTTATTTAATTTTATTTATTTTATTTTATTTTTGTTATATTAATTAATTTTATTTTATTTTCATTTATTCTATTTATTTAATTTTATTAATTTTCTTTTATTACTTTATTATGTTATATTAATTTATTTTATTTTATTATTTTATTTATTTTAATGTATTATTTTATTTTATTAATTTAACTTTATTATTTAATTTTATTATACTAATTATTTTTCATTTCATTTTATTATTTTATTATTTTATTTTATCTTCATTAATCCCCCCCCAAGGATATTTGTTCCATTGATTTTTTTACAGAGAGTGGAAGGGAGCGAGAGAGGCACATGAATTGGTTGCCTCCTACATGGTCCCCATGTGGCAGGAAATGAACCTGCAGCCCAGGCACTAAATCGAACCCCTGACCCCTGGGTGTTCCGGCTGATGCTCTAACCACTGAGCCACAGGGGCCAGGACCTGGGATGTGCATTTAAACAGACGTTAAGGAAACTTCCTGGGGCACATGGCTCTTGTGTCTCTACAGGCACAGGTCAGGGGTGTGGGGATGCCGGGCTCTGCTCTCCGGCTCTGTCAAAACTATCCCAGAAATTGGAACGGATTGGATGGTCTTGCAAAGATCACCACCATCATCTCCAGAACCTTCTCATGGTCCCAAACTGAACTTCTGTCCCCATTAAACACTCACCCCCCCCACCCCCTCCCTCAGCCCCTGGCACCCACCATCTACTTTCTGTCTCTATGAATTTGGGTCCCTCATATGAGTGAATTCTATATGTGTCCGGCTTATTTCCTTCAACATCATGTCCTCAATTTCTCCTCAAATTCACCACAAAGGCATCCGGCACATACGTGCCCTGACCGGGAATCAAACCGGGGACTGCTTGGTTCATGGGTTGACGCTCAACCACTGAGCCACACCCGTCAGGGCAGGAGATTTTTATTAAAGCTACAGGAACTCCCCTAGGTTTTAAGCATCAAAATCATCTTCAAGACACAAGAAATTAGCCTTTGGGGACCATTCAGGTCTACAGCAGCCCAGATAATTGAGTTAGTAATAATTGAAATACAATATCACGGCATTGGGGCGGCAATCCTTATTGGAGTCGGGTTATACCTGCTGGAGAGACTAGTTATAGCCTAGCACGGATGCATAGTTTAAAATGCAAAGACATTTCGTGGAAGATATGAGCCATGGAGGTTTCTAATGGCAACACCGTTTTATAGAGAAGGCTATAAAATTGTTACTAAAATTTAGACAGAAAACGGGGAACCTGTGTTCATTGGGACAGGTGCAGAGGGCGGGAAGTGTCTAAGGCTGAATTGTTCGACAAAGCCGTGTGCTGTCTGGCCTGTCGTCTGCCCCACTGTGTGCTAGGGACATGATACTTTTTTCCATTGACTTTTTAGAGAGAGTGGAAGGGAGGGAGGGAGAGAGAAAGGGAGAGAAAGATCGATGTGAGAGACACGTTGACTGGTTGCCTGCCACATGTGCCCCGACCTGAGCTGGGGATCAAACCTACAACCCAGGTACGTGTCCTTGACCGGGGATTGAACCCATGACCCTTCGGTGTGCAGGCCAATGCTCTAATCACTGAGCCAGGGCTGAATGCGCAATATTTTCAAGGAGACTCTACCCAAACAATGAGAAGGTGAACCTCTGGTGCTGTGTTTTTTGTGCACACCCCTCATGGGTCCACCTCTGACCGCATCACGCTGGAACATGCTGGACCATTTCTCTGAGTCCACTTCTCTAAGCTTCTCATTAGCCTTGCAGCCAACAAAAGGTGTATGTTCTGATTGATGTTTCTCTCTCTCTCCCTTTCTTCTTTCTCTAAAATCAGTAAAAACATATTTTTTAAAAAAGAGCATCATCCTGTGCACTGAAAGCCTGCCAGTTTGATTCTGGGTCAGGGCACATGCCCAGGTTTCAGGTTCAATCACAGGTTGGGGTGCACGTGAAAGTAGCCGATAGATGTTTTTCATTCACATCAATGGTTTTTTTTTTTTCTTTCTCTCCTTCTGTCTCTAAAATCAATAAAAACATTTTTTAAAAAAAGCTGTTGTGTTGATGCTGCCTACAGATCATTGCTCAGTCAGTCCTGGGAGCCATGTGGTCAGGGATCAGTCCCATTGTGTTAGTCAAGGCTTCTGCAGGGAAACAGAGCCTAGAGGAGATATATAGACAGATAATAGATGACTGATATATATAGATGATTGATAGATACATGGGTAGATAGATAAATAGATAAATCATAGATCTTAGGTAAGTAGATAGATACAGACATAGATAGATACATAGACACACAAGTAAGTACATAGATACATAGATACATAGGTAGATACATACATAGATACATAAGTAGATACATGGATACATAGATAGATGCATAGATACATAGATACATAGACACATAAGTAAGTACATAGACACATAGATACATAGGTAGATAGATACATAGATACATAAGTGGATACATGGATGGATACATAGATACATAGATACATAGGTAGATACATACATACATAGATTCATAGATACATAAGTGGATACATGGATGGATACATAGACACATAGATACATAGGTAGATAGATACATACATAGATTCATAGATACATAAGTGGATACATGGATGGATACATAGATACATAGATACATAGGTAGATAGACACATACATAGATACATAGACACATAGGTACATAAGTAGATAGATACATACATAGATACATAGACACATAGATACATAGGGAGATAGACACATACATAGATAGATACATAGACACATAGATACATAGGTAGATAGATACATACATAGGTAGATAGACACATACGTAGATAGATACACAGACACATAGGTAGAGACATAGGTAGATAGATAGATACATAGATAGGCAAACAGCTGCATGGCTCTCAGATGTGGGGCGTCCTGTGCACTGTAGGGTGTTGAGCAGCCTCCCTGGTCTCCACCACCCACAGTTGCCTCAGGTGAGAACCTCCCTTCTAGGGGATGGGGGTGTTGAAGGTCAGACGCACCCGTGGTCTCACCCTGGTCCTGAAAACACATTTTCCAGTGGGCGACATTTGCAGACGAGAACACCCCATAGCATTCGCAGCCTGGAGAGAGGGAGAGACTCAGTTCTTTCTTTGCTTCTGAGGCCCAGACTAGCTTTTTGCACCCCTGCCCCCCCCCCAAAAATGTATATGAGACCCAGTAGTTGGGCTCCCAACAGCAAGGGGACTGAGTCCATCTCTGCTTTCCAGTCACCCCCTGGGAAATTGTTCCTCTCTCTCCCCACATGATCCACTGCCCCCAGGGCAAAATCCCACTGAAAAGATTGGCCATCCACCAGCATTTCTCGAGAAGTCGGGTCTGACCAAAACTCCGTGAAAGACACCTTCCTTTTTTACAAATATTCTGCAACCTTCGCTTTTTTGTTGTTTTTAAAGGAAATAAAGAAAACCGTAGAACCCTTCCTGTATTTGTTTTATTCCCCCAAACAAGGAACTATTTATGCAAATGTCATCCCTGGTTTCTCACCTTGGTGGTCAAGTCACTGAGGCCTGTCCTGACCGGTCCAACTCGGGGCACAGAGACCAGCAACAGTTGGGGCTTGTCAAGGAGCCCAGGGAGGGTGGGACTGTGGGTGCCAGGAGGCAGGAGGGAGTTGGGAGGGGGCTGAGCTGACTGTCTTGTGTTTTTATGCCTCTGGCAGAGGGAGCTAATTGCAGCTAAGGGAGACTTTGGACCTTATGCAAACTGAAACTGAATTGAACCCGAGCCCGCCTTGCCGTTTCTCTGGAGCTTCAGAAGTTGGGTTCAGGGGAGGGCCTGTCTTTTGGGGTGCTCCCTGCCTCCAAATCATTCCCGTTACAGCTACCCAATCAATGCATAAAAAATTAATGCATAAGACCCGGCTGGCTCAGTGATTGAGCGTCGACCTATGAGCCAGCAGGTCAGGGTTCGATTTCCGGTCAAGGGCACACACCTGGGTTGCAGGTTCTATCCCCAGCCCCGGTCAGGGTGAGTTCGAAAGGCAACCCATCAATGTGTCTCTCTCACATCAATGTCTCTCTCTCTCTCTCTCCCTTTCACTCTCTCTTTAAAAATCAATGGAAAAAATATCCTCCCACGAGGATTAACAAAAAACAAATTTAAAAAAGTGATTGAGTGAAAGAGGTGAATTTTGCGCTCTACGTATTTCATCGCCGTGAATCAAAGATGGTTACGTGCGAAAACGCATTTGATGCTTTGGCCGTAATATCCCTCGCCGTAAAATGAGCCTCCCCTAAGTAGGTGTCACCCTGAGAATGTAATAAAAATCTTACGGATAATATAAACCATCGACTTTCCTGTGAGAATCTGGCCTTTTGAGGAATTTACGCTGGAGTCTTTACGTCCCAGCATTGCTTGGATTGAAAATCATCATCTGCGTAGCCAGTGTTTAGAAACTTAGCTCTTTCTGCTATGAGTTTCTCAAAGACGTACCATCTGCAGAAAAATGGTCCTGATTTTGGCACAGGGATCACCCTGCCCCCAGCACCCACCAGATACCCTGACGGCCCCACATCGGCTCCCTGCGTCTCCTTGTGGTCACCTGGACACTTGGCTGGCTCGGATGCCGTTTTCTAACGTGCTAAGAAAGCAGGAAAGCCCGGCTGGCGTGGCTCAGGGGTTGAGCATCGACCTATGACCCTGGAGGTCAGGGTTCGATTCCCGGTCAGGGCACAGGCCAGGGTTTCGGGCTCGATCCCCAGTTGGGGTCATGCAGGAGGCAGCAGATCCATGACTCTCATCATTGATGTTTCTCTCTCTCTCTCTCTCTTCCTCTCTCTGAAATCAATAAAAACATATTAAAAGTAAACATATTTTTTTTAAAAAAAGAAGGGAAACATTGAGATATTACCAATATGATCACATCTATATCACCAAAGCCATTAAAAGAGGGAACTCAAACATATTGGGGAGAAGTCTGGGACATTTTAACCAGAAATAGTTTGGGCCCTAAGAATCGGCGTAAATTCTGCTGATAAAGTTTGACCGTAAGTTTCACCTGCACCGGGTGAAACACACCCGACCCCGGGGATTTCAGAACATGGGCAAGAAAATAAAATGTAAGCCTCACCCTTCGTTATTTGCTTAAATGACACGTAATTGTGCTGTGTGATTTTTTTTTCTTCAAACAAACACAAACAATAAAAACAAAGAGACTTTGAATTATCTAAGTCTGCAGAAAAGGTGACATTTTATCTCACATGATTTTTTAATTTTTCCCCAATTATAGTTGGCATCCAAAATTATTTTATATTAGTTTCAGGTGTACAGCACAGTGATTAGACATTTATATAACTTACAAAATGATCCCCCCGATGACTCTAGTACCCACCTGGCCCCATCCATAGTTATTACAATATTATTGACTATATTCCCTTCGCCTTTTTAATCCAGCCCCCCGGCCCCACCCCCTAGGACAACATCAGTTTACTTTGTGCGTCTGTGAGTTCATTGCAACATTATTTACAAACAACCGAGACATGGAAAGAGCCCAAGCGCCCATCAGTAGACAATTGGATAAATAAGATGTGGTACATATATGTGATGGAATATTACTCGGCCATGAAAAAGGATGAAGTCTTATCATTTGCGGCAGCGTGGGATGGACCTGGAGGGTATTCCACTCAATGAAATAAGTCAGACAGAGAAACACAAGTACCACACGATTTCATTTACCTGCAGAATTTATTTTACATAAATAAATAATAAAAATAAATAAATAAATAAATAGATACATAGATAGATAGATATAGATCGATGATAGATAGATGATAGATGATGATGATAGATGATAGATAGATGATAGATGATAGATAGATAGATAGATAGATGATGATAGATAGATAGATAGATAGATAGATAGATAGATAGATAGATAGATGATAGATAGATAGATAGATAGATGATGATAGATAGATAGATAGATGATAGATAGATAGATAGATAGATAGATAGATGATAGATGATAGATAGATATAGATAGATAGATGATAGATAGATGATAGATAGATAGATAGATATAGATAGATGATAGATAGATAGATAGATAGATAGATAGATAGATAGATAGATAGATAGATAGATAGATGATAGATAAAACAGCAACAGCTCACTTTGCATGATTTTTAACAATTTCTTTTTCGTGAGACTTACTCCAACCGCAAGTGGGACCCGACCAGGAAAATCTGTAACGAGTTTCTAGGTGCTTGGGTGGCGGGAAGCCCACAAGTCAGCGGAGGAGGCCTGCTGGCTCTCTCCCGTGGTTCCCGATTGAGCGTCTAAGGACGGGTGTGAATTCTGGTTTTTCCTCACTGTGGAAGGAAGGCATGGCTGATGGTCCCCAGGGGACCTGGACAAACTTTCTCAATCAGGTTATAGGTTTTTAAATTATGTTTTTATTGATTTGAGAGAGAGAGGAAGAGAGAGAGAGAGAGAAACATCAGTTGGCTGCCTCCTGCACGCCCCCTACTGGCGATGGAGCCCACAACCCGGGCACGTGCCCTGACTGGGAATCGAACCGGTGACCTCTTGGTTCCTAGGTCAACGCTCAACCACTGAGCAACACTGGCCGGGCTCAATAAGGTTCTTGACTCTCGGCTGCTCCTCTTTCCTCTGAGCTGACTGTGGTCCCGGTAAAAAGCATCCCCCTTAGATTGTGCTAATAAAACAGCGTAAGCCACATGGGGCGTCTTGGGCCCGTCTGAGCCATCGCCCTGGAAAGTCAAACCTGCAACCCGGGTACATTGCCCTTGACCAGAAATTGAACCCAAGACCCTTTGGTCTGCAGGCTGAAGCTCTAACCAGTGAGCAACACCCGCCAGGGCAACGTGAGACTTCATTCTGCACCAGGCAACACTGCAAACCTGGGCGAGTGACCTGGGAAGCCTTCTGCAGCATGTACAGCTGAGGGGTATCCTCTCCGCCCCCCTCAGGGTCCCCACAACCCTGTGCAAACCCTTTATTTCGACAGAAACAATGAGGGTGGTCATCCGGCTCCAGGCTCGTGTTCAATCCCATTTTCAAAACGACCGTCTGGTGTGAGATGGGCTCTGGGCCTTGGACACCTTCGCTCTTGCCTGGAGCCCCGAAGCTGTTGGCCATTAGAAAAGTTACATTGAAACAGACAATAAAACGCTTAATCGTCATCGGCATTATTTCATTTTTTCCCCCAGCTCGCTTGGATGACGGCATCTCTGTCACTGGTTTCCAAGAGCTTGTTTGTGACCAAAGATGCCAACCACGTCTGGTGCATTGCAAATGAAATGCCATGTTTCCGTGTTTACGGCTCGGTGTTTTATTTCGTGGTTGTGCCGAAGTTGTGTATTAAATATAATCACATTCTGTTTATTAAAAAAATAGGGAACATTCCGCCTTGAGGTATAAAAGAGACTGTGTTTGTTTGGGATGCATGGAGCACCCCTGGGCCCTCCCGGGGTGGTTTTGGGGTGGGAGGCATGGGGGGACCTTGCTCTCAGCTTTTCTTATGGGACTGGAAGGAGGTGATTTGGAGAAACCGTGGAGACGGCTGCCACCCAGTGGCCTTCCCAAGCGTGGCTCAAGTTGCCGGCCTGAGAAGAAACCGGTTGCATCTCACTTTTATGTGGAATCTAATGAACAAAATAAACGGACGGAGAAAATAGATCCAGAGACGTGGAAGCATGGAGCAGACGGAGGGATCTCGGGTGGGGGGGGCAGGAAGAGATGAACCAGAGAATTTATATGCATCTGTGCATAAGCCAGGGACACAGCAATAGGGCGGGGAAGGCCTGGGTTTTCATTTGCATTTTGCAGATTATTTCGTGCATGTGCCTGGCATCCATTAAGCCTTCTTTGCAAATTCTGCATGACCACACTCATGGGCGGTATCTACCGTAGTCAAATTCATCGAATCAACTAGTGCAATGGTGGCCGCCAGGGGCTGGGCCGAGGGGGGCACCGGACTCATTGTTCAACGGGTATCAGGTTTCCGTTTGCAAGGTGAGTAACTTCCAGCCACCTGCTAAGTGTTGCCCTGTGGATGGCGATACTGTTTCACACGCTTAAAAATTTGTTACAAAATTTGTTACATTGTGCTCAGGGATCTTACCACAATGCGATACAATGTTTAAAAGTTTTTAAACGGCCGGCGTCTTTAAAAAGCAAAATGCCAGCATAAAGGAGGTGTAAGAAGATTTAGTCTCAGCATCGGATCCTGCCGTGGATTCGGGGGCAGGTTGGGGATTCAAGGAAGAAAATTATTAGGACAGTAGTAGGTCAGGTTTTGAATAAGTTTTGTGGCAAGATATCAATACTGAATGTCTTCGTCTGGAAATCGGGGCTGATCCCGTCAGAGGAAGGTTCTTCCTCTCAGGAAACAGACTCGGGGAGCAACAGGAACCAAGAAATATCATGTAGACGAGTCGCCCTCAAAGATCAGAAAAAAGTTGTGTTTAACTGAGTTTCCCAACTTCTGTTTTCTTATATTTTTTCCAGGTCTATTGAGATGTACTTGACATATAACATTCTGAAATTTTTTTAAAAAATTATTTTTATTGTTGAAAGTATTACAGATGTCCCAGATTTTCCCCCAATTGACCCCCTCCACCCAGTTCCTTCCCCCCACCTCGGCCTTCCCCACACTTTTGTCTGTGTCCCTGGGTTGTGCACAGATGCATATAAATTCTTTGGTTAATCTCTCCCCACTCTCCTCTCCTCTGAGATCCCTCCATCTGCTCCATGCTTCCATGTCTCTGGATCTCTTTTGTCCATCAGTTTATTTTGTTCATTAGATTCCACATATAAGTGAGATCATGGGGATATTTGTCTCTCTCTCTGTCTTATTTCACTCAGCATAATACTCTCCAGGTCCCTCCCTGCCGTCCCAAAGGGTAAGAGATCCACCTTTTTCACAGCTGCATAGTATTCCACGGTGTAGATGTACCACAGCCTTTTTATCCACTCGTCTACTGTGTGTATAGGTGAGTGATACGCCTACCAACGTGGGGTTAACACTCCATCTCACATACTTACCCCTGTGTGTGTGATGGGAACATTTATAATCTGTCTTCTTAGTAACTTTCAACTCTATGATTCCGGATTGTTAACTATAGTCACCGAGTTGTACTTACTCATCTGATAACTGGAAGTTTGTAATCCTTAGACCAAGGGTGGGGAACATCTGGCCCTGAATCTTTTGGTCTGGCCCTCCCAAGGCAATCAAGGGGGGGGGGGGGGCTTGAAACTGAATAAATCTAGGAGCTTTTTTCATAGCTAATTTCTAAGTTGATCATTTTGAATGGCCCCAGAATGATGTTATAAATATCCAAATGGCCCTTGGCAGAAAAAAGCTTCCTCACTCCTGCCTTAGACCAGGGCTTTCTCATGATCCCCAACACCTAGCCCTTGGCAATTACCATTCTGCTCTCTGATGGGTGTTTTTTTGGCTGTTGTTTTTTGTTTTTCTTAGATTCCACGTATAAGTGAGATTATACAGTATTTGTCTTTTCTGTTGCATTTTCAACAAGATGATTTTTAAATGTGCGTGGAGCCCGGCAAGCATGGCTCAGCAGTTGAGCATCGACCTACGAACCAGGAGGTTAGGGTTCGATTCCCACTCTGGGCACATGCTCGGGTTGTGGGCTCAATCCCCAGTAGGGGGCGTGCAGGAGGCAGCCGATCCATGACTCTCATCATTGGCATTTCTCTCTCTCTCCCTGTCCCTCTCTGTCTCTGAAATCAAAAAATATATATTTTAAAAAAATAAAAGTAAATAAATAAGTGAAATGTAAGTGGAAGTGGAAAAAAGCTAAAAATAGCCCAAAAGAGGAAGTGGGAGGAGCGGGCGGGAGGAAGAGAGACAGAAAAAAAAAAAATTCACTTTATCAGAGTCAGATGCCCAATTCGTTATAAAGCTGGAATAATTCAGTGGAACGGCCCTGGTGCCGAATCTGAAATAAATCCCTGAACTGAGAGTCTAGGATGAACTCAGTGTAAAATACAAAACACACAAAAAAGATATTTTGTGACAGCAGGGGGCGCTGTAACCACGTGGGGACACGGAGACTGAATGAATGAGGAGTTTCCTGACCTCCCACCCCATACAGACCGTGGCCTGCAGATGGATAAAAACCACCAGAGTGGACGTCAAACCACAGTTTTTGGAAACATGTAGAGCAAACTGAGTTTCCCATCTCAGGGACGGGAGGTTCTATATACATAATTTTATATATATATGTATGTATATATATATATTTATATTTATATTTATTTATATTATTTATATTTATGTTTATATTTATATTTATATTATTTATGTTTATATTTTATATTTATATTTATATTTATATTTATATTTTTATATTCATGTTTCATCTATATATTTCATTTATATATATAAATGGTTATATATATAAGCATTTAATGGTATAGGGAAGGCATGAGTGCAAGGTGGAAGGGGTCAATTTGGAGAAAAAAGGGACATCTGTAATACTTTCAAAAATAAAGATAAATTTTAAAAAATAAATTTAAAAAAATAAAGGTTTTAAATATATATTTATATATATATATATAGGGTGTCCCCCCAAAATGTAGACACACACTTTGAATAGTGACAAAGGCAGGATTTATTAAAATGCATTTCATTTTCAAAACGGAGCCATTGGCTGTTAAAGTGTGTCTACATTTTTAGGGACATCCTGCATATACATATATATAAATAATTTTTATTTATTTATTACGTTTATGTTCACACAAGGACATTTTTTCCATTGATTTTCAGAGAGAGAGAGAGGAAGGCAGAGAGAGAGAAAAACATCCATGTGAGAGAGACACATGGATGGGTTGCCTCCCGCCCGGGCCCCAACCTAGGCTGGGGATCGAACCTGCAACTGAGATACGTGCCCTTGACCCAAATCGAACCCAGGACCCTTCAGTCCGAGGGCTGGATGCTTTAACCACTGAGCCACACCGGCCAGGGCATTTATTAAATATACAGGGGGTCCCCCCTAAAAAAAAAATGTAGATACGCTTTAACAGCCGATAGCTCCATTTTGCGAATGAAATGTATTTTAATAAACACTGCCTTTATCTATTGAAAGTGCCCCCCCCCTTTTTGGGGGGCAGCTTATATTTTAAAAATAAACTCTGATCGATTGAGTTCGGCCTGGAGACAGGAAGGCGCTGGCACCTTGGGGATATTGTGTGAAAAGTTGCTTCTTGCTTTAATTCCCCCCAAGACTCCCCCCCTCTGGACTTTTCCACCGTTTCTCAAATGCCTTTCTTGTTTCCTAGGTGAAGTCGGCCGGATAGAATGCTCCGTTTGGGGGAGTGAGGCGCGACATGTCTAAGTTATTTATTATTTTATGTTATCCAATCACTTCATGATTGGCAGAATTCGCTGACTGTATTGGGGGGGGGACACAACTGGACATAGTTTGAGGATTCAAATCATAGGTTCATTTAATAGAAATGTGGCTATTGAAGGCACAACCCCACTTCCCCCACCCCCATGTCCCCAGCTGTCCCCTCTGGCTGTCCCTTGGCCTCACTCAAGCCCTAAGAGTCAGGGGGCCACCCACCCCTCCTCCCTCCTCAGCCTTCCCCAGGCACCTGCAGAGAGCAAAATAGCTCCATAGAAAGGGCTTGTTTGGGTTTTTTTTTTGTTTTTTTCAAGGGAAGCCCCAGATACACTGGGCTAGACCCATTAAGAATAAATTAACACACATTTCCCCCAAAACGCTAGCTCCAGTTTCTTGTGTGTTTGCTCCTTGCGAGGATCCCCCCCCCTCCAGAACCCCAAAGTGCGTGTGAAGATTATTTTAAACTGAAGACATGTGAGAGTGAACAGATGCTCACAAAAAAAAAAAAGCCTTCTTGGGGCTTCCCTTATCTGACCCAAAGTGGCAGCTTCCAGGAAATTAAGCTCCATAAATTTCTTTTCAGGGCGGACCCTGTTCCCAGAACTCAGAATAGAGAAAGACCCACCTCAAGTTCCCTCTCTAGGGGGCTCCTCCGATTATCACACGCTCTTATCTTCCGGTTATTCTCAGAAAACCACTTATCTTTCCAACTACGATCCCCTAGAAACCCCAAGTTCAGCTGCTCACGAGAGCTACACCACCCCCAAAATGTGCCTCATTGGCCTGTGTGTTTGCTTTGAGATTAAGGCCGTCGAGGAACAGCAGGGACAAGACGTGCTGTCAGAACAGGGGACGTAGCGGAGAAAAAATGCTCATGAAAGTGGGTGCTGATGGACAATTAGCCCATAAATACCCCGGCTGGCGTGGCTCAGTGGTTGAGCATCCACCGTATGAACCAGAAGGTCGCTGGTTCGATTCCAGGTCAGGGCACCTGCCTGGGGTTGTGGGCTCGATCCCCAGCAGGGGGCGGCCCATCTGTGTTTCTCTCTCTCCCTCCCTCTCCCTTTCTCTCTCCAAAATCAATAAAAACATATATAAAAAGAAAAGAAAACATTAAGTTAAATCCCTGTGATAGGCATGAGTTTGGTCCCTGGGGGCCTTCCCATCCTAGCAGCAATTCCATGAATATCTTGAATTATTTTAAAGAAGAAAAAAAAGGGCACTTTGCCATTGTAATTACGGTTTCTACTCAATTGCGTTTAGGACAAGAGGACTTAAATGTAATCGTATGAGGCCTGAAAAGCAGAAGAGGCCCTGGGCAGGTGGGTCACTTGGTTGGAGCATTCAACCTGTACCCCAAAAGGTAGTAGGTTTGATGTCAGGTCAGGGCTCATGCCTAGGTAACGGGTTCGATTCCAGGTTGGAGCTCATATGGGAAGCGACCAATCGATGTTTCTCTCTCTCTCTCTCAAAAAAAAAAAAAAAAATCAATAAAATCATATCCTCAGTTGAGGATTAAAAAAATAAAAAATAATAAACCAGGAGAAGTGAACGGATAGATTCCAGGTGTGAAAAGAAGACCAGTTCTGCCAACACCATAAATGCATCTGGAAGTGGATTTTTACCTGTAGCCTCCAGAGAGAAACACAGCCCTGAGGACCGACACCTTGATTTCAGCCGCGTGTGACCGGACCCTGAGCTGAAAATGTAGCTCGGCAACATTGTATCTACCCAGCCCTGAAATGGGAGATACAAAGTGTATATGTGGCTGGTGCATTGAAATTTGTGATAATTTGTTACGCAGCGTAGCTAACTGACACGATGCCTAACTCGCTGTTTACATACGAAAATATCTAGATGGAATAAGCACCTAGTGATACATAGAAAATTATTATAACTTCTTTGACTGTGTGTGGGGGGGAACAGGAAACTATTTATAAAATTGCTTAAACGAGACAGCAGAAGTTGAGTCTGTAAAGCAAATAGCATTAAAAATCCAGGCAGGGCCCGGCCGGCGTGGCTCAGTGGTTGAGCATCGACCTAAGATCCAGGAGACTGAGGTTCGATTTCCGGTCAGGATACCCGCCCGGGTTGTGGGCTCCATCCCCAGCAGGGGATCCGATCAATGATGTTTCTATCTGTCTCTCCCACTGAAATCAATAAAAATGTATATAAAAAAAAAAATACAGGTAGGCCCTGGCCCATGTTGCTCAGTCGTTAGAGCATCAACACACAAAAAAAGGGTCGTGGGTTCAATTCCAGGTCTAGGGCACGTACCTGGGTTGCAGGTTCGATCCCCAGCCCCCATCAAGGCAAGTGCACAAGGGAATCAATCGATGCGTCTCTCTCACATCTATGTTTTTCTCTCTCTCCCTCTCCCTCCCTCTCCTCCACCGTCTCTTAAAAAAAAAAAAAAAAAATCAATGGAAATAATATCCTCAGGTGAGAATTAGCAATAACATAAGGAACAAACAAAAAATAAAAATCCATCATCGTCTCCCCAGGTTTGGGGAACTCGGATCTTGAACGACACCTCCCCTGGAGAAGGTAAATTTGCAAAATATATATATATATATTCCATCCAACGTGAGCCAGCAAAAGGGACGTCCGTGTAGGTGACCCATGGATGCCATTCACATTTTATGCCTGAAGGAACCCAGAAAGCCTGGGACCGCCCTGATTCCTGAGAAGTGGGGAAGCCCACCATAGTTAACGGTGGTCGCCGTGCAAAAAACATGGCCTTCTCACTACCATTTACGACCGTTTCCCTCCCAGGAGTTTCAGATGGAAAGGCGTGTGCCCCAATGATGCAGGAATTTAGAAAGCCCTTCTGCTAAAAAAAAAAAAATCTCCTATTTCCGGCATCTGACGCAGAGACCACCCGGCTGTCAAATCCGTGTGGTTTGCTGAGAAACACTAAAAATTTCCTCTTCTACAATTATTATTATTTTATTTTATTTTTTTAAATCTTACCAAGGGAAACAGACGACCGAGAAATCCAGGCCGTTGAAGTAACATACTAGGAAGTCTCTTGCTCGGTTGTTCATAAAATTTTACTATTCAGGAGAATGTACATGCAGGGATCTGGGGATTTTAGACGGTGGAGAGGTGAGTGTGTGTGTGTTTAACTTAATTTTGCATCAAAAAAAACTGAGTAAAAAAAAAAAAGTGATTTTGACTTAAGACAGGGTTGCCTCCTTTTAAATTCATGTGTGTGTGGGTTTTTTTTATGTGTGTGTTTTTATGTGTGTGTTTTTCTGGCAGGCGGACACAGGCACCCTGTGTAGCTGTTAAATATTCATCTCAGGGGATTTTTTTTTTTTTTAAATAGAGAAAAGCATGAAAATGTAGCAAGCAGGGTTACCAACAAAACATAGACATTTTTACGATGTATTTTTGCCTAAGTAACCAGAAGCCACTCGGTGGGCCTGGCCAATGTCAGGGGTTTTATTATTTTATTTTATTTTATTTTATTTTTATTTTATTATTTTATTTTATTTCATTTTTATTTTATTTTATTATTTTATTTTTTATTTTATTTTTATTTTTATTTTATTATTTTATTTTATATTTTATTTTATTTTATTTTTATTTTATTTTATTTTATTTTATTTTATTTTATTTTATTTTATTTTATTTTATTTTATTTTATTTTATTTTATATTTCCTATTAAAAACCTAATTGAATGTCCTGTGTGTTTTAAGCATCCACTAGGCATCCGGCCGCTCCTGTCTCCTGGGTGATAAGATGCCATGATTTGGGCCTCGAGGCCATGATGGGACTTTTAGTTAAAATGCGGACCAGCCCTGGATGGTGATGCTCAGTGGTTGCTCCTTGCCCTGGGCACCGGGGGGTCACTGGTTCGATTCCCGGTCAGGACCCATGCCCGGGTTGTGGGTTCGATCCCCAATAGGGGGTGTGCAGGAGGCAGCCGATCGATGTTGATGTTTCTCTCTCCGTCTCTAAAATCAATAAAAACATTTTTAATTTTTTTTTAAAAAAAAGGTGGGATTTTTTTCGGTCTCTACAACTTCTTGGCGGGGGGTCGGCGATGCCATTTGCATTCTGGATTTTGCGCTATTTCAATGATACAGTGTTTTCTCCCTGCCCTGTTGGAAGACACGTGTTTTGGGGGGCAGGGGGGTGAAAAGATGCTTTTTCTAATTGCAGAGTCCAAGGGCCTGAGCAATGATAACCGGCTGCACCCCGCGCAGAGAAGGGAGGTAAACGCCACCCCAAGGTAAGGCACCGAGATCTGAACAATCTAGAAGCTTCCGGCACAATCTAGAAACCCGAGGAGATAAAGCCACGCATGCTCTGCGCTATCTGCAGTCACATCAGCGTCCTATTTCAATCTCACCATGGTTCTCGTGACAACTCTTTTTTTTTTTTTAATCTTTATTTCGATGAAAAAAATTAGAATGATTACATATGATGGGGGAAAGGGCACGTGCTAAGAACAGAGCCGCAGTCGTTTGATAATTGTTCACCTTACAAACTATTGATAAGAGGTTTTCTTACGGACCCCGGGAAGCTGGAGGGCGAAACAAGAAGATAAGATGCCTCGGGGGGTCCGTCCCGCGGAAAAGAAATGCATTTTGAGAACAGACCAAGGACAGGCCGGGCTTTGATTTGGTTGCTGCGCCCGGACCCTGACCCCCTCCGGGAGTTGGCCTCAGGAACGCTGACCGTTCTCGGGTCCCAGGAACGAGCTGAGGCCTTTGGAACGTCACAGACGGTCAGCCGCCTGGTTACCGGACTTTGAGCTCCTGAAGGCCCGGCTGCAGACCCTCCCCTCCCCTTTCCCTGTTACACTTGCAACTCACAGCTGCACCGAGTTATTTTCTCCCTAACTGATAAAAAAAAAAAAAAATCAGCCAACTGGTGGTGGTGGGCGGGGGGGTCAGAGCAAAATTTCCAGGGTGACCGACTGCTCTCCCCTACTGCGGGCATTATTGGAATAAACGCTCATGTATGATTCAACCCTGTCTCTGCTTAATGTGGCTCAAGTAGCGACAGGTGGCCTCTGACCCTCGGTGTCCGGTGTCACCTACACTCAGCGGGGGATGCCTCAGGGGACTCCGCACAGAGCATTCAGAAATTCAAATACCTCCCAGACACGGACGAATGTCACTGGTGTGCACTCAGGAAGCAGAACGGAGTCTCTGGAAGGAAATGGCCCCAGTTCTTGCAAGCGGAGCGGGGTGGCTGGTGGGCATTTGGGGAGCAGGGTTCCTTTCACATCGTGAGCCTCCCAGGCTCGCTTGCTGGATCCATGTTCTGAGTAACAAGGGATCCCAGAAATTGCTCGATTTTATGTGAAAACATCAGCTACGAGAGCAAAGAACCGCTCCAACCAATCGCCTCCCTCATGCAATAAATCTGCCTTCGAGCCCTTGAATAATTATTCCCGTGGGGTCAAAGCTGAGTCTGGAAAAGCAATGAACGGGAGATAGGATTGGGGTCTTCGGTGACCCTGAGATGTTGGCATCATTGCTCCAGGGTCTCCCCTACATGGGGATGGGCGTCGAGTCTCTGAGAAGCTCCCCTCAGTCTGTAAATGTCAGCACAGGCCCAAAGTTGGTTTTTAGTTTGCAGCCCCTCATAGCGTCACATAAGAGTTGTCACTCATCACAAACATGAAGCCCTTGAGACAGAGCATCTCTCCTCCCTGGGGGGACTGACAAGGGAGCGGCCCGGGTTCCCCAGCAGCTGCTTCTTTCTCCGCCGTCTGCAGACACAATGAGCTTGTCATCGTTGTCTCGGGTGTCTCGGCCTCGGTCTTGGGCAGCTGGATGACCAGGGCCTCTTCCAGGACACATTCCTGCTCCCGATCCTCTGTCTTATTCAAGTGGGTGACGTTCTGCGTATCCTTAATCCATTCCTGCGGGGACAAAGCGTCTTTATTCAAATGCAAGAAAACCAAGTGCCCATCAGTAGACGAGTGCATTAAAAAAAGCTGTGGTATATCTACACCGTGGAATACTATGCAGCTGTGAAAAAGATGGATCTCGTACCCTTTGGGACAGCAGGAAGGGACCTGGAGAGTATTATGCTGAGTGAAATAAGCCAGGCAGAGAAAGACAAGTATCCCATGATCTCACTCATATGTGGAATCTAATAAACAAAATAAACTGATGAACAAAATAGATCCAGAGACATAGAAGCATGGAGCAGGCTGAGGGAGCTCAGAGGGAAGGGGGGAAGAAGGGGATGGGAAGAGATTAAGCAAAGAATTTATATGCATCACCCACAGACACAGACAATAGTGGGGGAAGGCCTGGGAAGGGGGGAGTGGGGAGGAAGGTATCAATGGGGGGAAAAGGGAGACATCTGTCATATTTTCAACAATAAAGATAAATTTTTAAAAATGCAAAAAAAAAAAAAAAGAAAAAAGAAAAAAAAACCCAGCTCACTCCTGTAGGGGGATTGGTGCAAGGGTTCCCCGGCCAAGCGCCCCAACATGCGCTCACGGCAGCCCCCCCTTTCCATGGAAATGCCACTCGCAATGGAGCCGTAAAGGACTCGAATTCAGCATCTTCACAGAGGCTTTGTGATGATAAAAGGCAGGTCTAGCCCTGGCTGGTGTGGCTCAGTGGTGAGCCCCGCAGACCAAAGGGTCGCAGGTTCAATTCCCCGTCAGGGGCACGTACCTGGTTTGCGGGTTCGATCCCTGACTCTGGTCGGGGGGCACGTGGGGGAAGCAACCGACCAGTCGATGTCTCGAACACCAGTGTGGTCTTAGTGCAAGGAGAACAGCACCGTGTCCTCCTGTCCTCTCCACCTGCCTCCTCTCTCCCTTCAGCGGAATGGGGACGGGCCACCCCAAAGAGGCTGGTTGGCTGCAGGGCTGTTTTGAGCTGAAAGCCATTTAAAAAGAGCAAACACAGCAGGAGCCGTCTGCCCTCTTTCTGCCGTGAATTTCCCCTTTGTACAGAAAATTTCCATTAGGAAATATTCTCCACTTTCCCTTCCTGGTCCAGCCCGACCCAGCGAGAACTTGACTAATAAACCTTACTTATCAGGCACGTCCCAGTCCCCTGTCCACACGTTCCCTGCCCCTCGCGAGCCCCAGACCCCCTTTCCTTGGTCTCGTCTCTTCTCCCGACTCCATCGCCCTGTGATAAAATGCGTATCAGCCCCGCGTGGAACCACCTCTTTGGAGTTTTTACATCTTTCCTGTAAGCTCCCCCACATGTCATGTGCATAGGAAATAAACATTTTCTCCTGTTAATCAGTCTTTTTCATCTTTTTTTTTTTTTTTTGGTCGATTTAATTTACAGACCTCCGGCACAGCACCTAAGAGGTTAGAGGAAAGGTTTTTGGGTGGTGTTTTTTTCTCTCTTTTAAATATATACCCCCAAGTCCTGAGCCCTAGAAATTTCTTTTTAAATGTCTTTATTGATTTTAGAGACAGAGGACAGGAGAGGGAGAGAGAAGCAGAAACATCAGTGATGAGAGAGTCATTGATCGGCTCCCTCGTGCATGCCCCCTACTGGAGACTGAGCCCCCCAACCGCCATCTCTTAGATCATCGATTGACGCTCAACCGCTGAGCCACGCTGGCTGGGCTGACCTCCAGAATTTGTGAATCTGAAATTTGTGAATTTATTAGAAAACAGGGTCTCTGCAGATGGGATGAAATGAAGGCTCTGAGATGAGGTCGTCCTGGGTCAGGGGGGCCCGACGCCCAAGGGCAGGGTCCTTGGAAGAGACACAGACACAGAGGAGAAGACACACAGAGACGGGAGGGAGGAGGCCACCAGCCCGGGGATGCCTGGAGCCCCAGGAGCTGGAAGAGGCAAGAAGGACCCTCCCTGGGGCCCCTGGAGGGAGCTTGGCCCTGGGACCCCCTCGGTCGGGTCTCCAGGATGGAGAGAAGATGAATTTGTGATGTTTGAAGCCCCCAGTTTCTGGCAGCCCCAGAGAACAAACAAAACCCCGGTCACACTCCTGGTCTTATACCCACACCTGCTGAGCTCCCTGGGGTGGGGGCCGGTCCCTGCACCCTCCCTCCCCTCCAGCGGGGGCTCAGCCCCCCTGAGTGCTTCCCCAGTGAATGGAGCAACGGCTGGACGTCGGAAAGCAGAAGTTTACGGCTCTTGTTCAAGCGGCAGAGGGGGAACCGAGGAAGAACCCAGCTTCCTGATGAGATCAGAGGCGAGGAGGCGGGCGGGTGGGGTGGGGTGGGGGGGCCACGGTGGTGATGGCTGGGGTTGATTGAGAAATAGAGCCTTGCAGCTTCTGTGTGTGTGTCTCTCTCTCTCTGGAACCAAAGGGAAAAAAAAAAAAAAAGACAAGCAGCTGCTTTCAGAGGCTCAGGGGGAAACTCAAAGGGGAGGCCCAAAGGGGCCCCGTGCTCACCCGACGGGCTCAGGGGAGGCCCAAAGGGGCCCCACGCTCACCCGACGGGCTCAGGGGAGGCCCAAAGGGGCCCCAAGCTCACCCGACGGGCTCAGGGGAGGCCCAAAGGGGCCCCACGCTCACCCGAGGGGCTCAGGGGAGGCCCAAAGGGGCCCCAAGCTCACCCGACGGGCTCAGGGGAGGCCCAAAGGGGCCCCACGCTCACCCGACGGGCTCAGGGGAGGCCCAAAGGGGCCCCAAGCTCACCCGACGGGCTCAGGGGAGGCCCAAAGGGGCCCCGTGCTCACCCGACGGGCTCAGGGGAGGCCCAAAGGGGCCCCACGCTCACCCGACGGGCTCAGGGGAGGCCCAAAGGGGCCCCACACTCACCCGACGGGCTCAGGGGAGGCCTGCGGGCGGCCTTGCAACCTCAGAGGCCGAAAGGAACCCCACGGGATGGTCTGAAACGAAAACTTTTTAAACTAAAAGCAGTTTATGGAGGGTCGTCAGGTCCTAGGCCTGAATCATCCTGACAAAGGTCCATGTTTACGGGCACTGAGCCTGTCTTGTCTTTTTGCATCTGGGATAACAAATCCCTGGGACGTCAGGGTAATTTCCCTTTTTTCCGGACCCGTCAGGGCCAGGGCTCCGCTCTGCAGAGACCACACGTCCCCTCGTTGTCATCGCGTTAATTGTTGAGTCAACCATCCTGCACCCGCCTGAGTAAAAGACATGTGTTTGTCATTTCACTTTCTACCCAACCCGGGAGGTTTTCCCCGCATCCGTCACCCGTGGATTTCAGGGGGACCCCCTTACGTCTCCTCTTTGGGTTGTGACACATGAAACAAGGAGCAGGGCTGTTGTTCCCCGGAGCGTTGTCGACGGTTTGGCTGAAATAAACTCAGAAAAATTCTCTATAGGTTTGAATGCTTCTTCCTTTGACAGGCGCACGGGGTGGGGAGATATCACCACCTGTGGAGGGCGCCAGGGGGGGGCAGGTGGCCCTTACCTGGAAGTTTCCGTGGTGGGAATCGAAGAGCCCAGGGAAGGTGAATTTGGGGTCAGGCACATTGGGCATGAGCAGCTTCTTAACCCTGAAAGGGTCCGGGAGAGTCTGGTCAGACGGGGTAACTCCCTGGACTTCCGAGGTCATCAAGCTGGGGGCCGATGGCCATCAGGGAGCTACGCCCCCAATATCCACTATTGGGATACGGGCTGTTTGGAGCTGAAGGCCACCGAGAGGATGTCTCTGCCTCTCGGCCCTCCCCCGTCTGCCTAAAAGCGAGGCATCCATACCCCCGTTTTGCAAAGGAAGTTTCCGTTCGAGGGAGGCGCCCCCCTCTCCCCGCCGCCCCCCTCACCAGGAAATGGAGAAAGAGTCTTATCTCCGGAGGTGACATCGAGATAATTCTGCGCGGAGAACCTTTATCTACCGTTCGTTTCCTTCGCACATTTTCGGCTCACCTTCGCGCCATGAACCCCCCGTAGAGCTTCAAACCCCAGTACCTTTGCCGAGTCGCTTTTTCCCAATTTACCGCTCATGGTTAAAATGGTATATAACCACTACCCACCCTCAGACTAACCGCGTTCGGGGTTTTCATTTCTTTTCTGTGATGCCCCGTGCACATAAAAATGTTGCGTTGATAGAGAAATAGATGCTTTCTCTCCTAGGCGTCTCTTTTTGGTCAGTTTAATTCACACCCCCCCGTGCACAGAACCTAAGAGGTTGTAATTTTACACGATCCTAATTCGATATGACGGGCGTCCTTGTGACAAGGGAGAGGGATACCAGGCCTGTGGGTGCACGTGGAGGAAAGATCACGTGAGGACACAGGGAGGAGACACCCGTCTCCGTGCCAAGGAGAGAGGCCTCAGGAGAAACCAGCCCTGTCCACACCGGGACCCCAGACTTCCAGCCTCCAGGACTGGGAGATACAGGTCTGTTGTTTGACGCCCCAGTTTGTGGCCCTTTGTTTCGGTAGCTCCAACGAAACAATACAGCTGAGTTCCCCCTCGTGGGACACGGAGAGACAGGGCCCGTGTGATAGGTTATCCCTCGGTGGCCCTTGAGGGTCGTTTCAATTTGATATTCAAACTTCCTGACATGGTCCTGGCCGGTGTGGCTCAGCGGTAAGAACGTCAGTCCCAGCACCCTGAAGGGTCGCCGGTTAGATCCCCGGTCAAGGGCATGTACCTGGGGTGCACGTTCGATCCCTGGCCCCGGTCGGGGTGCATGCCTCCCAGTCAATGTGTCTTTCACATCAGTGTTTCTCTCTCTCTCTCTCTCCCTCCCTTCCCTTGTCTCTAAAAAAATCTATGGGAAAAAAATATATATCCTCTGGTGAGGAGCTGTTTTGGATGCAATGCTCCGGTAAATAACCACTGGACGGCTCTTCTTCTCCCCCACTTCTTGGACCTGTTGGAAGCAAAGCCCTCTGCCCATGTGCCCAACGAGCCCCGCGGGGGGTCATCCTTACCTCCATATCTTCCACAGGCACAAGACGAAAAGGAACAGCGTCAGCGAGGCCACCATGCAGTAAATGAAAACGAATCTTGAGAAAAGCGTCTTCTCCTGGCATGAAGCTACGGCAAGACAGACGGAACGGGTGCTGTTAGATGTCCACACGATGCTCGATTGAGCGCCAGCCCCCCGCCACCGTCCCCCCCCCCGTATAAATGTCAGTGTGTCAGCAAATCTTGATTTAAGTTGGAAAGAGAGAAGGTGTCTCTGCATAGAACACACCAGGCAGGTAGTGTAACCACAGGTACGAGCATTGAGGATGTCAAAGCTGGCTTTTCGCTGTCACCGGTCAGTCACTCATCCATCCATCCATCCATCCATCCACCCATCCATCCATCCATCCATCATCCATCCATCATCCATCCATCATCCATCATCCATCCATCATCCATCATCCATCCATCATCCATCCATCATCCATCCATCCATCCATCATCCGTCCATCCATCATCTGTCCATCCATCCATCACCCACTCATCCATCCATCCATCCATCCATCCATCCATCCATCCATCCAACATCTATCCGTCCATCCATCCATCCATCCATCCATCCATCCATCCATCCATCCATCGTCCATCCATCCATCATCCATCCATCATCCATCCATCATCCATCCATCCACCATCCATCCATCCATCGTCCATCCATCCACCCATCGATCTATCCATCATCTATTAATCCATCTATCATCCATCTACCTGTCCATTTATCATCTATTTCTATATCTATCTATCTATCTATCTATCTATCTATCTATCTATCTATCTATATCTATCTATCATCTATCTATCTATATCTATCTAGATCATCTATCTCCTATCTATCCATCCATCCACCCATCATTCATCCATCTATCCAATATCTGTCTATTAATCCATCTATCATCCATCTATCTACCTGTCTGTCTGTCACCTACTTCTATCTATCTATCATCTATCTATCTATCATCTATCTATCTATCATCTATCTATCTATCATCTATCTATCTATCTATCATCTATCTATCTATCTAATCTATCTATCTATCTATCTATCATCTATATCTATCTATCTATCTATCTATCTATCTATCTATCTATCTATCTATCATCTATCTATCTATCTAATCTATCTATCTATCATCATCATCTATCTCCTATCTATCCAACCACCCATCCACCCATCCACCCATCCATCCATCCATCCATCCATCCATCCATCCATCCATCCACCCATCATTCATCCATCTATCCAACATGTGTCTATTAATCCATGTATCATCCATCTATCTACCTGTCTCTGTCACCTATATCTATCTATCCATCTATCTGTCTATCTGTCTATCTATCTATCTATCTATCTATCTATCTATCTATCTATCTATCTATCTATCTATCTATCTATCTAATCTCAATGATCCATACATTTATACATCATTTATCTATCCACCTATTCATAAATCATCTATTATCAATCTATATATTTATCATATATCTATCATCTAGCTATCCACCCATTCATGCATCCACCCATCCATCAACCATCTATCATGTATTTAACAAATCCTATCATTTATCTATTTCTCTATATAACTACTTACTCACCTATACCTATATCAACGTAACAACATTCATAAACGGTTCTTGTTATTAGTGTCGCTAAGTCAAAAGAAGTAAAAAATAAAAATTAGCCCCACTGAAAAGACTGGCTGGAGAGAAACCCAAGTGGAGGCATGGCCTTCAAGTCGACCCCTGGACGAGGAATGAGGTCACGTGTGATTTCAGGAGCCCCCTCCCGCCCACCAGCAGAGCCAGACTGCAGGCCCTGGATGGCGTCGGGCCACCGCGTAAGGAGCATTACCTCGCGGCTCACCCTTCTGACGGTGTGTCACCTCGGACCAGTCGCTGGGGTGGGCTTCGGGGCCATAGCTGGACTCCGTGGTCATCACTCTGGCCCGGAAGAAGTAACATTTGTCACCATCCAGGCCGCTGATCGTAACGTTGCAGGTGTTTCTCACGTCAGACTGGAGGGAGGAAAGCAAACAGGAGGATGCGTGACCTGACCTGGGCTTTTTGTCTTCTTGCCTGAAACTCAAGTTTCCTTCTCTTGGGGAATTTTGTGTGAGTTTCTCTTTCTGCCCAGATCTGTGGCCTCAAAACAACAGCAAAAAAAAAAAAACCCCAAACAGATGGGTCAGCACCTCCGTGCTCCCCTCCAAACAGGAACAAACCCTTTACAGCAAACACCGCCTCCGATGCTCACGAAGAATCACTGAGAGGTGACCCGTAATTCCTCTTATTATTATTATTATTTTTTATTCTCAGCTGAGGATATTTTTTCCATTGCTTTTCAGAGAGAGTGAAAGAGACAGAGAGACACATGGATGGGAGAGAGACACATCGATGGGTTGCCTCCCACACGCGTCCCAACCGGGAGGCCGGGGATCCAACTTGCAACCCAGGTACGTGCCCTTGGCTGGGAATCGAACCCGAGACCCTTCGGTGTGCAGGCCGACGCTCTAACCACTGAGCCACATCGGCCCGGGCTGTATTTATTTTAGATAATTCTCCAGGACACATCTTTTTATGTAAAAACTCAACCACATTTTGATTTTTTTTTTTTTTTTTTTTTTTTAGTGTCTAAAACAGGGATCAGAAGTCAGACCACAGACAAGCCCTCCGAGTTTATTGATGCTGAGTGCCATTGAATAGCCTCACGTGTTATTATTATTTTATTTTATTTTTTTTTGCCTGCTGTTTAGGCAAATCCCCTGTGCCGACTGTGGCTCTAATTTCCATTCCTTTGATGAGCAGCTATGCTATTCTACTGGGTGCAGACCGGGCGTCTAGTTATTTGCTCAAACGCCACTCCAGATGCTGCTGGGAAGGTAATTTTTTTGTAGATGTAATTAACATCCCTAATCAGTTGCATTTACATCACTCCTTCATGTGGGTGGGCCTCACCTAATCAGTTGAAGGTGTGACGTGAGAACTTCTCAGAGAAAGAGGAATTGGGCCTAAAGACCATGACCTTGAACCCTCCCTCAGTTTCTAGCCTGCTGGCCTATAACCACAGACCAAATCCTTTAAATAAATCTTAATATCACTGCCTCTCTCTCTCTCTTTCTCTCTTTCTCACGTGTCCTCAGAGTTAGCATCTTGGGGATGTTTTGTCTCAATAGCCCCGAGAATCTCCCACCCCACTCACCTGCCACGTTGTGTCAAAAGCGCTTTTGTGCTGAACTTCATACAAGAGGCCCCCGTAGGGCAGATTGGAACATGTCACTGTCATCGCTTCCTGATGCCACGAG
The DNA here is from genome assembly GCF_054644295.1 of Miniopterus natalensis. Classification (NCBI taxonomy): domain Eukaryota; kingdom Metazoa; phylum Chordata; class Mammalia; order Chiroptera; family Miniopteridae; genus Miniopterus; species Miniopterus natalensis. The sequence continues at coordinate 106,411,608 of NC_142103.1, read as the reverse complement.
AAGTTCAGATCTTTCGGGGAGTTGGGCTTCACTGAGAAAAGAGAGAAAACACAGTGACCGTAGCTTCTATAAAGAGGGGCATCCCACGTCTCCACAGTGACAGGGGTAAGTTTGCTCAGAATCACTTCCTTCTGCCAGGGTTGATTCTTCCTTTAATGCCTTATGGGAATTTGGGGTTCCCTTGTCCTTAGTCCATTTATAATAGAGGTTTTTTGGGTTTTTTAAATTGATTTCAGAGAGAGGAAGGGAGAGGGACAGAGAGAGGGAAACATCAATGATGAGAGTCACTGATCAGTTGCCTCCTGCGCACCCCCTACTGGGGGTCCAGCCTGAAACCTGGGCACGCGCCCGGAATTGAACCGTGATCTCCTGATTCCGAGGTCGATGCTCAACCACTGAGCCACGCCGACCGGGCTATAATAGAGATTTTAACCTGAGCTCCGAAGAGCTATCGTTGGGTCCTGGAAGGAGCTTCTTGAAACGGCATGAAAAATTCTGGGTGTACTTTATACTATGAATTATGCCCCCTCAAAAAACACAGGTTGATGCCCTAACCCCTAGTACCTCAAACTGGGATGGCATTTCAAAACAGGATCATCACGTTTACAATAGCAAAGATCTGGAAACAGCCCAAGTAGATAAGTGGATAAAAAAACCTGTGGTACATCTACACCGTGGAATACTATGCAGCTGTGAAAAAGGAGCCCTTAAGTAGGGTCTCCTTAAGTAGGCAACCCACATCAGAGGACGATCCTTTACACACGTGGAATACTATGCAGCTGTGAAAAAGGAGCCCTTACCCTTCGGGACAGCATAGAGGGACCTGGAGAGGATTATGCTGAGTGAAATAAGCCAGGCAGAGAAAGACAAGTATCCCATGATCTCACTCATATGTGGAATCTAATAAACATTATAAACTGACAAAAAGATAGATGCAGAGACATGGAATATGGAACAGACTGAGGGATCTCAGAGGGAAAGGGATGGGCAGAGATTAACCAAAGAACTTATATGCATCTGTGCATAACCCATGGACACAGACAATACTGCGGGGAAGGCCTGGGGCTGGTGGGGAGGTCCATGGGAAAAATAAAGGGGGGCATCGGTAATACTTTCAACAGCACAGATAAATTTTAAAAAACTAAGATCATCACAGGTGCGACTATTTAAGACAAGGTGAGGTTGTACTGACGTAAGGTGGGCTCTAAACCAACCTGAGTGGTGTTATAAGAAGAAAAGAGACGCACACGCATAGCGTAGGCCATGGGCAGACACAGGCAGAGATCGGGGTGATGCATCTATAAGCTGAGGAATGCTGAGTGTTTCCAGAAGCCCCCAGAAGCTATCGCTGAGGCATGGGACAGATTTCCGCTCAGAGCCTGCAGTAGGTACCAGCCCCGTGGACACCTTCCCTTTGGATTCCCGGCCTCCTGGGCAGCGAAACAAACGTTGACTTTCAGCCGCCCAGTTTCGGGGAATTTGTTACGACAGCCTCGGGAAGCTTGTGCGGCGTCGACGAGGGATTTTATCAGTTGGGCATCCGTAGGCCTCAACGGATTCTGAGACGGACCTTTGACACCCATCCCTAAAAACACAAAACACTCCTGGCCAGTGCGGCTCAGTGGATTGAGCGCCAAGAGGTCGCCGGTTCAATTCCCACTCGGGGCACATGTTGGGCGTTTGGGGGCTCAGTCTCCAGCAGGGGGCGCGCAGGAGGCAGCCAACGGATGTTTCTCAACCATATTTCTCTCTCTCTCTTCCCCTCCCTTCCCCTCTCTCTCTCTCAAATCGATAAAAACATATTTTAAAAAACACCGCGATCTCACAGAAATAGAGAATGAAGACTACAAATTTTGGAGAGAGGGCTCCTACATTTCTGCGATATTTTCTAACCCAAGGTGAACGACAGGACCTCGGGGCACTTAAGGAAAATCAGTGGGGCGGGATTGAGGCCTTGAGGGGGTGTCTCTCTCCTGGTGTTTGGAGGCAAATGCACCGAAGCCTCTTTGGCTCATTCTGTTCAGTCACAACCTGCAGAGTCCTCTGGTCTCCCCCTCAGGGTGGATGCATCTCTGTCTCTTGAGTGCATGGAGATGGAAGGTTCTGGGGGACTGGGGCCTTCTGCGTTGGGGTGGACATGGGCCGCTGGACTCTAGAGGAGAAAGGGCAATGCTGTCTCCCCTGGGCACTTACGATAGTAACTGATCCATAAACTCTTCAAGAGAAGAGTTTGGGTCCCGTTCCTGATGGAAAACCACAGGATTTTATCTCCTTCTGCCTCGAGGAGACACCCCACCGTGCGACCTTCCTGAAGAATATAGTTGCGGCACTGGCTGTGTTCCTCGCTGCGGAATCTGCGGTTAAAAAAGGGAACCCTTTAGCCGCCTTGACGTGTCTACGGGCCCGTTTCTTGGCTCAGCCACCCTGCCACGGGCTCAGATCGGGTCCCTTCTTCATTCGCATCAGCGACCCCCGCCCTGGACAGCTACAGCAAGACCTGGCCCAACAGAATCCCTCGTTCACGTGGCTAAACCCCTTTGAGTAGCTGCTGGAGTGGGTTGGGGGGTAATAATCCAGATGCGTGCGTGCCCAAGTGCTAATCCCAGAAAGCTGCGAATGGGGCCTTATGTGGAGGGATGTGAGAGGAGGTCGTCCTGGGTCAGGGGGGCCCGACATCCAAGGGCAGGGTCCTTGTAAGAGACAGAAGCGGAGACACAGACACAGAGATGAAGCCACGTGGAGACGGGAGGGAGGCGGCCACCAGCCCGGGGACGCCTGCAGCCCCAGGAGCTGGAAGAGGCAGGAAGGAGCCTCCCTGGAGCCTCTGGAGGGTGCACGGCCCTGGGTCCCCTGGATCTCAGACGTCTGGTCTTGCAGAACTAGGGCAGGAACGAATACAGCTACAACTGGACCTGCAGAGTCACCAATCCTCAGGCTTGAGAGACACTTTCATAGGGATGTACAAAGATGGGGTGTCTTTCTGAGCTTCCCTGCGATATTAGAAGCCTAGAACCCAGCCTGAGCCCAACCAGCGTGGCTCAGGGGTCGAATGTTGACCCACGAACCGGAGGTCACTGGTTTAATTCCTGGTTGGGGCACATGCCCGGGTTGCGGGCTCGATCCCCAATAGGAGGCGGGCAGGAGGCCGTAAATCAATGACTCTGACCATTGATGTTTCTCTCTCTCTCTCTCCCTCTCCTTCCTGTCTCTGCAATCGATAAAAACGTTTTTTAAAAAAGAACCCAGCTTGAGACCACTTTATGCTTCAACCTTAAGACCTCAAACCTAGATCAAAATTTACTCCTGTAATAAATGAAAAAAAAAAATACACAAAAAAAACCCTCATGCTCAAAAAAAAACTCAAGTGACTCATCTCTACCACCAGCTGGAAAATCTAGCCCATTATGTTTTTTTTTTTCCCATGAGTCTGATCTTCCAAATCAATTCATCTTCAAGTTTCGCTCCCTTTTAGACTTTTCTGTTAATCTCGGAGGCTATCAAACTGCAGAGAAGCAACCACAGGTCGCACACCAATTTCGATAGAACTGAGACTAAATGCATTGCGGGGAGGGGGGGGGGACAAAAACGCTTCCACCCACATGTGTGCTCGTATCTTTGTGTGCAGAAGGCAAGGTCAATAAGCCTATAACAGAAAGATATATTTTTGGAAAGTAGCCCTTGGTCCCCTGGTGTGATAAGCGTAACCTTCTGTATGCAAAGCAGGTAATATTTCAAGTCAGCAAAGCTCCTGGGAGCTGCTAGGATGTTGAAGGTGACCTTGGATGAACAGAGAACATCGCGAATATCTAGACGAGAATCTAGGTAGTTTCGAGTATGACTCAGTCATCACTCGGTTAGGTTTTTTGGGGAACTGTGGTTGCGGTTGCGGTGAACACAAAACACACACACAATTCACACTTACACATCTCGATTATTCAAATCTTTCCTCCCCGGCCCTCCCAATGGCTGATGTCTCAGAAGAAGAGATATTGTAGCGCGGGGCGTGTTTTTTTTTTTTTTTCCCCCCGGGAGGGCGCTTACCCGTAGAAGAAAGTCAAGTTATCCCCCACGTGTTCGCTTGCGTTCCACGTCACCCGCACAGTTTCAAAATTAAAGTTGATGATCTGAAAGGGCAACGTGCCTCCTGGGTAAAAAGAGACAAATACAGGGGACGTTGAGGCTCTGCGGGAAAGACCTTGATGTTTGCAGGGTGATGTCAGCACTCCGGTCGTAAAAAAAAAGATACAGTGGCCCTGGCTGGCGTGGCTCCGTGGTTGGAATATTGTCCCATGCACGGAAGGGTCATGGGTTCGATTCCTGGTCAGGACACATAGCCAGGTTGTGGGTTCGATCCCCACAGGAGGAACCTGGTCGATGTTTCTCTCTTAGAATCAATGAAAAAAAGCATATTCTCAGCTGAGAATTAGGAAAAAGGATGATATAGTGCTGCTCTGGCTGGAGTGGCTCAGTTGGTCAAGCATCGTCCGTGCACTGATTGGTCTCTGGTTTGATTCCCAGTCAGGGCTTGGTCCCCAGTAGGGGGCGTGCAGGAGGCAGCTAACTGATGTCGCTCTCTCATCATTGTCTCTCTCTCTCTTTCTCTTCCTTCCTCTCTCTCTAAAATCAATAAAAACATATATTTTTAAACGATACAGTGCTCTAAAGAGACAGAGGAAGCCGAGATTTTTCTCAAACAAGCCGGTCATTAATCATCTCAGTAAGAGCTGCGGGATCTATAAAGGTTGGTCAGACCAATTACCCCGAGAGACAATAGTCAGCGGCAACATTTCAACTGTGTCTCTTCTCATGTTCGCAAGACCAGCAATTACTCTGATGAGCAGATACGGAGAGTCAACGGTGTGTCCCATGACACCACCATTTGTGGGCACAAAGAGAGGTGCGGGACACTGTCCCCTGTCTACCAAACTCACTGTCTTACACAGAACACCACATGTGATGACTGGAGATGAAGCTCAAGGACAAGTGAGTCCTTCAGTCCTTTAAAAGTTACTCAGGCTTTAGTGGGTTTGGTTTCTGCAAAGGCCTTGGTTGGTCACTTGGAAAGTAGTTAAATGGGTGTATTTTTTGGTTGAGCAAATGTGCAATGATATTGTGGGTAATGAGAGGCAGGTTTCCACCTGTCAGAGAACAGAGTCACAAAATTGGAAATGTGGAAACTAGAGTAAACCATGTGGTATTGGATTAGAAGTGGAGATATAAAGATAGATAGAGGGTGGGGAGGTAGGTAGATGATGATAGATGATAGATGATAGATAGATGATGGTGATGATGATGAAGATAGATAGATAGATGATATAGATAGATAGATAGATAGATGATAGATAGATGATAGATAGATGATAGATAGATAGATAGATAGATAGATAGATAGATAGATAGATAGATAGATAGATGATAGATAGATAGATGATAGATAGATGATAGATGATAGATAGATAGATAGATGATAGATAGATAGATAGATAGATAGATAGATAGATAGATAGATAGATAGATATAGATAGATAGATAGATAGATAGATAGATAGATAGATAGATAGATAGATAGAAGGAAAGATGGTTGGATGGATAGATGGACGGATGGACGGATGGACGGATGGACGGATGGACGGATGGACGGATGGACGGATGGATGGATGGATGGATGGTTGAAAGTGCAGATGGATGGATGGATGGATGGATGGATGGATGGATGGATGGATGGTTGAAAGTGCAGATGGATGGATGGATGGGTGGATGGATGGATGGATGGATGGATGGATGGATGGATGGATGGATGGATATATGGATGGGTGGGTGGATGGATGGATGGATGGATGGATGGATGGATGGATGGATGGATGGATGGTTGAAAGTGCAGATGGATGGATGGATGGATGGATGGATGGATGGATGGATGGATGGATGGATATATGGATGGGTGGGTGGGTGGATGGATGGATGGATGGATGGATGGATGGATGGATGGATGGATGGATGGTTGAAAGTGCAGATGGATGGATGGATGGATGGATGGATGGATGGATGGATGGATATATGGATGGGTGGGTGGGTGGATGGATGGATGGTGGATGGATGGATGGATGGATCGATGGATGGATGGATGGATGGATGGATGGATGGATGGATGGATGGATGGATATATGGATGGGTGGGTGGATGGATGGATGGATGGATGGATGGATGGATGGATGGATGGATGGATGGTTGAAAGTGCAGATGGATGGATGGATGGGTGGATGGATGGATGGATGGATGGATGGATGGATGGATGGATGGATGGATATATGGATGGGTGGGTGGGTGGATGGATGGATGGATGGATGGATGGATGGATGGATGGATGGATGGATGGATGGTTGAAAGTGCAGATGGATGGATGGATGGATGGATGGATGGATGGATGGATGGATGGATGGATGGTTGAAAGTGCAGATGGGTGTATAGATGGATGGATAGGTAAATACTTTTGAGTTCTGAAGGAATTCTTTCCATGTGCCCATGTATAAGGACTATTTCTGTTCTATGCTGGGCATCGTTCCTGACAAGATCGACCACAGATCAGAAGTCCCAGAGCTCAACCCACAGCTTCCTGAAATGGAGTGATATCGGGGTGGATATTCTCACGGTTGGAAATGTCTGACCTTTAGAAGAAGAACTTGTGTTTTGTCACACGGTCAGGAGATTTGCAGCTCAGTCTTCAACGAATATCATGTCAGACCTTGTGACTGCCCTCCATGGAAAATTCCTAGTTGACCAAGCCAAGCAGCCCATTTGTGGTTCAATGCCTCCCCCGCACGGCGAGTCAGCAGCAAGGGATAGGGGACAAATCACCCAGATGAGTAGAAGCCAAAGAACACAAAGGTCACCATGTCTCTGTTCTTTTTTTTCTTTTTTTGCAACTCCTCCTGATGGACTTATCCCTTCCTTGGGAGCCTAGGGCACAGGTGGGATTCAGATCCTCCCCGCTGGGGTGTGCACAGGAATTCTCTGAGAACGACTAGAAGGAAGGCGTGGACGGCTTTCCACCAATTCTATATAACATGTCACAGTGCCCTTCTGGTCCCCATTAGACTGTGAAGCAAGTTCAAGATTAGCAACTCATTTGGGAGGGCTCAGGAGCCTTTATTTAAACAGAGGAAACTTTCACTCACCTCTTTGGCCCTTACCCCTGCCCTGTGCCTTGTCAGGGCCGATCAAAATTTAAAATAAGGCACTAAATTCCCTCTGCTAAAAATCATGGGAGAGACTTATTTCATCCAGCGTAATGCCCTCTAGGTCCATCCAGGTTGTCACAAAGGGTGAGATTCCATTCTTTTTCATGGCCTAGTAATATTCCATTGAATATACATACCACATCTTCTTTATCCGCTCATCTATTGTTGGGCGCTTAGGTTGTTTTCATAGCGTGGCTACCGTAACTAATGCTTCAATTCTTTTTTTTTAATTCGTGTTTTGGGTTTCTTTGGCTATATACTCAGAATTGGAAAAAGTCAGAGAAAGACAAATATCACATGATTTCATTTATGTGTGGCGTCTAGAAAACAAAACAAATCAACAAACAAAAGAGAAACAGACTCATAGATACAAAGAACAGGCTGACGTTTGCCAGAGGGGAGGGGGTAGGGGGGCCTGGGTGAAAAAGGAGACGGGATTGAGACGTACAACTTGGTGGTCACAGAACAGTCGCGGGGACGTAAAGCACAGCTCAGGGAATATAGTTAATAATATTGAAATTACTGCGGATGATGCCAGGCGAGTACTGGAAATATCGGGGGCTCACTTTGTAAGTTATATAAATATCTAGCCCCCACGCTGTACATACACCTGAAAAGAACACAAAGTGATGTTGAATGTCAAGTGTAATTGAAAAATTAAAATAAAATAAAAATAATGGGAAAGACAACTCCCTCCTTTTCCTTAGATCCCTTACTTTAGAAAGCTTTCTCCGTTTTCTTTAAAATTACACGTCAATCTTTTCAATACTGAATACACTTTACGACCGATTTAGGACCCAGGGCTCTCTTTCTCTAGGATCTGGGGACAAAGCCTTTGAAATGCAAATATTAAGGGACTCGGAGCCCCTATCTCCCACTTTCTGTGAGAAGGTAAGGTCGGTTGTAAAACTGCCTCCCATCTCAAAAACAGTTTAATGTTGGCCCTGGCTGGTGTGGCTCAGTGGTTAGAGCAGCACCGAAAGGTCTCAGGTTCAATTCCCGATCAAGGACATGTACCTGGGTTGCAGGTTTGATTCCCAGCCCCAGTTGGAACGAGTACTCTCTCTCTTCTCCTTCCACTCTCTCTGAAAAACTAATGGAAAAATTATCCTTGGGTAAGGATTTTTTTTAAATTTTAATAATAATTTAAAAAGAAATGGTTGGAATACATTTTCCTGCCTTGTTTCAGTCACTGACCAGCAGGCATTTTAGTCTGAGGCTATCTGGACAAAAGGCTAAAAGTCATCTCTTGGGATAATGAAAGGAGGCCCATCCGCATGGTGGAATATTACACAGCCATGAAAAAGGGTGAGGCTCCAACATGGATAGACCTTGAACACATGATGCTCAGTGACAGAAGCCAGACATACAAGGTAACCTGGCCCTGGGGTACCCCACTTTCAGTGTGAAGGTCGGGCTGAGAGAAGCCGAGGAATTGGGGTGCCCTGGGTCCTTTTGCATGCTCGGGCATAGACGTGCCCCAGAGCTCCCTGCAAGCTGCATCTGGTATCAGCAAAACCGCAGACAGGGTGAAAGCCGGGGTCAAATGCCTCATCCCCTCTCTGAAACCCTCCAGTCCATAAAGAAGGCAGGTGCAGGCCGGGAGAGGGCCCGGAGCACCTGCAGGCAGCCCGTGGGGGTCCCACAGCGCCCCCCACACAGGTGGTCTTCTGGGTCTTCCCCACCTGCCAGGCAGTTCCACATTCAGTTAAACAGCAGGGTCCAAACAACCACAAACCGCACTCTTAGCTGCCGGTCACCCTGGTCTCTGCTCCCCACAGCCCATGAAGCGTGCGGTCAGGTCGTGTGAGTGCTGGCGCGTGAGACTCGCTGTGGACTCAGCGAAGATTAAAGACGCCCTTGGTCTGTGTGGTTTGCAGGGCGGCATTTGCCCCAATAGTTCTCAGCCTCGAAAGAACCACAGGCCCTCAACGTCCCGTCTTTCTGAGTTCGGCACCAGCCCCCATGGTGTCCCCAAATGCGAGCTGGACGGACACATCTCGTGGCTACGCCGAGTCAGAAACAAAATGCTGCCTCAAATGGAAATCTTTCCTGAAGCCAAACAGAGTCCTCCCATCGGGACCGCTGGGATACGGCCTCAGAGGGGCGCCCTGCGGATCTCTGGGACCCCAGGTCTCGCCGCCATGGGTCCAGGGTCCTGGCTGTTGTCTGAGGCCCATGGATGAACGACAGGAGGGCAGGGGATGCTGTCCTCAGGCTGTGCCCCATGGGAATGCAGACGGGGGCAGCCACTATGGAAAACAGGGTGGCGTTTCCTCAAAACATTAAAAATGGAGCTGCCTTTTGACCCAGTGACCCCGCTTCTAGGAATATATCCTAAGCAGCTCGAAATATATGCACCCTTGTGTTCATAGGATCATTATTTACAATAGTTAAGACCTGGAAACAGCCCAAGGGCCCATCCGTACATGAGCGGATAAAAAAGCGGTGGTACGTCTACACGGTGGAATACTACGCAGCTGTGAAAAAGGAGCTGTTACCCTTTAGAACAGCAGAGAGGGACCCGGAAAGAGTCTTATGCTGAGTGAAATAACCAGGCAGAGAAAGTCCAATATCCCATGATCTCGGTTATATGTGGAGTCTAATGAACAAAATAAACTGACAAACAACATCGATCCTGACACTTGGAAGCACGGAGCAGACGGAGGGAGCTCAGAGCGAAGGGGGGAGGGATGGGAAGAGATTAACCAAAGAATTTATGTGCATAATCCATGGACACAGACCGTAGTGTGGGGAAGGCCTGGGGAGGGGTGGGAGGGGGCGGAGGGGTCAGTGGGAGAAAGGGGAACCTCTGTATTACTCTCAACAATAAAGATAAATTAAAAAAAAAAGACGGGGCCCCCGTGGGACCCGGTTCTGACAACACTGCCACCTCTCATGACCTCGGGAACAGGTAGGTCTCAAAGACAGACAGACAGACAGACAGAGCTCGCAAACCACAAAACCCTTGACACGGGCAGGTGGCCTCCGACTTTTCTAAGAAGTTACTCGAGAGGCTCGCAGGGGGTCCCCTCAGCAGCCAGAACCCGTGCCTGGGAACCATCCATCCCAACGCCCGCTCCCTTCTGCCCCCGGATGGGCTCGAGAGGGCCAGGACCCCGAGCCCGTCCCAACCACGCGTTCCCGGGTCGAACGCCACGTCTCGGGGTGTCAGGGGGAAGAAAGGGGTTTGTTTCCAGGAGCTCGAGTCCCTACAGAGGGATCAGCAGACTTGAGCTTCGGAAACAGATGCCCGGAGTTCTAGAAAGACGTCAGCACCAGCCCCAGGAGGCCCACATGCAGCCTCGCTCGCCCCAATTTGCACCCCGAGGTGTCAGCCAAAGGGGTCGTTGGGGAGCCATCCAAACGAGGGAGTCGAGATGCTTAAAATACCAGCAGGGACAAAACGTCAGGCGTCCTGTCTTCAGGGGCACACGGGGGACCGTTCAGAGCCGCCTGCCCCTGTCCGCCCACAAGCCGGGGTCCCTCCCGTCTGCCTTCTCCTATTGGCACCTTTTTGCAAAGCTTCTAACACGAGCCTGGCAACAGGTTTGTGCAAAACCCTCGGGACCCAGGCCCTGGGGCAGAAGGCACAGTGATGCTTATTTTATTTTATTTTTAAGATTTTTATTTTATTTTCTAGAGAGAGTGGAAAGGAGGGAGAGAGAGAAACAGGGATATGAGGGAGACACACCCACCGACGGGTGGCCTCCCACACAAGCCACAACCAGGCTGGGGCCTGAAACCGACTCCCAGCTCCATGCCCTTGGCCAGGGATGGGACCTGACACCCTTAGGTGCCCAGGCAGATGCTCCAACCCCTGGGCCACACCAGCCAAGTCAAGCTCTGTGTCATTTTTATCCAGCAAGCAGTGAGGTTACCCAAGAGACCTTAATAAAAAAGGGGGGGATGTTTTAGCCACAAGGGGCCCCAGGTCCTTACCGGTTCCCTTTCCTCCGGCGGCTACCAAGAGTCCCAGCAGGAAGGCGACGGCTGGGGCCGCCCAGGGCGCGAGCCTGCTGCTCATGCCGGGACCTGGGGACGCAGCGGGTCGTCCTCGGAGGCCCTGATCTCCATTCATGAATCATCTACGGAGGTCACCTCGCTTTTAAAGGGCAGAAAGGAGAGTAGGGAAGTGACTACAGGAAATAGATTCATGCATCATTGTAAAGATAACCCTTGTTAAAAAACACACATGCAAAAAAAAAAAAAAAACCATAACGTGGGCCTGGCAAGCCGCTGCTCTTATGGGTCACCGAGCTTCTCCATTCGGGATTTTTCGTGTCTCCTGCGTCAGGGGAGTGCTGGGCGTGGTGACAACGAGATCCCACAGGGGCCCTGCGTCTGGTCTGTGCCCCCCGAGGTGACCAGGGCAGCGAAGGTGGGCTGGTCATGCAGAGATTTCCCCCCTTCTGTCTCCAGCCAGACAGAGGGATTTCCACGGGAGCTGCCATCTGGGCACATTCAGGCTCCAAAACGCAGGGAAACGTCTCCGTGCGATTTGCTCCAGAGTCGATGCTCAACCCCTGAGCGACGCAGGCCGGGCGATTTTTGATTTTTCAATTACGGCCGACATATAATATTATATGAATCGGTCTTTTTTTAAGAAGGAAAAAAAAGATTAAAAATATGAACAATGTAATGGCCGTCAATACGTGATCTAGCAACGACTGAACCTAAAAATCAAAACACGCAAACAGAACAGAAACAGGTTCACAGACACAGAGAAGAGACGGGTGGTTGCCAGAGGGAAAGGGGGGGTTGAGAAGGACAGATTGTTAGCGAGAAAATAGTCCCGGGGATGAAAAGGACAGCGCAGGGAATATAGTCGGTAATATATATATATTAATATATCTTTATTGATTTCAGAGAGAGGAAAGGAGAGGGGGAGAGAGAGATAAAAACATCAATGATGAGAGTCATTGATCGAGCCCACAACCCAGGCATGTGCCCTGACCGGGAATCGAACCCTGATCGCCTGGATCCTAGGTCGATGCTCAACCGCTGAGCCACGCCCGCCGGGCTATAGTCGGTAATATTGTAATAACTAGGGAAGGGGGGGAAAAGATGAACCAAAGAACTTATGTGCATATAGGCATAACCCATGGACACCAACAACAGTGTGGGGAAGGCCTTGAGGGGGGACGGGAGTAGGGGGAAAGGGGGTCAAGCGAGGGGGAAAGGGGGGGCATCTGTAACACTGTCAACAATAAAGATAAAATAAAAATAGATAAAATAAAAATAAATAAAAGAGTGTAATAACTGTGCATGCTGTGAGATCAGTGTGAGATTTATCGGCATGATCACTCAGTTATATAAATGTCTAATCACCTGAATTCACCCCCTTCTTGGTGTCTCCCTAATAGCAAATTTTTTTTTTTAAAGAAATTCTGTTCAGCGGTTGAGCACCGACTTATGAACCAGGAGGTCGCTGGTTCGATTCCCGCTCAGGGCACCTGCTCAGGTCACAGGCTCCTCGATCCCCAGTAGGGGGCAAGCAGGAGGCAGCCGATCAATAACTCTCGTCATCGATGTTTCTCTCTCTCTCTCCTTTCCTCTCTCTGAAATTAGTAAAGGTATATTTTTAAAAATTCTCATCGCCCGGCCGGACGTGGCTCAGCGGTTGAGCATCGACCTAGGATCTAGGTGATCGGGGTTCGAATCCCGGTCAGCGCACCTGCCCAGTTGCAGGCTCGATCAATGACTCTCTCATCATTGATGTTTCTATCTCTCTCTCCCTCTCCTTTTCTCTCTCTGAAATCAATAAAGATATATTTTAAAAATAAAATAAAAAAATAAATATATATTTTTAAAATAAATAAATAATTCTCATCACAAGAAAAAAAAAATTATTTAAAAAAAAAAAAGAAAGAAATTCTCTGTTATTCCCAGAAGAGACAAGTCATTCTTAGATCAACTTGAGAGATGAGGTGTCTGCCACCCGGACAGCACCCACCAGAGATCATCAAGGCTCCACCAGCCTCCAGTGTCACGGGGCTTCTGCATTGCGCCCTGTCAGCGAACCCTGAGAAGTTATCTCTCATCTGTCCTCTGGTTGGTCCTACTACCAAGCCACGTGGAATCTTGCAAAGGCCCCGGGGCAGCTGGATGTCGTGAGCCTGTGGTTGGCTATCGCATCCATCTCTGAGCAGAGCCCCGTGGGACTTGACTCAGCTCATTACACAACAGAAACCTCTCCCCGCCCCAGCAGAAGCGGGGACTACACCCCAGCAGGGTTTTCATAGCACAGAACAAATGCTCAAAGTCATTCTCTAGTTCATTTGTGTGTTTTTAAATATTTTTTACTGATTTCAGAGAGAGAGGGAAACAGAGGGAGAGAGAGATGGAAACACCAATGATGAGAGTTGTTGATCGGCTGCCTCCTGCTCGCCCCCTACTGGGGATCGAGGAGCCTGCAACCCCGGCAGGTGCCCTGACCGGGAATCGAACCAGCGACCTCCTGGTTCATGGATCGATGCTCAACCCGTGAGTCCCGCCGGCCAGTCAGTCTTTCTCTATTTTATTTGTCTCTGTCGATATTTGAAGATAGACAGCGGTGCAGGGTGTGATCTGGATGTTTCTGGGGTGGAGGGACAGGTGAACAAGTGGATGCAGGGCCTGTACGTGTCTGGTACGCACTTGGTAGCTCAGTTTGTTCATTAGATTCCACATATGTGTGAAATCCTACGGCACTTGATTTTCTCTGACTGGCTTATTTCACTGAGCATAATGTTCAGACTCAGAGATAGAGAGCAAGCAGGCAGACAGCTCGGGGACGAAGGGGCTGGGGTCTGGAGGGATTGAGCAAAACAGTAAAAAAGGCCGAGAGAGAGAGAGAGAACTCGTGGGCATGGACGACAGTGTGGTGATTGCGGGGGGCAGGAGTGGAGATGGAGATGGAAGGGGGACGAGAGGGGATGAATCCAGGTACGTGCCTTTGACCGGGACTCAAACCTGAGACCCTTCGGTGCCCAGGTGGACCCTCTAACCACTGAGCCACGCCAGCCAGGGGTGATATTGATACATTGTTAAATAAAATTAAATTAAATATAAATATAAAAAATATAAATATATAAATATAAAAATATAAATATAAATATATAAAATAATAAATAAAATAAAATAAAATAAAATAAAATAAAATATAAAATAAAATAAAATAAAATAAAATAAAATAAAATAAAATAAAATAAAATAAAATATATAATGTTGTACTCGAGTATGAGAGGCCTACACAGAAGTGGCCACATCCTAAAGCATAAATTGTCGCAGACAGAACACACCCTGGTCGTCAGAACACAGGTCAAGAATGACTGTCATCTGTCCCCCTGCCTGTCCCCTCCCAGTATCTCATCGCCCCACCCAGTTGTCTGGACATTGTTTTAGGAGGGGAGGGCTCTTCAGAGTCCTTGAAAACTACAGCTTTGGTTTCCAAACCTCCATCCCAGGCACAACTGTAATGTTCCCCATAAATGTCATTAAAAATGCACGTGATTCCTCCAGTAAACGTCATCCCTCCTCTCGTCCCCCCCCCCCCCCCGTCATCCGCTCACATCCTCCTGCACCGTCTCAGCCCAGAGCTCAAACGAGGAACCGAGACAGGCCGCAATCCCACAAGGTGTGGACAGAACCTCCAGAAGTGGCCCTAAAAAAAAAAAAAGTGAAGACTTTATTTTTATTTTCAATTTTACAGAAATCTGACGGTGAGCCAGAGAGTTCCCTCCTACGCCCCATCTGCACAGGCCTAGTTCCCCTGAGAGGGGCATCTGCCTTTAGTGCGCTGTGTCTATGCGACCCGTGAACCCATATTGATACGCGTTTTTTGTTTTATTTTTTTGTTTTTTTTTGTTAATCTTCACCTGTGGATATTTTTGCCATTGATTTTTAGAGAGGGTGGAAGGGAGGGAGGGAGGAAGAAGAGAGAGAGAGAAACATCGATGTCTGTTGGTTACAGGCCTGGGAATGAACCTGCAATCCAGGTACGTGCCCTTGACCAGGAATCGAACCCAAGACCTTTCGGTGCCCAGGTGGACTCTCTAACCATTAAGCCACACCAGCCAGGGGTGATATTGATACATTGTTAATACATGTATTGTATTGTATTACATGTATCGTACATGAATTGTAACACATGTAGCATTGACGTGATGTTCTTGATACATTGTTGCATTATTGGTAACTAAGTAGTTGAAAATGAATCACATTAGTGTTACTCTTAGTGCACTTTTTATGGGTTTGAACATATGTATATAATGATGTTTCTTCACAGTTACAGTGTCACACACAGTAGTTGCACTGCCCTAAACATCTCCTGGGCTCTCCCTGTTTACCCCTCACTCCTTTCGACTTTTGGGAACCAGGGTTTTTTCTATTATCTCCGCTGTGCTAGCTTCTCCAGAGTGTCCTAGAGCTGGAATCACACACCCTGTGCAGCCTCATCAGATGGGCTTCTTTCACCTGGTGATAGCCATTGAAGTTTCCTACACTTCTTTTTGTGGCTTCATAGGTTTTTGTTTTTGTTTTTTTAGCAGTAAATATTATTCTATTGCAGGGATGTACAGAAGTGGCTATTGTTTTTATTAAAGAATCATTTATTGATTTTTAGAGAGAGAAGGAGGGAGAGGGGGAGAGAGAGATAGAAACATCAGTGATGAGAGAGACACATCAATCGCCTGCCCCCTGCACGCCCCCCACTGGAGATGTGCCCTGACCCAGAATCGACCAGCAATCTTTCCATGCCCAGGATGATGCCAACCAACTGGGCCACACCAGCCAGGGCTGAGGTGCCTATTTTTTAAAAAGTAGTTGCCATGCACTCATCTTCAGGGTCAGAGATGTCCCTGGGACCCATCCGAGTCACTCTCGCTCACCACTTAGTGGGACGGTTGTGTCCTGAGCAGACAGGAGCCAGGCCACCGAGGACAATGGCCACACAGTGCGCCAGCCCCTCAGCTCGAGCCTGCTGCTCACTCACATCTGAACACAGACGGTCTCCCCGGCTCTGGATGCTGTGCCGCCCGGAGGTGCATTGATCGTGACACAGAAGAAGATAAGGGACTAGACGATGAAGGAGCAGGATGGTGAATGAAGAAGACAGAAAGCAGCCCCAGAGAAACTTACCCATGAGCTTTACGGGCAAACGTGCAAAGAGGCCGCCCGTGTCCTGTGTAGATGGCCAGCTCTGGGGTCAGCAGCTAAAAAAAAAAACACATCAGTTAGGGAAATGTGGGTTCTTATGGGGAGCCTCCCGAAACTCCTGGGGACTTGTTCAGGCCCTTCTTTGGTTTTCTATACCCTCTCCCTAGCCAACCTCTCACGTATGACATAATCAGATAGATAGTCATGTACACTTGAGTGAGATTTAACCCTCTCCAGCCACCTTCTCTCCCCGAGGTAAGTACCTTCAGAAACAGGTCTGCGGGTGGGAAATAAAAACTGGATTCGCCTTCAGGAAGTTCCCGTATCGGTGATCAGGGTTACTCACCCTCCACACAATGGGGATTCGGGGCTGGATTTTCTTTGTCATGGGGGCTGCCCTGTGTGTTGTACCCTGTCCCACAGCATCCCTGGTCTTCACCCACTACATCCCAGCTGCTGGGTTTCTTCGAGTCTGGGTCCCGTGGATATTCTTAATGACCATGTGCATAATGGTATCAATGTTTTCTAAATTTTTCTCTTTGCATTGAGGGAAATTATTATCTTAAGCTCCCCCAAATTTTCCGTAAAAACAGAAACAGGATAGTTGGGCGCCTACATTCACAGAGGCGCCGCTCACAGTAGCCAAGAGGTGAGAGCAACCCGTGTGTCTGTCAATGGCTAAATGTGGTCCATCGACACGACGGAATATTATGCAGCCCTGAAAAAGGAAGGCGATTGGAACAGAGGCTACATCATGGATGGACCTTGAGGACATTATGCTCAGTGACATAAGCCAGACACAAAAGGACAAATACTATATGATTCCACGTCTATGGGGTCCCTAGAGGAGTCAGATTCGCAGAGACAGAAAGTAGAATGGTGAGGCAGGGGCTGGGGGAGAGGGGTGGGGAGTCAGCGTTTAATGGGAACAGAGTTTTCGTTTCGGGTGGTGATAGCTACACAAACAATGTGAATGTTAATCCCACAGAGCTGTGCACCTAAAAATGAAGGTAGTAAATGTTATATTGTGTGTTTTATGACAACTACAAGGAAATCTTTTTTTGAAAGGTTCTTTTCTTGCCCTGAGATATAAAGAGGTGTGTGTGTGTGTGTGTGTGTGTGTGTGTGTGTGTGTGTGTGTGTGTTTCCAGAACCAAAAATTGGAAGGAAGGCTATCAACAGTGGGAAAACCCAATACACCTAAAAATCACACAAGTCTCAGAGAGGGGACTTTACCAGAGGTGACGGATCCTGGGAGGGCCTGGCCGGTGACATCACATTTTCAGGCTTTTAGCAAAATTGGCCTAAATAAAATACGACATTTGTCCTGGCTGGGTGGCTCGGTTGGTTGCAGGTTCGAGGCCACAATATATGTCTGTCTCTCACTGATGTTTCTCTCTCTCTTCTCTCTTTCCCTCCCTCTCTCCCTTCCACGCTCCCTAAAAATCACCGGAAAAAATATCCTCGGGTGAAGATTACAAAAAAGGAAGGGTCCTAACACTACATCAAAGCTGAGTGATCTAACGTAGGCTGGGCAGGGAGCTGTTTGGGGCTGTGGGGATGAGGCCTGAGGGCACAGGGGAAACCCTGGTTCAGAAAAACCAGACCCTCTCAGATTCAACCCTGGGTCACTCCCCGGGACCCCAGCCAAGGGGGTCTTGCCTGCCATCCCCATGCTTCTCAGAGTCGGGGTGATTTCTCAAGAATGAGAGGAGCCCCTGGCATCTTTCCTGCCTCTGATTTCTCTCTACTCCTTAGTACATATTTTTTAAGAGCCAAAGCTGCAAAACCAGTTGGGGCTGGGAGGGACTTTCCAGTGTTGTGCCGACAATGGAGATAGCCCAGACGATAAGGGTGCTAATCTCTGATTTAAGATTTAAAAAAAAAAAGGTTACTGAGCAGGTTCTGCAACCAGCAAAAAAAAAAAAAAAAAGACAATGTAGAAGTATTTCCACACCAGGCATGGACAGGGCAGGTGGTGGAGAAGAGACTGACACTGGGGCCCAAAGATTCGGACAAGAAAAGAGATTTAGAGGAAGATACACAGATTTAGGCGAGAGAGGAGAGATATCAACAGGAGGCAGGCCTTCTCCTGGGGGCTTGGCAGCCTCACCTGGCTCCAAATTAGGGCGGAGCTTCTGTCCCTGTCCTCAGGTTGTCCCCCACACCAGCCTCTTCTGGGTGGCCTCTGGCTCCCGTTTGGTCTGTAAACATAAGAAACATTCAAACCTGGGAACGATTTTTGTGAGTGTACTTGAGCCAAACGGTGGACAGTTGCTGGGAAGCAGAATCTCAAGGGATGGAGATTTTGCTCCCGAGAATGGCAGTTCTGCCCCTTGTTTTGTGCATCACAATCTAAATAGGAGACGTAAGGGGGTCCCCTGAAATCCACGGGTGACAGGTGAGGGAGGTGGGAGAAAGCAAAGCGGGGAAACCTCTGGGGTTGGGTAGAAAGTAAAGTGATAGACACACGTCTTTTACTCAGGTGGGTGCAGGATGGGTAACAGCCAACAATTAACTCGATGACAATGAGGGGATGTGTGGTCTCTGCCCTGAAGGGTCCGGGAAAAAGGGAAATTACTCTGATATTCTAACGACATGTGATCATAGATGCAAAAAGACAATAGACGGGCTCAGTTCAGGTAAAGATGGACCTTTGTGAAGGAAAAATACCAGCCTAGGACATGACTACCTGCCGTGAGCTGCTTTTAGTTAAAAAAAAAAACTTAATTTCAGACCATCCTGTGTGGTTCCTTTAGGTCTCTGAGTTTGCAAGGCGGCCACGCAGGCCTCCCCTGAGCTTGTCAGGTTTAGCATGGGGGCCCTTTTTCTCAACAGGACCCTGAGGACCGAACGGTCAACTTCTCTCCTGTGTTTGCATCATGGAAAGAGCAGTTAGTGACTTCCAGGGAAAATCCTGTACGTCCTGAGGTGCCTCCCCTGTCCAGCCTGACCCCTCAGGTCTCCACTGGAGCTGGGACACAGTGAGGGGGGATCATCAGAGATGTGCATTCCCAAACCACCTGGACCACTCAGAGCTCCCATGATGTGAACATGGGCCCATGTGATACCTAACACTTTGGCTTGCAGGAACAGTGTGGCCCAGGCACCGGTTCTTTGCCAGGCACGGGTTCCATTGTAATTAGCTAGTTATCAATAATAGGAAAGGAGCAAAGAGAAGACAGGCATCATAGGCACATCATTTGGGCACCTTCACCAGGAAGATGCAACTTCACACTCCCCAGGTAACCACCAGCCCATCTCCTGCAAAACACTGGGGGAAGGGGTCCAACAAAGGGGAGATAGATGCATGTGCAGTGAAGTCGGGGTGAGTAGAGGAGGTAAACTTGCCTCTCAGTCAAACCTGGGGATGGACGGTTGGCCAGAACGGGCATGGCCACTGCAAGCCTGTGAAAATTTGGGAATGCATAATCCCTTAGACAAAGGAGTTCTCTCTTCTTGTAGCTCTTGACTGTTGGTTTGTGGAATTCCTTTCCGGCTACGTCATTGCATTCACCCCTGTGTGTGGCCCACAGTCATGCAAACCCCACACGCAATGGACTAATGGGCTGCAGCAGGGAACACAAGCTAACCTAGCGTGATGCTGGACTGGCCCCACCTGCAACAGAGAAAGGAAACTCTGGACGCTGGCTCTGATTTTAGCCCTACTGAAAACCCAGCTACACTTCTTCTACGACTGAACTAAGGCAAACGGGACTGTGGAAACCCAGGGGTGGAATTCCACCAAAATCAAGCTTGCTACTATATCTCATCCTCTTGTGGAGGGGGGCCCTCCAGAAATTCTTATTGCAACAGTACCCCAACAACCCAACTTCCAAACAACCGGAGAAGACGGGGCCCCTCCCTGCCGGGTAACACTGTGATGTCACAGTGGCTACTACTAGGGCAACATGCCAGCAACTCCCAGAGCCAAGCCAGCGCTCCAGCCGGATTGGCAGAGGGAGCTACTGACCCCTAGTGGCCAAAAGTTTGGTTCAATGCAAACAGCAGGAAGCAGGAGAGCCCAGCACAGTCAGTCCCATCCAAGTCCCACCCACCAGGACCTTGCTGCCCCTGAGGGCCTCCTGAGCCAGCAGGTGGAAAGGGCACCTGATGATTCCATGGCCAGGCACAGTGCCCTAGCTGCTCTAGCCAAGGTCCCCATAGAAGCTTCATTGTTACTCCCCCGGAAGTTGAAATCTGAACCCCTAGTACTGTCAATGAAAGCCTGTTTGGGAACAGGGTCTTTGCAAATGTGACTAAGTGAAGGCTCTGAGGTGAGGTTGTCCTGGGTCAGGATGGCCTTACATCCAAGGGCAGGGTCCTTATAAGAGATAGAAGCGGAGACACAGACACAGAGGAGAAGTCTTATGGAGACGGAGGCAGAGATGGGAGGGGGGCGGCCACCAGCCCAGGGACACCTGGAGCCCCAGGAGCTGGGAGAGGCAGGGAGGACCCTCCTCTGGAGCCTCCGGAGGGAGCTCGGCCCTGGGACACCTGGATCTCAGACTCCTGGTCTCTAGGATAGAGACAGGATGGATTTCTGCTGTTTTAAACCCCCAGTCTGTGCTCATTTCTTACACCCTTCCCAGCGGACTCTCACATCATGCCACAGTGACCATATATAGGATGTGGCAGAAAAATAAATGAATGTGAAAGCCCCCCACAAACTATTGAAATGACCAGACTCAAAAACCAGCTTTGCTTCCACCATTGCCTGCGGTGTGCACACAGAAAGCACCCCAGCAGGTGGCAGTGGAGTCCTAGGAAGAAAGAAACAGCTTCGGCTGATTCACATTTTGCCCTGAGTAAGATCTGTTCAAGCAAATAAGAAAATGGGCTGAGACCTCTCATTTCGAAAGGCAGCAAAGAGAAAGTTAGGAGGCAGAGAGAGTCAGGGAGGTGCCTTGGGCATCTGAGCCGTCCAACCTTTGAGGTGAGGTGCGCAGTGGGAACTCCGGGTTTTCTGGTAGGTCAGGAATTCTGAGGCCGCAGCCTGGCGGACACACTCTGTGCTGGAATTTCTCTCTTCTCATAGGGACCCTAGTCAAAGTGGATGAAGGGTGGTGCCTGCTAATGACGTTCTCATAATTAATCACACCTGCGAAGACTGCGTCTCCAAATAAGGTTCCCATTCACAGCTGTAGGGGTTCAAATTTCAATTTTGGAGAAGTGAGGAGGGGAGAGGGCATAATTTGACCCACACAGGGACATTGGCCAAAGCAGCTAGGACACTGTACCTGGCCACAAAGGCGTCCAGGTGCTTTTACCTGCAGGCTCTGTGGCAGGAAGTTCCTGGTGGGCAGGGCTTAGGAAGGACTGTAAGTGCCTGGACGGCCTACTTCCTGTGTTTGCTTTAAATAGAAGTTTTGGTCACTAGGGGGCAGTAGCTCCCACTGAAAAATCCGGCTCATTCCATTAGGCGTTGTGGACATCAGGTGACAGTTTTCTCTCTGGATTTCTTTTCTTTTTTTTTTTTTTTAATATAGCTTTATTGATTTCAGAGAAAGGAAAGGAGAGGGAGAGAGAGAGAGAAACATCAATGATGAGAGAGTCATTGATCGAGCCTACAACCCGGGCATGTGCCGTGACCGGGAATCGAACCCTGAGCCATGCCCGGCCGGGCTCTCTGGATTTCTAACCGAGTGGCCAGCCTGTTCTCACCCACGGGATGGTCAGGGAAGGTTGTCCTATGCTGGCCACCTTTCTTCTCTCCAAACCACAGTCTGGGCGATGCCAGCTCTATCTTCCCGTGAAAATTTATTGGTTTCCTTGTTGTTGGCGTCTTTTGCTAACACTTCTGTCAAGACCTTCTAACGAGACCTTCGGACTGAACCTGCCTAGAAGATCTTCCAACCAGACCTTCCAAGAAATTCGTCCTACAAGACTTGTCCGTGTGCACGGACTCTCTGTATCTGAGATGTGGCCCAGGCAAATGAGAACCACTAAAAAAAAAAAAAAAAAAAATCCACTTTTCTCTTGTTTTCAACATCTTTTTCCAAACGAGGGGGCGGGGGAGGGCTTCAAAAGAACTCTCTGTGAGCAATCAATGATTACATCAAAGCATGAGTAGCTGCTTCTGAGGTGTAGCAGTGTCGAAACAGGATCTTGAGGAAAAAGTGAGCAACCGTCGCTCTTGTGAAACACTCAATCTTTGCCTTGCTGTTAGCCACAAATTACATGGGGCCCAAGCAACAAAACACGCTTGCCTTTGGAAGTATTTTATCCAAGTAGACTCATGGGATACCCCATAATTGGCCCATCTTTCTAAAACCACCGTTCATGTTAACCTCATTAATAATTCTTTTTTTTTTTAATTTTCACCTGAAGACATATACATTGATTTTTTTTTTTAATTTTAGAGAGAAAGTAAAGGAGAGAGAGGTTTAAAAACATCAATATCACAGAGAAACATTGATCGGTTGCCTTCTTCACACTCTCCAACCGGCGCCAGGGATTAAACCCGCAACCTTTCCGTGTAAGGAATGATGCTCCGACCAACCGAGCCACCTAGCCAGGGATTATTTTTTTCGCCACTAATAATTATTAGAGCATGTGATAGGAAATCATTTTAATGGGATGGTATAAAGAGTCAGCCCCGTGTGTGTTTCTATCTCCTTGAATGATAATCTAGAGAAAAACCAACCAATCATGCGAGATTGGAAGAAGATGGTGGGGTAGGTCAATGAGGGACTCGACTCCTCCCACAACCACAGCGAAATTACAATTAAACTACGGAACAACCATCATTCAGAACTGCCTGAAATCTGACTGAACGAACGTCCTACAACTAGGGAATTAAAGAAGAAGCCACATGGAGACTGGTAGGAGCAGGGATGTGCTGAACGGGCGGGGACCACACGCACACCTGGTGGTGTTTAATCAGGAGGGATGCCTTAGCTGGGGAGGTCCCCATTGAGGAGCGAGGGGTCCCAGCCCCACCTCAGACCCTTCAGCCCAGGGTTCCAGTGCCGGGAAGAGACATTCCCATATCTTTGGGCTGTTAAAACCAGTGGGGGTTGTGGCTGAGAAAGACGGAGGCTGCCAGAGTCTCAAGCAGTTCCTCTTAAACAGCCCACCCACGGACTTACTCAGACTCGCCCCCTCTTAGCTCCAGAACAGGAGCAACAGCTTGAAAGGAACCAGGGGCTGAATTTTTTGACATCAGGGCAAGAACTTGAAGGGGCTGCTGCTTTCTAGACAAAAGTGCTGACAGAGGCCGTTGTTCCTTTGCTGAGCCCTCCCTTACAACCAAGATTGCTCTGCCCAGCAAAGCTATCATTTAGAATTGAGGTGAGATAAAGAGCTCCCCAGACACGAAAAACCTAAAGGAGTTCATCACCACCAAACCAGGATTACATGAAATGCTGAAGGGTCTTCTTTAAGAAGAAAAAAAAAGATAAAAAATATGAACAATAAAATAGCAATAAATATGTATCTATCAACAATGGAATCTAAAAATCAAAATAAATGAACAAGCAGAACAGAAACAGACTCATAGACACAAAGAACGTTCTGATGGCTGCCAGATGGGAGGGGGGTTGGGGAGTAAAAAAGGTTAAGGGGTTTAAAAATACAAATTAGTAGTTATAGAATAGTCACAGGCATGTAATAGTCTCTACAGCACAGGGAATAGAGTAAAAAATATTCTAATAACTATGTGTGGTGTCAGATGGGTGCAAGATTTTGGAGGGATGATCGTTTAGTAAGTTTTATAATGTCTAGTCACTGGGGTATACACCTGAAATGAATATAATATTATATGTCAACTGCAATTGAAAAACAAAAAATGATTAGAAAACAAAACCAAAAAAACAACAAACCAATCATAATATGATTTAAGAAAACTACTTATGATTTTAATATCGGACCCTAATCACACTAATTATAAGATAATTGCAGAAAGTACCAAGGCATTCCCTCAACAATGGGATGAAAAACAGGCAAACAACACCACCAAAAACAAACAAAAAAAAAACAAGAAGAAAAAACTTGGCATGTCCTAGGGATTTATAAGGCCATCTTAAATCACTTCCAATGGTTTACTTTTAAAATCTTAGAATGCACCCCAAAATTATGTTTTCAAGTTTATTATTTTTTCACAGATGTCTTAGCATGTTTCAATATATTCTGAAAATCCATATTCTCAAAAGTTTTAAAAATTTTATAATTAATGTGTTCTGTTAAATTTGGGGGGTGGGGGGAAGGATATGTGGTTAAGACTTGTCCCTGGGTGGGAAATGGCTCAAACTTCAAGCCTCACCACCCATAAGGTGCAGACAAGCTTGGGGATATGTGATGGAAGATTTCTGGGCACCCACTCTGGGCACAAGACCCCGGTTATAGGAGCCATAGGTGGGAGGAGGACATGGGGGAGGGAGGGGGTCTTGCTACCAGTAACTGGAAGGGTCTAAGATAGGCTTTATGTGTAGTGATTCCTTAAAATCTGAGTCTAACTAATATGTAGATTGTAGATAAACAGCATGTTTGTATAAGAATCCTAGGAGCTAACTTCATAAAATGCATACTCCAACCTTTAGTCATTCCCAGTTCCAGGAGATTTGCTGACCTTCAACCATAAAACCAATATGACAAGGACCAGAATGACACACACCAGACCATCACTTGACGGGTTTTGAGGTCCTTACCAGAATGGACTGTGCTGGCTGCACATAGAGAACTTTTCAACCCCCTTCCCCTTAATCTCTTTGTTCTCTTTGTTTCTCTCTCCCTCTCTATAAAAATCTCTGCCTGCACTGAGATGTGGAGATGGGCTTTGGACAAGAGTCCTCCATCTCCTCAGGTTACCAGCACCTAAATAAACCTCTTTCCTTTTCCACGAGCATGTGTCTCACGAGTCTCACTTTTGTGGCGACAGGCAGCAGAACCATGGTTCCACTTACAAAGCTATGAGCCTATTCAATGCCTGGTGAGCACCCTCCTCCTGGTTCATGGATGCTTCTTGGCCACCTTCTCATTGTGTCCTCACAGGGCAGAAAGAGTGAGCTCTGGCTCTCTTCTCTTCTTATAAGGACACTAATCCTATCAAGAGGTCTCCAGCCTCCTCACTTCATCTAATCTTAATCACTTCTTAAAGGCCTCACCTCCATATACCATCACCTTGAGGGCACTGGATATAAATTTGGGGGGGGAGGGCACAAAATGTCTGCCCATCATGTTAATTGTGCACCTTGGGAATAATGAACAAAGGTGATGTATCTTTTTCTCCAGCAAGCAGACCATTTTCAGAGACCAAAAAGCTGTCCTCACCTCTAGCGGCCCCGGGCAGTAGCATTAGCTTAATCAAGATAAGGAATCCATTAGGCATGTGACTAATAAAAAGCTCAGCTTTCAGCTCCCCCTGAGGATGCCCCTTGACCTGGAGTGGCTTAAGCCCTAATTGCTGCGAGGAAGTATGAGGCTCACTGGGCAGTCAGGAAGTGGAGAAATCCTGTCTGACGCTTGTCGGAAATGTTTCTCTTTCTGGGAAAAAAATATGTTACAACTTCCCAGAAAGTTGGCTCAGGTCCTGCTTTGCCTTTCACTGAGAGAGTAACTAGGACCACCTTCCTTTCTTCTGGGCAAGAAGGTCAAAGGAGAGAGGAAGAGGGGAGAGAGTGAGTCTTAGCAGACAGGGCCAACAGGTATCGTCACCAAGCACCCCGACAATGCAGAAATAGATGATAGATAGATTAGATAGATACATAGATAGACAGATAAATACATAGATAGATAGAAGATAGGTAGATAAACACACAGATAGATAGATGATAGACAGATGATAGATAGAGATAGATGATGATAGATGATAGATGATAGATGATAGACAGATGATAAATGATAGATAGATGGCTCATCCCAATGTCATGGACATGTATTTACCAAATGAACTTCCCCCTCAGGATAGGAAAGTTGGAGAAAACTGGGAGTTGGAGGTGTCCTTTTCACTTCTGTCTCAGATCATGTGGCCCCTGCCCATGCAAAGCCTGACACTCATTTCTGCCTTTAAAAAAAGGAACAGAGCCCTGGTCGAGGTGCTCAGTTGGTTGGAGCATCCTCTAGTGCACCAAAGGTTTCTGGTTTGATTCCTGGTCGTAGCACTTACCTGCAGGTTTGATCCCTGGCCCCAGCCGGGGCTCATGCAGGAGGCAGCCAGTTGATGTTTCTCTCTCACATCGATATCTGTCTCTCTCCCCCCCCATTCCTCTAGCTCTCAAATCAATAAAAACACATCCTAGAGTGACAGTTTAAAAAAAAGAAAGAAAAGGAACAGAGACAACTCAGGGTCTACAGGTGTGGTTAGCTAGGGGGAACCATCAGAAAGTCCCTGCCCAACCCACACCCTTAGGTAAAGGGTGAACCTGTATTACACTCCAGGGCCAGGAGTCAAAGGCAGGTATGTCTCCCACCACTGAAACCATCAGTCTCTTAGACCCACAATTTCACCTGATATCACCTTCCCCATGTTCATGGGTCAGGGGTCACCTCCAGGGTTAGGAAGCCACCTGTAAGAGGTGGACATGGTCTTGGAGCTGTGTCCTCTGCACACATGCCTGTGTGCCCCTTTCTGGGGTTAGTGCAGGAGGTTTACAAAATATGAGACAGTGTGTCTGGAAAGGCAGTGAGGGATGTGATGAAATGAACACCTGATGCCACGGTGATGTGTAAGTGATGGGAAGAGATGACATTGGGGTGGGAACAAGGGACCTGCTTGCAGAACACAGTGACAGAAATAGGACCAGAGACCTCTGCTTCCTGCCAACACGGTGTCATGGGGACCCACTGAACCCTCCGTTTGAAACAATTGGAAAACTAAGACTCAGTTTCTTACAGCTGCAGTAGCAAAGTGCTCCAAACTAGGGGTTTAAAACCAGAGAAATTCACCCTCCAACAGTGTTTCTGGGTGAGCCATGAGCCCATCTTCCCCTGTTTGCTAAGACAGAGAAAGATTTCACGTATAGCTAGAGCTCAGTGCACATCCAGAACAGAATACAGAATGCCCTGTTCAATCTGCATTTCAGATCAGCGATGAATCCTGTTTAGTAAAAGGATTCCCAAGTATTACAAAAGGACTTTTTTAAAAGCCAGAAAAATGATTCATGGTTGATCTGAAAATCAAATGAACCAGCATCTTGTGGTTTTTTTTGTGTTTTTTTTTTTTTTTTACTTGTTAAATGGAGTGATCGTATATACAGGGTGTCCCAAAAACATGTGCACACATTTAACAGCTGATACCTCAATGGATGTTTCTTTCTTTCCAGCCAGACTAAGCTTTGAACAAAAGACATTCACTCTAAAATGCTACTGGAAGTTTGAAAATGCAGTTGAATTACAAAACCTGTCTATGTAATTATTCAAAGTGTGTATACATTTTGGGGGACCCTTATGCCCCAAAATGTTTACACACATTGTGTGTCCCCCAAAAATGTATCCACACTTTAACAGCTGATAACTCACTTAATTTTCACACCTTTTCGGATTTAACTGATGAAACAATGGGTGAAGCCAGACTAAGCTTTGAACAGAGAAAATTTATCCTAAAGTGTCACCAGACATTTTTTTACGGGGACACATGAAAAATAAAATTTACGGTACAAAACCAGCAGCAGTCAACGCATTGAGGGGCACAAATACCCCAGGAAATGATCCTTGATGTTTGCGATTCTATTGCCTCATGTTATCAGCAGGGCCTGGACCAGAACGATCATCAGTTTGAAAACAGGCGTTGACAGAAAGAAAAAAAATATTCATTTTTGTAGATTCTTTTAAATTTTGAAAATGAACTGTATGTTAATAAACACGGACTTTAGAATCATTCAAAGTGTGTGTACCTTTTAGGGGGGCACCCTGTATTTATGTGTCACATCTAGTCATCGTAGTGTAAGCAGGGGTCCCTGTCCTGGGCCTCAGGGTAGGCCTGTCACATCCAAGCCAGAGAACAATGGGAGGAGGGCTGTCTCCTTGGAAACACTCAGGAATTTCAAACTCAGTCGGGGAGAAGGCATCCAACAGGGCAGGGCCTTCTAAGTTGCCTGGAAATCAGTTATTCCACTTTCTGAGTAAATATCGTTCTGAAAGCTAATCTTTAGGACAACTTGTGATACTAGTGTCATGGCTGTGACCTTTGGGGATGTGCGGCCATGGCCTGAGGGACACAGAAACCAGAGCCTCCTTGTCATGTGGCTGCCTGTTGTTCCTGGAAACTCCAACAGGTCCCCCAAGTGGCAACTTGCCCCACGGAGCACCTGGGGGTGGGGGCTGTTTTCTACACAGAATGATTCAGACCAAACCACAGAACGCTGGGGCCCCTGGGATGGGGAAATAGCCTTTGCAAGGGACGGAGAACTCAAAGGGATATGTAGGGATCTCCCATTTTTGACACTTTCTAAGTAATTTCTCAGTCATAGCGTGTTCAATGTCACCTGTTCATGGTGACCTACAATCACTTCTCTTTTTTCGTGTTTGTTTTTTTTTGTTAATTTTCACCTGAGGATATTTTTCTGATTGAGTTTTAGAGAGAGCAGGAGGGAGGGGGAGAGAGAGAGAGAGAGAGAGAGACAGAAGGAAGGAAGGAAGGAAGGAAGGAAGGAAGGAAGGAAGGAAGGAAGGAAGGAAGGAAGGAAGGAAGGAAGGAAGGAAAGAAAGAAAGAAAGAAAGAAAGAAAGAAAGAAAGAAAGAAAGAAAGAAAGAAAGAAAGAAAGAAGAAAGAGGAAATCTATGTGAGACACATGGATTAGTTCCCTCCTGCTCGCACCCCAACCGGGCCTGGAGATCAAATATTCAACCCAGCTACGTTCCCTTGACGGGGAATGGAACCCCAAACCCTTTGGTGTTGGGGGGCGGCGTGTTCCAACCACTGAGTCACACTGGCCAGGGCTACAATTGCTTTTCATTCCATAGCCCTGTTATTTCTTTGTACGCACATGAGGTCACACCATTTGCTTTTCCTATTCTTGGCTCCTTTGTTTGTTTTTTTTCCTCTTAAAAACATTGCAGAGCTATTTTTGCCCCCTGCCTTCGATGTGGCTCATTTCTTTTGACTGTTGCATCATATACATTGTATCAATGGCAACAAATTGTTAATCTTTGGTTGACTCATGGGCTTTCAAATTGTTGCCAGTTTTTGTGTGTTTTTTTTTTATCTGAACACAAAGTAACAGAGAGAATCTCTAACCACAGAGCCTTGTGGATACACTCAAGGGGCATCTGGTGGGAAGCTGAAGTCATGACAAAGTTGCCAAATTCACCCCCAGATAGTGTGCCCCCCTCACCATGGTGTATCTGATCTTGGAATGAGAGTTTGTTCACACATGCACGGTCCTGCCTTTTATACGGTGAAGGCCACAATAGTAATAGGGCCACAGTTACTTAATGGTCATTCACCTTACTAATTATAGGTAAGGCATTTTCTTACAGGCCCTGGGAAACTGGAGGATGTGCTGAAAGAAGAAAAACAGAGCTGTAAAAAGGTGAGACACTTTGGGGCCTGGGTGGGTCCATTAGTCAGAAAAGAAAATACATTTTGAGGACAGACCAAGGACAGGATGCACTTTGATTTGGTTGCTGTGCCTGGACCCTAACCTTCTCCCTACCCCCTGGGAATTTGTCTCAGGAATGCTGTCCATTCTCTGGTTCCAGGAATGGACGGGGCTGGGTTTTAACACCATTAAAAATTAACTACCTTGTTATCAGGCTTCAAGATCCTGGAAGGAGACCATGGACCCTGCAGCTCTTATCCTGCCCCCCTTTCCCCCTGCATGTAGCCTTTCTTTGTTATTTATATATAATTAGCCGGCTAATAAGGGAAGGAGAGAGCAGAATTTATAGGATGATCTGCTGTTCTCGCCATACTGCTGGCATTAGTGGAATGCTTATATATGATTCAACCTTGTCTCTGCTTAATTTGGCTCAAGAAGTGACAGATGGCCCAGATCCACTTTGTGTCTGGTTTCACCTTTATCAAAGTTTTCTAATCATTTTTCCCCATTCTGTTATAGGCAGATAGACAGACACAAGCAGAGCAAGGACAATGGGCCAGGTACAGAAACTCACCAGGGCAGAAATCCCCAGATGCCTAGCAAGGGGCAAACCTGGGAAAACAAGAACCTTGGCCCCAGGGGAACCTTTCCTCCCCTAGCATATCACTGGTCATGAGATTAAGTGTTTTCTCCCAAAAGATAACATCTAGGCCTCGGTTGTGTTTCAGCTCCAGGCCCAGAAAAGCAGCCAAACCAGACAAGTGACACGGAGGAACTGTCAGCTGTATTGACTAATGACCCCCTGCCCTGGCACCAACCAATCAGGGGAGACCATGACCCTGAAAGAGCACATCTGGAAAGCTGATAAATATTCTATTGAGACACTTCCCTAAGACTTCCAAGTGCAAGAGAGAGATAAATATGCTCAGGATGAAGGAGCCAGTGTGTGCTCTCCCCTAGAGGAGCATACCCAGGCCATTCCTTTTACGCCTTCTTCTTTCTAAGGGACCCCAGAAGACTTGCAACCAGGGCAGCAGCAGCTTGTCCTCAGCTTACCCCCTGAACCTGTCTCCAAGGCCCCCTTTTTTCTTGCTGACTTCTCAGTGAGCCAAAGCAGCCCAGCTTAGGCTCTCCTGTTGCTCCTTCTATGTCTTTCCTTGTTTCACTGTTCTAAGTCTATTTTTGCTGCAGCCAATAAATTCTTACTTACTTTGCCACTTGATTGAAATCTTCCCATCAAGAAGACAAGAACCGAGGTCTCATGGTCATCTCGTTGGGAACACATTTGGTGCCGTGACTTGAATTGTTCTCTGACTCGGGTTGTTTCATCACTGGTAAGCCAGTCATCCTCTCCACCTGGGTTTGAAGGACATGCCTAACTGTTCTCTTTCCTCCCTGTATTTGTTCCTCTCTGGCCATGGGGTTTTCTCCCTTTCTCTTTGCGGATTGCTGCACTGTGGAGGCATGGGGTGAACATTTAAAAGCCCTTAGGGTGCTGGCCGCTAGTAGACTCCTGTGACAGGATGAGTTAGTCATGGACTGGGGAAGTTTGCACTAGGCACCCCTCCGACTGTAAGACAACGTCCATGCACCCAGGAGCACTGGTGGTGATGGTGGTGATGATGGTTATGCTGCTGCTGATGATGATGCTGATGATGATGGTGATGATGATGGAGATGATGATGGAGATGATGATGGCGATGATGATGATGATGGTGATGCTGATGATGATGCTGATGATGGTGGTGATGATGATGGAGATGATGATTATGGTGATGGCGATGATGATGGTGATGATGGTGATGATGGTGATGGTGATGATGATGATGGTGGTGATGATGGTGATGATGATGGTGATGATGATGATGATGGTGGTGGTGGTGATGGTGATGATGGTGATGATGGTGATGGTGATGCTGATGATGGTGATTATGATGGTGATGATGATGATGGAGATGATGATGGTGATGATGATGATGGAGATGATGATGATGGTGATGATGGTGATGGTGATGATGGTGATGATGATGCTTATGATGGTGATGATGATGGTGATGATGATGCTTATGATGGTGATGATGATGGTGATGATGATGATGATGATGATGGTGATGGTGATGCTTATGATGGTGAAGATGGTGATTATGGGGATGCTGAGGATTCTAATGACTATGAAGGTGGTGATGATGGTGAAGATGGTGTTTATGGTGGTGCTGCTGCTGCTGATTGTGATGATGGTGATGAGGGAGAGTGGGGTCTCCCTTACTTTCCTTCCCCTTGCCCACACTCTGGTCGGAACTCTGAGCAGATCTGAAAAGGTCAAAGTACAAGTGGGAAAGAAAAGATGGAAATAGAGGAGTCCCAAGAAACGACATGCTTTCATTTGTTTGGATCATTAGTTATTAAGCTTTTTCTTTGTGTCTCATGAGTGGCCAGACGTGGTGGTATCAGCATGAAAATAGATAGATTGTAGGGGTGTCTGAGACCACAGGTTCACTGGAAGGACTCGCAGAACCTCGAAAACCTGTTATGCTCATGTTTCTTGTTTAATACAGTGAAAATGTACAGATTGATGTCAGCAAAGGCAAAAATGCAGGCGGCAGAGTCCAGGAGAGATGAGGCATTAGTTTCCAGGTGTCCTTTCCCTGTGGAGTTGTATGGACAGTGCTTGATTTTCCCAGCGGTGGTGTGTGACAACGTGCCAACCAGGGAAGTTCACCAAGCCCTGATGTGCAGGCTTTTTATTGGGGCCATTCATGTAGCATGGAGCGCCCACATGGCGGACCTGAGTTATTCAGCTACCACCCCCTACCGAGGTCTAGCTAGGGCATGACTGAAACCCCCCACCATCTATCGCATTGTAACATAAACCAAAGTCCCAGGCAAACAAAGGTATTCTTATCAGGCAGGATATCCCAAGGGCTCAGAAATGACCTCCCAGGAGCTAGCCATGGGCAGGACCTATGTGTGTAATATGCTGGGTGGGGACAACCCAAGGGCGCTGAGTTAACTCTTTCCTCGTGTTGTGGGATTTTGCATCCTGCAGACTCAACTGGTGTAAGTATCGGGAGTAGCTCTCCAGCAAGGAAAGAGATGCAGTGGGGCATCCACTGCTCAGCTCAGGTCTCTGCCTTGATTCCAACCCCTGTATCCAGCTTACTGCCAATGCCTCTACTTCTTGGTTGCTCCAGGAAGCCACTTGGACTTGGCAGGCTGAACACAGAATTTCCACCTCTCTCTCTCCACCCTCTTTGCCAAATCCTCCTACTCCTCCAACTTGATGGGACACCAGCGTTCCTGCATTTTCTCAGCCTTGAAGCCCTAGAGACCTGAGGCATCACTCCCAGTGACAGCCCTAGTGAGTGGGGCCCCTCCACCTCCGTCCCTGCCCAGCATCCTGTCAGTTCCAACCTGGTCATCCTGCCTGCACCTGGCTGCATAGGGGTCTCCTCCTGTCTGACTGTTCTGCTCCTCAACTTTTCAAGATGTTCATGGTGGGGATCTCCAGCAGCCACATTAACACTGTCACTGGGAGTGATGCCTCAGGTCACTGGCTCATCTCAACCCACTGCCAGCGTGACCTTCGAGCCCAGCCCTCACCCATGCCTCTCTTCATCATCTGAGAAGATGCCCACTACTCCCCACGGCTGCCCATGAGCACCAGCTTCTCCTTAGTCAGAGAGGAAGTTAGCACATCCTCAAGGGTCCAAATGAAACACTGGCCCTCCCTAAGCTATTCTTATCTCATGTTCCTCTGTGGCAAGAGTGGGGAACCTCTTTCTTCTGCCAGGGGCCATTTGGATATTTATAACATCATTCGAGGGCCACACAAAATGATCCAGTTAAAAAATAGCTATGAAAAAAAAGCTCCTAGATGTTGGATTTCGATTCCCTCCTGCAGTTGCCTTGGCAGAGCCAAACCAAGTGATTGATGATGATGATGTTCCTATAAAGCAAGGATGCCCCCCCCCCATCTTTGCTCTATGGGGACATCCAGTTCTGTATTTCTCTCCCCTTCGCCTATGGTTCTTCCACTCAGCCTTGTCCTGCTGTGGGCTGCAAGCCTGCTTCAGACCCACTCTGCTAGGTTTTAATCCCCGGGATGCTCAGGAAAGGTCTGATGAATCCAACAGAGCTGGGCCCAATTCCCAAAGTCAGGTGTGCGTTACTGAAGACCTACTGCGGTGCCCATTCAGAGCAGACTCGGCGAGCCCGTGTTGTTGAACTCCGTGGGGAGGCCCATTTCTCTGTTGACGCGGAAAGCGAGCGATGAGGCAAGATGCAACGTCTTGTCACTGTTCAAGACTAGACGACCCACCACGGTGCCCACTTTCCAGAGACGCGACCAGCCGCCTCCTTGAGCTCACAGGGAAATAATGTTCTCTATAGACACGCTGAAGGTGAGCAATGAGACAAGAAGGCTCTACCCAGCCAGGGGGGCTCAGTGGTTGAGCGTCGACCTACGAACCAGGGGATTGCGGTTCGATTCCCAGTCAGGGCCCATGCCCGGGTTGCAGGCTCCTCGATCCCCAGCAGGGGGCGAGCAGGAGGCAACGGATCCATGACTCTCATCATTGATGTTTCTCTCTCTCTCCCTCGCTTTTCCTCTCTGAAATCAATAAAAAGATATATTTTAAAAATATATATAAAATTTATTTATTTATTTATTTATTTATTTATTTATTTATTTATTTATTTTTTAAATGCATCTTTATTGATTCCAGAGAGAGGAAAGGAGAGAGATAGAAACATCAATGATAAGAGTCCTTGATCGGCTGCCTCCTGTAGGCCCCCAACTAGGGATCGAGCCCGCAACCCGGGCATGTGCCTTGACAGGGGGAATCGAACCCTGATCGCCTGGATCCTAAGCCAATGCTCAACCGCTGAGCCACGCCCGGCTGGGCTATATAAAATTTAAAAAATAAAATAAAAGAAGACCCACCATGGTGCCCACTCTGAGCAGATAACATAAGCCATCTGTCTACTTGAGCTCACAGGAAAAGAATGTTCTCTATAGAGATGTGGAAGGTGGGCAGTGAGATGCTACGAGCCATCGCCAAGCCTGGTCGGAGCATCCTTTGTAAGCCTGGGAGCTCTACGGGCAGGTCCATTTCTCTGCCGATGCTGAAAGTCATGGGTGAGGGGGTTGTTTGCACCATTGAAGACATGAAGATCCCCCACGGTGCCCGCTTTGAGCAGACCGTGAGAAGACAACGTTCTGTGTCTCCCGGTGCCCGAAAGCAGGCGGCTCTTTCAGGAACAGGGAGCCACGGAGACCACGTTTCCCCTCCGGCCACCTTTCCTCCTGCCTCCCGTGTGTACACGTCCATTCTGTGGGCTCCCGGCGCACGTTCTGAGGGCTTGCCTTGCCCAGCCCTTTCTGCTTCTGCACAGAGCACAGGTCCCACGTACGAAAGGAGGAAGCAGGACAGGAAAGGGGAGGTTTGTAGGGAGACACAAAACCCTTGGGTTCACATTTCCTGAATGTAGCCAGCGTTCACTGGGGAGCAGCCCCCGAGGAGCCGCTCGAGAGGACGGTCCGATGTGGACGCATCGGGAGACACAGTGAACCAAGGCAGGTCCGTGGCAGGTAGCCGGTGGCATTAGGGTGGGCGGGTCCCCTATTCTGCAGACCTCGAATATGCTGTATATTTTTCTGCTTCTGTTGCTGGGTCAGACTCGAGGTCCATGGGGCCCTCAGGGTGGGAAACGGGAGGGAGGGTCAGTCGGTGCATGAAGGAGGCCCGTTTGGAAAAGGTAAACGGTCAGGGACTCTACCAGCATGTGGTTGCTGCATTTTAAGGCGTCGGCTGCAGGGATTCGCCAGGGTGCATGGGGAGCTCGCCGGCTTCCCCGGGGAGGTTGGAGATGCCCACAGAGGCTGGGACAAATCGGGAAGCGGTGTGTGATCCACGGAGGGAAACAGGGGTCCCTGCAGCTCAGGTAGACACTTTGCTGGCATCGCCTTTATCTCAAAGTCCCCGGTGACTCAGCAGAGCTGGTGGCCAGACGGGGTTAGATCGGCCACTGGGGATGGACCAAGGCATTTTATTCGGTGTGTTGTCTGAGAGCATCCTGTAGACAGCCGGGAGCTGGACATCCGAGGTCGTCCGAGGGTCCCCGCAGAGGGATTCGGCTCGGGCCTGGATTCGACTCGGAGCCTGCGATGAAGCCGCCTCCCAGGGCCTTCCTGTGGGAGCTGCGAACACGCTTCTGAAATACCCATAGGGCAGATGTAATTCATTTCTGTGACATTCCCAGGACGGGAAAACCTACCAGGGACAGACGGCAGGCGGTCGTCAGGGGCTGGGTACAGGGAATGACGGTCGCTCATGGGGACTCGATCTCCTTTTAGGGGAAGAAACTGCTCCGGAAGGAGACCGAGGTGATGGTTGGACCTTGCGTGTGTGCCCGGCGCCGCTGACGTCTTGGTGTGTGATTTTAAATTTACTTACTGATTTTTCACAGCGAGAGAGAAAGTGAGAGAGAGAGAGAGAGACCTAGATTTGTCGTTCCACTTATTGACGCATCCTGGCTTGATGATGGCAGGTGCCCTGGCCAGAAATAGAACCCGCGACCTTAGCCTATTCAGCCGATGGTGTCACCAACCGAGCCACCCAGCCAGGGTGTGAGTTGTGCACTTTGAAAGGGGATAGTTCATGCAACACAGATTTTGCCTCAATTAAAAAAACAAAACAAAAACAAACAAGGCAAAATTACAAATAAATCAATGAGATGCCTGGATGTGCCTCTAAAAGGGATACGAGGAGCCCTAGCAGGTTTGGCTCCGTGGTTAGAGCGTCAGCCG
The DNA here is from genome assembly GCF_054644295.1 of Miniopterus natalensis. NCBI lineage: Eukaryota > Metazoa > Chordata > Mammalia > Chiroptera > Miniopteridae > Miniopterus > Miniopterus natalensis. The sequence continues at coordinate 106,374,946 of NC_142103.1, read as the reverse complement.
GTGGACCGAAGGGTCCCCGGGTTCGATTCTGGCCAAGGGCGCCGACCTCGGTTTCAGGCTCCGTCTCCGGCCCAGGTCAGGGTGCATGCAGGAGGCACCCAATCGATGCGTCTCTCTCCCATCCACGTTTCTCCCTGTCTTCCCCTCGCACCATCTCTGAAAAGCAATGAAAAAAATATATATCCTTGGGAGACAATTAAAGCAAAAAGGGGGGGAGGGTGTAAGGAAAGACAAGGGACAGGGTGACAGGTGCCCAGAGGTGGCACATCTGGGGGCTCCATTCGATCAGAATGCCATTTATTTCTGAATTTATGTCTGAATGCTCCAGGTGAGGGCCAGGGTACCCCAATCCTTGCCCAAGAGCCCTACGTTATCATGAACCGTTGATTTAAAAAGGGAAACCCCTCGTCCAGATTCGTTTGGGGTATTTGATCACTTGAGGGGGGGGTGTTTGTTTTTTCTTTTTTTTTTTGTTTTTTTTTTTTTTTTTATTTTTAAGCCAAGTTTGGAGAAGTTTACAGCGTTGCCTAATCACGGTCAGAAGTCTGGTTTAGGAGCAGCAAATGGGGAACTGCCCGAAGCATGTAATTTCAGTGAAGTCATTGGGAGGGGGTGTTGCTTTTATTGGAGTGGACGCATATCCGCGGACGCCCACGGCCATCCCCGAGGCTGAGGTGGCTGTGGCGGCCCCTGAGAAAGGAAAACAAGGGCCCAGGAACTTGACAGGAATGAAAGAAACATGAGGGATGTGGGGCTACAGCCCAAGAGGCCTGAGATGTCCCAGCCCAGGGCCCCCCTCCCTGGTCCTCCCCAAGCTGACCAAGGGCACCTCAGCTCCAAGGGGCATTTGTACAAATGGCACATGTGGAAATCTGGGCCCGAGAAAGGCGAGATTCGCAAAGGGGCATCATCCCCGAGCGTCCCCGGAGCAGAGACCCCTGCCAAGGCCTGGAGGAAGGCTGGGTGGGGTGGGCCTAGCTGCCCGAAGACGCAGGAAACGGGTGCTTGCTTCCCCATCGAGCAAGCACCAGCTCCCTGGGACGCGAAGATGCTGGAACGCGTGGGATGTGTGGCTTGAATTTCCCCTTTGGTTTGAATTGTGGGAGGGGGCGAGCTCAGGGAGGTTGCGAGCAGGGGTCGGAGGCTGGGCGGTGCCCCCCAGGTGCACACACCTGAGTCGGGGAGCAGGTGGGAATGTCCCCGTTGTCCACCGGCAACAAGCAGAAAGCGGTAAAAGCCCAGGGCCAGCAACGGCGTCAGAGTCCAGAGGAGCTGGTGGGAAGGGAGGCAGGTCCGTGGGGAAACGGGGGGCGTTTAAACATGGAACAAATGGTGCTCTGTTAATATTTAATGTTGCAGAGGCGCAGGGGACGCCTGAGAAGAGACGGCTCGGGGGCCAGAGAGACGGGTGGCCTGGGGCTGGTGGGCCCGGGTGGGACCCACGGGAGCAGGTGCTTGAGATGCAGGCCGTGGGAGCTTGGGAGTCGCCTATAGGCATCGATGTCACCCAGGCGATGCACGCAAAGGGCTGTCAGCCAGGAGGGGACCCCACTTAGAACGAGGACCGGGCTCTGTGGGGCAGCCTTCAGTGGGGTGCCGGGTCTGGTAGGTGGACAGGGGGGCTCCAGAGAGGCCAGAGGAACCCCCCTGGTGAGGGGCAGGGGTGGGGGGCGTGATGGCTGGGACCCTGAAGGGCAGACGCTGGACGGGACTGGAAAGGAAGGTGGAAGGAAGGAAAGAAGGAAGGAAGGAAGGAAGGAAGGAAGGAAGGAAGGAAGGAAGGAAGGAAGGAAGGAAGGAAGGAAGGAAGGAAGGAAATTATTTGCGGTCATTTGCAACAACAGGCCCTAGAAAACTAATCCCCCAGGCCCTGTTTAGACCCACAGAGTCCAGCTACCCAAAGGAATTACAGAAAACAGGGATCGTGGGCAGTAAAGGAGATAGAGGAGCCTCAACATAAAATAGGAAACGTGGCTAAAAGGCTGAAGTCTTCGGCGCCGCGGAGAGAGAGGAGGGCTGAGCCCAGAGGAACCGAGCGGGGCGGGAGGGTGGAAATCCGTAGGATGTAAAACCAGGCCTCACGTCACAGCTCCAGGAACAAGAGCATCAACCAACCAGAAACAGCATCAGGGACGTAAACGGCCGTGGGCCCGAAGACGCCACCTAAACTGGGCCTGTGGACTGAACAGAGAGCTTTGCCTTTGAACGTGCAGATTTTATAACATTTTTTTTAATATATAAATGGTTTTGTTTTGTTTTGTTTTGTTTTAAATATATGTTATTGATTTCAGAGAGAGGAAAGGAGAGGGAGAGAGTGATAGAAACATCAGGGATGAGAGTCATTGATCGACTGCCTCTTGCAGGCCCCGGACTGGGGATCGAACCCACAACCCGGGCCTGTGCCCTGACCGGGAATCGAACCCCGATCTCCTGGATCCTAGGTCAATGCTCAACCGCTGAGCCACGCCCGGCCTGGCTTTATAACATTTTTAATAGACTTTATTTATTTTTTTAAGTTTTTTGTATTAATTTTTTTTAAAAAATCTATCTTTATTGATTTCAGAGAGAGGAAAGGAGAGGGAGAGAGAGAGAGAGAAACATCAATGATGAGAGAGTCATTGATCGAGCCCGCAACCTGGGCATGTGCCCTGACCGGGAATCGAACCCCGATCGCCTGGATCCTAGGTCGGCGCTCAACCGCTGAGCTACGCCCGGCCGGGCTGTATTAATTTTTTTAAAAAATATATCTTTATTGATTTCAGAGAGAGGAAGGGAGAGAGCGATAGAAACATCACTGACGAGAGAGTCATTGATCAGCTGCCTCCTGCAAGCCCCCAACCGGGGATCGAGCCCGCAACCCGGGCATGTGCCCTGACCCGGGAATCGAACCCACAACCTTTCAGTTCATGGGACGAAGCTCAGCCAACTGAGCCACACTGGCCGGGGCTCCCTTTCGCTTTTTTACCCAGCCCCCCAACCCCCTTCCCATCCGGAGACCATCAGTCTGTTCTCTGTATCTATGAGCCTGTTTCTGTTTTTTAGTTAGTTAGTTTTGTCATTTAAATTCCCGTCCGTCCAACGTGTCTCATCGCGGATAAACGGAGTGGGACGCCAGAGGGACACCCAGGTCCCCTGGACGCAGTTTCCAATTTTAGCATCTCGAATCGCTGCGGTGACTCTGGGATCGTTGATGAGCCAGTATGGACACATCATTATTAACTAAAGTCCACAGTAGACATTAGGGTTCATCTTGGTGGGGTACGTTCTGTGGGTTCGGACAAATGCACAAGGACACATAGCCACCATTAGAGCAGTTCCACTGCCCCCAAAACGTCCCTGTGCTCCATCTATTCACCCCTCTCTCCCCCCGACCCCTGGCAGCCAGTGATTTTTTTCCCACTGACACCATAATTTTGCCATTTCCACAATATCCGAGGGTTGGAATCAGAGTCCGTGGCCTTTTCAGATTGGTTTTTCCTCCGAGAAATATGCATTTAAGTTTCCTCTGTGTCTTTTCATGTACGAACCCCTTTTATTTTCTTTGCCCCCTCCACTCTCTCTCTCCTGACGCTATTTAATTGTTGCAAAACTCAAATTAAAAAAGATATAGTACTATCCTAATGGGCCTCTGATACATCGTTTTTATTGTTCTGGTCCCCAAATCCACTCTGATTATGAACAGAGATTGGGAGCCACGAGAAACTAAGCAAAGTGGTGGTGATTTCATCAGAAAGCATCTGAAGGCCTGGCCTGTGTGGCTCAGTTGGAGCATCAGCCTGTACAGCAAAAGGCGGTGGGTTCGATTCCCGGTCATGGCACACGCCCAGGTTGCAGGTTCGATGCACAGTTGGGGCATGTTGAGGAGGCAGCCAATGGATGTTTCTCTCTCACATCAATGTTTCTCTCTCTCTCTCTCTGCCCTTTCCTCTCTCTAAAAAAAAAAAAAAAAAAAAAATCAATAAACATATCCTCAGGTGAGGATTTAAGAAAGCATCTTAAGGTGACAGTGTGCGTGGGCCATGACTTCACGGCTCATCTGGACCTCTAGGCAGTCACGCTTGATTCAGAGTGGGTGTGAGGGTGTCACAGGGTGCTGGGAAGTCCCCATCCATACTGTATGGGACACATCCTGTTTCAGGAAGTTGAAAGCAGAAGCCAGTGGGTGGGTAGGCCCTGGATTTTCAGTCAGGCTGGCTCAAGAGTAGGAGGTGAATTTAGAGAAATGAAACCTTACCCTGGGAGATGGTCGGGTATCCCCGGGCTCTATTCCTAGACTCAGGCACAGAGAGAAAGATGGGCCCCGGATGTGTGGTGTGTGTAGCCACAGCCAATTCTCGGTCCAGCAGCCTGGCCACAGCTCGGCTGTTCACCGTCTCCATCCCTCAGGCAGCATGTTCCTATAAGAGGGCACCCATCCTTGACACTGCTCCAAGCCCTGGGGGAATGGGTCTGGTACCTGTGGGGGGCTGGATAATGTTATCCCAAATCCAATCCCCAAAACCTAATCCCCAAAATCTGTGGAGACATCGCCTTACATAGCGTTTGTACATACACACCCAGGGAGAAGCCCTAGACACAAACTCTACCTCTGAAAATGAAGAGATGGGCCACTACAGTCTGCTAATCAATCGAGTTTATTAAGGGAAACTTCCAAAAAGCACAAGTTTTGGGTGGCTGTAAGATGAGACCCCGTGACTCTTTGCAGGCACCAAAGAATTATAAACGGTCATTGGGGAATAACCACAGGAAAGTGGTTTATTCAAGTGCTGGCAACCTGAGAAGATGGGGGGGGCTCTTGTTGCAAAGCCCATCTCCCCACCTCTGTGCAGGTAGAGGTTTTTATGAGGAGAGAGAGGGGAACGCAGAACAAATATCAAGCGGAGGGGGGTTGAAAAGTTCTCTACGTGCAGGTCAGCAGATTCCATTCCGATAAGAAGTTCAAAACTGGTCCATTCTGGTTCTACGGTTGAAGGTCAGCAAACCTGCCAGAATTGAGATGACTGGAGATCAGAGTCTGCATCTTCTAAAGTTAGTTCCTAGGATTCTTATACAAACATGCTGTTTATCTACAAGCGACGTATGAGTCAGAGTCAGCATTTACAGAAAGAATGTCAAAGGAGTGGTGGAGTCAGCTACCATTCCCCCCCATTACAAGAATGAACATCAATTACGATCAGACAGACTCTAAGGGGGGTTTGAAGGAAGCAACTTGCATTCTGACTCAGGTCCAGCTCGGGGGACAGATGGTGGCCACGTCATGAAACAGTCGCTCCCCCATGCACGGCCAAGGGGTTTTGCTGATGGGATGAAGTTAAGGATGTTGACATGTGGGGATTTGTCTCAGATGACCTTGTTAATGTCATTGTCCTGATACTGCTTTCTTTCCTCAAAGTGTGACTCTCTCTCTCCACCCAGCATTTCCCTGTCCCTCAGGCAGTCCCATGGGTCCCCTGGTGAAATCCATCCTGGTCATGGTGCTGCTTGACTCAGCATTCCTCCTGACCCCGGAGCACCAGGGTAAGTGTGCAAACGTGCTTGACTCCCCTCTGCCACTTGCACTTAGGTGACCGGCATCTGGGAACATGTCTCAATCTGTGGGTACAATTTCATTTCGTCCCTAATGTGTGTGTGAATATATATATAATTTCATTAACCCTCACACCAGGATATTTTTTGCATTGTTTTTTACACAGAGTGGAAGGGAGGAAGGGGAGATATAGATAGATAGATGATATGTAGATGATAGATATAGATAGATGATAGATGATAGATAGATGGATAGATAGATATAGATGATAGATATAGATAGATGATAGATAGATAGATAGATGATAGGTAGTAGATAGATTAGATAGATAGATGATAGATGATAGATGATAGATAGATGGATAGATAGATATAGATGATAGATGATGATAGATAGATAGATGATAGATAGATAGATATAGATAGATAGATATAGATAGATAGATATAGATAGATGATAGATAGATGATGATAGATGATAGATAGATAGATAGATAGATGATAGATAGATAGATAGATGATAGATAGATAGATAGATAGATAGATAGATGATAGATAGATAGATAGATAGATAGATAGATAGATAGATAGATAGATAGATAGATAGGTGATAGATAGTAGATAGATGATAGATAGATGATAGATAGATGATAGATAGAAACATTGATGTGAGAGAGACACCAATTGGTTGCCTCCTGCATGCACCCAACTGGGCCAAGGATCAAACCTGCAACCCAGATACATGCCCTTGACCAGGAATCAAACCTGAGACCTTTTGGTGAGTGGGCTGATGCCCTAACCACTGAGCAACACTGGCCAGAGCTTGTTCCTAATGTATATGATGGACCTCCCATGTGACTGACCTCCCCTCTCCCCTCAGTGCTCTACAAGTGATAAAAGTAAGGTTCAGGGACCACCACGGTTTAACCTAAAAACCATCAGCAAATGGTGAGACCTGGATCAAGACCCAGGTTGGCCTGAGGACAGGGGAAGGGGAACAGCAAGTCCCAGCCCTGGCCTAAGTTTCGAACACCCGAGATGTGTAGGTTGTGGGAAGTGAGGACAAAAACAGTGATTTCGGGATCTGGTGGCCACATCTTTCAGATCTTCCAACCACGGAACCTATCCCCAGTCCCAGTCTAAACATAAAGTTCGACCCCTGGAGAAGGAACTTGACTTGGGACTGCAGAGAAAACACCACCTCCATCCAATGCGTGATGATTAGCAATGAAAGCGGAGAAGTTATAAAGAAGGTAAGATGGATTTTATACACTCTCTTCGGATCCTTTAGGCAGATCTCCTCAGCTTAGAAACCAGGCAACAACAGGTGTGAATGAGAAATACATGATTCGGGACACAATGAGGAACAAAGGTTCTAGCTGCACCAGGGTAGTGTTAGCATATGTCCAACAGGTGTCCAGTGGCCTGATTCCCTGGGTGACTGAGGAACTCCCTGGAAAAATATCTGATCCTAAAATTAAAGAGACTGCAGCGGCCATGCTCGTAGGAAAGGAGCCCCAGCTCAGAGCTTCCATGAGGTCAGACCTAACAGAGGGAACCAAGGGGAGGGGAGGTGGCACCCTCAGGACGCTTAGCCACCTGAGGAAGGGGAAGTGAGACTCATTGGAAAGATGGGTGACCCAAAGCAGTAGATGTAGATTCCAAGTGGCTGCTCAAATGCTCCCAGAATTTCAATGGGAACAAACTTCCCCAACAACAGTGGCGAAGAGAGAAAAGTGGTTTATTCTGTGACTCCCAGTTGCTTAGAGAAACTGGCTTCCCTGCCCTCCTTTTGTTTGGTTTGATCCATCAAAGATGGTCCAGACGTAATCCTGAGAAAGAAATAGCATTAACCCTGAGTGTTCAATGAAAAACAAAGTAGCAAACTGACTTGGATACAATGTAAACAGGAAGCCTGTGGAAAGCCTGTGGACTATGAGATAGGACAAGAAAACACAATATCGTAAAAGAGGGTGCGTTGAGCTCCATGACGTTTAAGGTGGTGTGGGATCTCACTGCTCAAATTGGGCCCCAACAGCATCGCTCGAGAGCATGTTAGAAATGCAGAGTCTCAGGTCCCACCTGGGAGGTGCTGAAATAAAATCTGCATCTTAACAAGATCCCTGGTGACATGAGCTCTGTTCTGTGACCTTCTAAACGCTGCTCTGGGTTATCAAGCTGAGGTCCCGCCTGCAAGGTGGCATATGGGCTTCCACCCAGAGGAAGGTACGTGGGGGCGGGAGGGATTTCGTGCAGGAAGCAGATGACTTCGTGATGTCTGGGAGCTGAGCTAGGAGCTAGCAACATCATGATGAGAAGACAGAGGACTTCCTCCTAATTCACTGGTTAATTGGATCTCTTTAGCTCAAGGAGAAAGAATGTCATTGCACCTTTCAGGATGCTATTCTCCACGAGGGAATCGAGTTCATGGTCACAGTAAATATCAGCCAAAGACAGATTACAGAAAAAATGTTCTACTCTAACCCAGGTATGAAAAATATCACAGTGACCCCTCTCCACCCTACTAGCGTCAAAGTAGACCCCCCCCTTTTTTTCAGCATTATTGAGATATAATTGAAACATAGGAATTGTTTATATTTATGGTGCACACGGATGCACTGTGACATGATTTCCACAATCAAGCTGTTAGCATGTCCCATGGTTACCTTTTTCTTTGTCTTAGTTATTTGAGACCTACTGTCTCAGCAAATTTCAAGTGAAAAATACATTTATTATTAACTAGATCTTCCCATTAAATCTCCGGAACGTATTCATTCTTGCAAAACTGAACCTCTGTGCCTTTGGTTGTTGCTGTCAATCCTCACTTGAAGATATTTGTTCCATTGTTTTTGTGTGTTTGTTGAGAGAGAGAGAAGCATCAATGGGAGGGCGACACATCAATTGGTTGCCTCCTTCATGGTCTCCTACCAGGGCCGGAGATCGAACCTGTAACCCAGGTCCGTGCCCTTGACTGAGATTCAAACCCAAGGCTCCGTGGTGCACGGGCCGGGGCTCTAACCACTGAGCACACAGGCCAGGGGTAACCTTTGCTCGTTTTGACCAATATCTTCCCATTTTCCCCTCCCTCCCCATCTCACCATTCTACTCTGTATTTCTGTGAGTTTAACTCTTTTACATTTTATATATGTGAGATTGATTATACAGTATTTGTCTTTTCTCTGTCTGATTATTTTACCTTCCAAATCCATCCATGTTGTCCCAAATGGCAGGATTTCTTTTTTTTTTTTTTTTCATGGCTGAATAATATTCCATTGTCCATTGGTACCACATTTCTTATCCATTCATCTATCAACGGACAATGCATTTGTTTTCATTTCTCGGCGATGGCAGAAAACTCCCCAGTGAACATGGGGGTGTAATAACCCTTTAAGATGCAGATTTCGTTTTCTTTAAGCAAATACTCAGAAGCGAGATTGCTCAATCATCCTGGAGTTCTATTTTGAAGAGTTTGAGGAACTGCTTGGTTCTACATAGTGACAGGATGAATTTACACTTCCACCAACCGTGCACAGAGTTCCCTTTTCTCCACATCTTCACCCACACTCCTTATCTCTTGTCTCTTTTTATATATATATATATATGTTTTTATTGATTTTTAGAGAGAGAGGAAGGGAGAGGGAGATAGAAACATTAACGATGAGAGAGAATCATCGATCGGCTGCCTCTTGCACGCCCCCTACTGGCGATCAAGGCTGCAACCTGGACGTGCGTCCTGACTGGGGAGTGAACTGAGACCTCCTGGTTCACAGGTGGACGCTCAAGCACTGAGCAACACCGGCCGGGCTCTCTTGTCTTTTTTATAACCGTCATTCGAACAGATGTCAGATCCGATTGTAGTTTTTATTCGCATTTCCCTGGTGAGGAGTGATGTTCAGCACCATTTTTTTCTTGTACCTTTTTCGACATCTCTATGCCTTCTTTGAAAAAATGCCTATTCAGGCCCTTTACCCATTTTTGTAATCAGATGATTTGGGTGTTTTATGCTTTGTTTTCTCTGGCTGAAGTTTCTATAATGCACAAATATTTTCTCCCATTCCACAGGTTGCCTTTCACTAGGGGGATTGTTTTCTTTGCTGTGCAGGAGCCTTTTAGGTTGGTGCCATCCCAGCTGTCTCTCTTTTTGTGGGGTTTGGGGGTTCGTTTTTGTTGTTCTTACTTAAAGAGAGGGGAAGGGAGAGAGAAATATCGTTGTAAGAGAGACACATCGATGGGTTGCCTCCCGCACGCACCCCAACCGGGGCCAGGGAAGAAACCTTCAACCCAGGTGTGGGCCCTTGACCAGAAATCGAACCCGAGAACCTTTCGGTCTGTGGGCTGCTGCTCTAACCACTGAGCCACGCCAGCCCGGGATACATGCCTATTTTTATGCTCGTACCATACTGTTTTGATTCCTGCGGCTTTGTCATCTATTTTGAGGTCAGAAACTGGGGCTCCGCCTCCGGCTTTGTCCTTCTTTCTCAATATTGCTTTGGATGTGTGGAGATTTTTGTAGTTCTCTATACATTTTAGGGTATTTTTTTTCCTATTTCTCTACTGAATGCCATTGGGATTTTGATAGGGATTGTATTGATCTATGTACAATCTATACTGAGTAGTATGAACATTATCACAAAATTAAATATTTCAATCCATGAACATGGGATGTCTTTCCATTTTCCTGTGTGTTCTCTCATTTCCTTCAACAGCGTTTTGTAATATAGTGTTTTCCGAGGCACTTTATTTTTGTTGTTGTTGCTATGGTGAGTGAATTTTTTTCTTCACTTCTTTTATGGATCGGTCGTTATCCGTGTGTAGAAACGCCGCTGATTTCTGAACGCTGATCTGGTATCCTGCAACTTGACTGAATTTATTAGGTCTCAGTGTCTTTTTTTTTTTAAATATATATCTTTATTGATTTCAGAGAGAGGAAGGGGGTGAGAGAGAGAAATAGAAGCATTGATGATGAGAGTCATTGATCGGCTGCCTCCTGCACATACCCTGCTGGGGATCGAGCCCAGAACCCAGGCAGGTGCCCTGACCGGGAATCGAACCCCAACCTCCTGGATCAACCGCTGAGCCACACCAGCCAGGCCTCAGTGTCTTTTGCTTGTTTATCTAGTCTTTAGGGTTTTCTACACCTATGATCACACCATGTGCAAACACTGAAACGTTTACTTTCTTCCTCTCTGATTTGTATTCTTTCCTTTACTTTTTTCCTTACCTAATTGTTCAAACTTCCAGAGCCCAGTTAAACAGAGGTGGCCATCATGGGCACCTCTGCCTTGCACAGGGTCTGAGAAGGGATTGTTTCCGTTTTCCTCCGTTGAGTACGATGTTAGCTATGACCGTTTCATATTTGATTTTTATCGGGTTGAGGTCAAGTTTCTTCTGTACCTATTTTGTTGAGTATTTTACGTGTTGTTTTTTTCATCATGAATGGAAGTTGAATTTCATCACATGGTTTTTCTGCCTTTATTGCAATGAACATGTGGTTTTTTTTTCTATTGCATTCTGTTTTCTATTGCATTGAGTTTAAGAAGGATTAGTACGGCAGCTTCTTTGATGATTGACTTGATGGACATTCAAATCACGAAGCCATCTGGTCCACCCCCTTTTGACCTTCAGGTGTAAATTATTATTATTATTTTTTTTGGTCTCTCCCCAGGTGGCAAGGACACAGGGGCACAAAACGTCTCCTGTTTCATCTACAACGTGGATTTCATGAACTGCACTTGGGCCAAGGGTCCGGCAGCCCCTGACGACGTCCAATATTTTTTGTATATCCAAGACTTAAAGTAAGTGTTGACCCCATGCAGTCAACCATGAGAAACGCGGTGAAGAAAGAAAGAGGGGGAAAAAAAATAAGAAAAAAAAAAAAGCCCTGATGGTTGTCTGAACACCCTTTGGAATCTTACAGGAGAAGGGAAAGACACTGTCCCCGTTACGTAAAAGACGCGGGGACCCACGTGGGATGTCACCTAGAAGGCGCCTCAGAATTGTTTTCTCACATTTACATCGTGGTGAATGGTACCAGTCAGAAAGCAGACATCCAGTTCTTTGATAAGCTTTTGATGTTAAAGAAAATAGGTAAGAACGAGGGCCTGGGATTGAACCACAGCTTATAAATCAAACACCATTTGTGTTGAAATCATCGTACGTTTCCTGGGGGCTTAAAATGACCTCAGGAGTCTGAGGTCACGGTCTCCCAGGCCTGAGCTCCCTCCAGAGGCCCCAGGGAGGGTCTTTCCTGCCTCTTCCAGCTTCTGAAACTCCAGACGTCCCCGGGCTGATGGCCGCCTCCCTCCCGTCTCTGCCTCCGTCTCCATGTGGCTTCTCCTCTGTGTCCGTGTCTCTGCTTCTGTCTCTTATAAGGACCCTACCCTTGGGTGTCGGGCCCCCCCCGATCCAGACGACCTCATCTCAGGGCCTTCCCTTCATCCCGTCTACAAAGACCCTGTCCCCAAGTAGGGTTACATGTAATAATAGAAGCTACTTATTTTAGGGCCTGCCAAGATGATGGATGCTTCCTCTGTGTTTGTTTTTTTGATTCTCTAGAACGATATGGCCATATACTCAGGACGGATTGCAAGGAAAGGGCCTCCCCTCTGCTTTTATTCTGAATCGAACACAGTGACGTATGACCGGTGGCCTATTGAGGTAGCAGAGGTCCTCCGGGTGCCCTGGCAGGACACACCCCGGACACACAGGGATTTTGCCTGCAATCGACAGCAATCTCCCTGCAAGCACCTTCAGTAAAAAAGGGTGGGTAGGAAATGGGCTATGCTGGCCCCTTCATGCTCCATGTGGGAGCAGGCCCACTATCTCTCCCCTTATTTGGGGAGGGGTGCAGTGACACGTCTCCCCAAACGAGAGAGACAGACGCCCCGGAAAAGCAAGCACAGCAGGTTCTAGACTAGATCCTGCAAGTGAGCTGCAGGGGTCCCCCGCCTGCTTGCTCTGCCCTCCCTGGTTGGGCCCAGACGTGCGTTCAGAATCTGCCCAGCCGCTCTGTAGGATAACCCTTAATAATTTTCAAGTCCCGTGGCCCCTCTCACCAAGGCCCAGAGTGGGCAGGCGAGTTGGATAGTCACAGGGAAAATAGGGAGACGGGTTTCATAGGAAAATTGGTTAAATGCCAGTTCTCCCCTTAACCCCCTGGGGTTCGACGCCTCCGGGCTCACCTGTCCGGGCACCTTCTGCTGTTTGCACCTGGGCAGGTGGCAGGTGTGCTTGCTAAGCCCGCCTCTTTCTATCTGCATTTCCTGCAGGGCCAGGCTGCTCCTCGCTGTAGGAAAAACATCTCCCTGGGCCCTTCTTTCAAAAGCATCCCTGTCCCCTTTTTCCACGTTTCTGGCATTTTTACTTAAGCCAAGAAATCCAACCGTTAATTGAAAATATAATCCTGTATTATTGGGATCCAGGCTAAGCAATCAAGTACTTGGCACTGAGCTCCTAAAACTCTAGGAATTTCCTGTAAGAAGAGTGAAAATGGTTTCTTTTTTTATGTGGAGGAAGTGACTTTTGGAAAGTCCCAAAGATGGGGGCAAAAAAAACCAAAAAAAACCCAAAAACACCTCACATGTGATTCAAGGGAGGGGGAGGGGCTGGTGAATGAATTCAATCACCAATGACCACTAATATTTTTTAAAGATTTTTTATTGAATTTTTAAAATATGTTTTTTTTTGTTTTTTTTTTTTAGAGAGACAGGGAGGGAGAGGGAGCGAGAGAGAAAAACATTGATGAGAGAGAAACATCCATGGGTTGCCTCCTGCACGCCCCCTGCTGGGGATTGAGCCTGCAACTTGGGCATGTGCCCTGATGGGGAATCGAACCGGTGACCTCTTGGTGCATGGACGATGCTTAACCACTGAGCCACGTAGACCAGGCTTGATTTCTTTATAAAGAGAGAGAGAGAGAGAGAGAGAGAGAAACATTGATGGGAGAGCGTAACATTGATGAACTGACTCTTGTGCGCCCCCTACTGGGGAGCAAGCCTGCAACCTGGGCATGTGCCCCAATGGGGAATCAAACCTGCAACCTTTCAGTGCAAAGGACCAGGCCCGACCCACTGAGCCACACTGGCCAGGGCATCTATGACCCCTGATTTAATCAGATGCATCAATGCAATCAAGCCTTAATAAAAATTTAAAAAGATCGGGTTCATGGAGCTTCTGGGCTGGGGGACGTGTGGGGATTTGGGGAGACTGGTGCTTTCTTTCCTCTGAGCTTGGAAACGCAGGCTTCCAGCGACAGCACCTGTTGGGTTCTATGGGATCAGGTCTGTCCAATACAGATGTGGACCCCAGGGGGGTCGTCTATCATCCCAAGAGGAGCCTCCCTTGGCCAGGTTGTCCAAACATAACCTTAAAAGGTTCCAATCACAAGTCAAGTCTCTGTGTTTCAAATGGAATGAACGTCAGTTTAAACGTGGAGCCAGACAGGTACCGATTTGTATTCCTCAATCCCTTCCCCTCTTTCCTTCATCCCTCCCAACCTCCCTTCCCCATCTGGCAACCATCAGTCTGTTCTCTGTGCCTACGAGTCTGTTCCTGTTCCGGGACTAGATTTACGGAGGGGTGGGGGTCACTTCATAAGTTATAGAAATGTCTAATCACACCTGAAACTAATATAAGATTGTATGTCCACTGTAATTGAAAATTGTTTTTAAAAGATAGAATCAGGCCTGGCCGTTGTGGCTCAGTGGTTGAGGGTCAGCCTGTGAACCAGGAGGTCACAGGTTCGATTCCCGGTCAGGGCACATGCCCGGGTTTGGGGCTCGATCCCCAGTAGGGGGCGAGCAAGAGGCAGCCCATCAATGACTCTCTCATCATTGATGTTTCTCTCTCTCTCCCTCTGAAATCAATAAAAACATATTAAAATAAAAAATAAAAATAAAGGGAATCAGATACAGGGCTCCGATCGTGTTTATTGCTGGAACCGCTGTAGGGGCACGATTGATTGAACCTCCATTTCTTGCTGGAGCACGCTGGTTGGTCTTTTCAGACGTGCATCTGCTGCCCCAGTTGGAAACTATGACTTTGCTGTCCCCATGTGGACCCTGTTTCCCCCATGCCCCTCACTTCGGGTCACCCCACAGCCTGCCGACGGTCCTGTGTCCACATACTGAGCCTACAGAGATGACGCCTCCCTCTTTTTAGAACCCAGGACTCTCCAGGATAGCTGTCGTTCCCCCCACCCACCCTGGGCCACTGGGAATTGGTGGGCATTGTTTGTTTGGCTTTTGAGCTTTGTCTTTTTCCCAGCACCCTGTCCCAAGCTGGCCTCTTGGGGACCCTTCCATATGCCTCACAGTAACTTCTCTTGCAAAGCCAGCCCCTCCTGATCCCATAGTTTGCCCCAGGCCTCTAAAGCTTATAGGCATCTCATGAGCGTGTCTTCAGGCCTCCAAATGCATCACCGCCTCCCCCCCTGGGCCTCCTGGAACCCAAACTTCCTGTGCTCAGCACGCCTCAGCCCGACAATCATTGTCCCCTTGGGACCTATAGGAAGTGACCGTCAATGAAAGTCTGGCAGAAAGGGTCTCACCTCCAGGTCTTCACCTCTGGGGTCTCACTTCCAAGATCTTCACGTCTAGGGTCTTCACCTCCAGGATCTCACCTCCAGGGTCATCACCTCTAGGGTCTTCTCCTTGGGGATCTCACTTCCATGGTCTTGCCCCCTGGGTCTCATTTCTTGGGACTCACCTCCCAGGTCTTCACTTCTGGGGTCTCACTTACAAGATCTTCACGTCTAGGGTCTTCACCTCCAGGATCTCACCTCCATGGTCTTGCCCCCTGGTTCTCACTTCTTGGGACTCACCTCCAGGGTCTTCACCTCCAGGGTTTCACCTCCAGGGTCATCACCTCCAGGGTCTCACCTCTGGAGTCTCACCTCTAAGGTCTCACCCCCAGAGTCTCCCCTCTGAGGTCTCACCTCCATGGCAAGGAGAAAGCACTCTGGCTCAGGGGTGCATCCTGGATTCTCCTTACAGAAATATACAACCCACCCAGAAATATCACCGTCCACTGCAACAGATCCCACTGCCTCATCCAGTGGGAAAAGCCGAGGACACGCCTGAGACTGCGCAATTCGGAGTTCCAGTACCAGCTGGACATCCACAGACAGGTGAGCAAGCACTGCTCCATGCAGGGTGCTGGGCCTCAGAGAGCTTGATGGTGACCCCAGGACTCAGTGTGAGGGCCAGGGTCGCAGGAGAGGGTGGGTGATGCAACTGTAATGAGTGCAGGATGGAGCGGTGGTAAGGAGAGGTGTCCTTGACCTGAGGACCACCGTGCCAGCAGCTTCAAAGAGACAGACACAAAACAAAGCATCCATGAAAGTCTTCGAGGTGAAGTTGGAGATTCAGAAACAGAATCAAGAGAGCCAGTAGTTATATGTCCACCTGGCCCCAGTGTAGACAAGAAGGAACCTCTGCTTCATGTCCACCTGGATTCAGTGTAGACAAAGAGGAACCTCTGCTCCAGGTCCACCTGGACTCAGTATAGACAAAGAGGAATCTCTGCTCCATGTCCACCTGGACTCAGTATAGACAAGGAGGAACCTCTGCTCTAGGTGCACCTGGACTCAGTGTAGACAAAGAGGAACCTCTGCTCCATGCCCACCTGGACTCAGTGTAGACAAAGAGGAACCTCTGCTCCATGTCTACCTGGATTCAGTGTAGATGAGAAGGAACCTCTGCTCCAGGTGCACCTGGACTCAGTGTAGACAAAGAGGAACCTCTGCTCCAGGTCCACCTGGACTCAGTGTAGACAAAGAGAAACCTCTGATCCATGTCCACCTGGACTCAGTGTAGACAAAGAGCAACCTCTGCTCCAGGTCCACCTGGACTCAGTGCAGACAAAGAGGAACTTCTGCTGCAAGTCCACCTGGATTCAATGTAGACAAAGAGCAACCTCTGCTCCAGGTCCACCTGGACTCAGTGCAGACAAAGAGGAACATCTGCTTCATGTCCACCTGGACTCAGTGTAGACAAAGAGGAACCTCAGCTCCAGGTCCACCTGGACTCAGTGTAGATGACCAGGAGGTCTCTCACCACTGCCCACCTGTATTATTTTTTACAATATGTTTTTATTGATTTCAGAGAGAAGAAGGGAGAGAGAAGGGGAGAGAGACAGAAACATCAGTAACAAGAGAGAGTCATGGATCGGTTGCCTCCTGCACGCCCCCTACTGGGGATCGAGCCCACAACCCGTGCACATGCCCTGACTGGGAATCAGACCTCCTGGTTCATGGGCCATCACTCAGCCACTGAGCTACACTAGCCAGGGCATCCACCGGGATTTTAATGAGGTTCCAACTCCGGCTCAGGTCCCAGAAGAATACATGGTTAGTCCTTTGGACCAGTTCCATCCCTCTCTATGTGGTCACCTCCAGGGCAGCAATGGACAGATGTTCAGCCCTTTGCTCGGCTCTTTTGGTTCCCCGGACACTCTCCAAAGGGTAGAATGGACAAAACTTCAGCAAAAACTTTGAAATGGAGAAAAATTAACTTAATCTGTTCTTTTGTTTCTCTAGAACAGTATGGAACACGGTGGCAATCAACTGGTGAGTTGACCCTCTGACCCCCAACATCCCCCTTGGAGCTTCATCAGAGTTACCCTCTAGTCACTAAAGTAGGGACCTTTCAATGGCCCCTCTGGGTGGGGTCTCATTTCGGTGGCTCACGTGTCCTGTCCCAATTGTTCAAAGTACTTACGACATCCCGCTGATCTTCACTTCCTATTCCGCCTCCATCCACGTTGGTCGAGAAGATGTCCCTCTCTCCCGGCTGGTATGGCTCACTGGTTGAGCACTGACCCATGAACCAAGAGGTCCCCAGTTCGATTCCCGGTCAAGGCAGGTGCCCGAGTTGCAGACTCGACCCCCAGTAGGGGGCGTGTGCTGGAGGCAGCCATGGATGTTTCTCTCTCATCATTGATGTTTCTCTCTCTCTCTGAAATCAATAAAAACATTGAAAAAAAAGGAGAGAAAGAAAACATTCCTTTGAGTGCTAAGGAGAGTACCTCTTCCATCTGACCTCGTCTCAGGTCCATCTCCAAGGCACATCTTGGTGACATTGAGTCTCACTGCCACTCTGACCTCAGGACCATCTTGCGAGGAACTTGAACTCGATGTTTAGTATGCCCCCCCCACCCCGGGACCTTATCTAATCTCTGGGTTGTTCGTATCGCTTTAGCCGGTGGAAAAAAAAATTCTGCATCTATATTTACGATCCTAGAAGCCGCAAGGGGAGGTTTTTTGGTGAATGGATGAATCACTCATTGTAATGATTCACTCAAGCTCTCCTCGGAAGTCTTCAGGGGGTGAAGACCTATGTGAATTTTGGAAAGCACGTATTTTTTTAAAATATATTTTTACTTATTTAATTTTTTTTTTTTTTTAGAGAGAGAGAGAGAGGGGGGGATGAGAGAGAACCATTGATTGGCTGCCTCCTGCGAGCCCCCTACTGGGGGTCAAGGCCACAACCAGGGCTCGAGCCCTGATGGGGAATCGAACCGGTGACCTTTTGGCTCGCGGGACAATGCTCGACCACCTGAGCCACACCCGCCAGGGCAAAAGCATGTATTTCTAGACAGTGCCGTGATGAAATGGTTTCATTTTGGTGGCAGAATCTTCCTTTTCATTCGACAACTTTCACGCATCTCCGCAACCCCTTCTTTGCTCATCGCAGGTGACCTCTCTCTCTAACTTTCTTCCCTCTCCGAAGGTCGAGGTGTTTGGTACTTCGGGAAATAAATACAACTTTCTGAGCCCTCAGCCCAGAGCCAGACACACTGTGCAGATACGGGCCGCGGACTACAGGATCCTTCTGTGGGGTGCCTGGAGCCATCCGGCTGAGTTTGGTATGTATCCCTCCTGGGAGTCTCGCTGGAGATGGCCGGCGCCCTGACTTCATCTCAGAGCCATTCCAGGAGGCTCGGGAGCTGGAGGAATCCCTGTGCGAGATCTCCCTGGGCGCCCTAGCTGGTTTGGCTCAGTGGTGAGAGCGTCGGCCTGCAGACTGAAGGGTCGTGGTTGTGATTCCCAGACAAGGGCACGTACCTGAGTTTCAGGCTCCATCCCTGGCCTCTATCAGGATACGTGCGGGAGGCAATTAATCAATGTCTCTCTCTCACATCGATGTGTGTGTCTCTCTCTCTCTCCCTTCCACTCCCTAAAAAAATAAAATAAAATAAATGAAAAAAAAATCTTCCTGGCACTTAATAAAGGCTCACAGGCCGGACCCCTCCTGAGGAAGGGATGCACAAGAGCCCTCCTAATGTCCACACCCCAGCAGGAAATAACCACTCCTGGTCACATCAGACAGTCACCAGCCTCGGCCCCTGAAAGGCAGCATCTAAATGGGGTCTGTTTCCTCCTCGTGAGGAGCGAGCTGTTCCAGGAAATAAATTAACAACAGATGGGCCTGGCTTCCTGCCTCCGGCTTTCATTACTTGGCAAGAATTAAGCGGTTTGGACCTAACGCCAATCTGGTACTTAAGAAGTTTCCACTCCACCGCTCCCTGGAAAGTTTCAAAGGTTTTCAGTGTTCAGCAAACGTTGATTTTTATTTTTTATTTTTCTGATCCATGGTCCGTGACTTTTATAACCACCAGAGTAGAATTTATATGGAATATATAGTCAGCAATATTTTTAAAAGACAAGTTTATTGATTCTTAGAGGGGGCGGGAGAGAGAAACATCAATGATGAGAGTCATGGATCGGCTGCCTCTTGCACGCCCCCTACTGGGGATCGAGCCCGCAAACCAGGCCTGTGCCCTGACCGGGAATCGAACCGGCGACCTCTTTGTTCATAGGTCGACGCGCAATCAGTGAGCCACACTGGCCAGGGCTTGTGTCCATTTTTAAGCTGGGTCATCGGTCTTTGTTTGCAACATTCTCAGAATTTATATGTTTGGGGGACTCGCGCACACAGGGCCTTTTTGTCCCATGTTTGAGCATGTGTTTTGCAAAGGTTTCAGGATCGTGTTCTTTCCTTTAGATTATTCCCCTCCAGCTCTGGGTGTTTGTTCTTAGACTAGCCAGGGAAGGAAGTGGCCCCGTGTTGCCAGTTCACCCCCTAGTGTGTCCCTTTCTGTCCCCAGGATCCGGAGAATGGGGTCCCAGCAATGTGCCTATCTACGTGCTGGTGATCCTGGGCACCCTCTTCTGCGTCCTGGTCCTCAGCTTCATTTTTAAAAGGTAACCCCAGCCCAGCCGGTGTGGCTCAGTGTTTAGAACATCAGCCTGCACACCAAAGGGTCATGGGTTCGATTCCCGGTCATGGGCAAGAACCTGGGCTGCAGGTTTGATCCCCGGTCCCAGTCAGGGGCCCTGTAGGAGGCAACTCATCCATGTGTCTCTCACATCAATGTTTCTCTCTCTCTCTCCCTCTCTCCCCCCCTCTTCCCTTCCACTCTCTCTGAAAAGCAATGGAAAAAATATCCTCAGGCAAAGATTAGCAAACAATCAGAAAAGACCCTCGGGGTCGCCACTCTGTATTGCAATAGCATCTCCTATTTTCTGTTTCCTGCGAGTTGAGCGGATCTTTCTCTGACGTTTAAATGACATTGTCCTGGGGAGATGGTTCCGGATGCTTCTCAGGGTAGTGGTAAGAGGGTAGGACAGCCGTCCCCATTGGCCACGAGGAGCATCTCCACCCTCTGCGTTCATTCATCACTTTTTTTTTTTTTGGTTTCACCAGGTTTGTTGGGACACCAATTCCGAGAATCAAAGATAAATTGAGCAATAACCATACAACTGACGACGAGGTTCGTATGGGGAGGGGCCCAGGGCCTCTGCAGCAAATGTCCTGTTACCTCCTACGTCCATGTCTCGTCAAGGAGGGGGCTACAGGATGTGGCCGTGTCCAGCTCGGTGGCCTTGTCGTGGGGTCAGGAGTTAGGTCTTCTCTAGGAGCTGAGTCTGGGGAGATTAAAGACACACACATAGGAAGGAGTCTGGCTTGATCGCCTGGAGGAAAGGCCAGGAGGGGGTGAAGTATGACTCAGAACAGGGGGACCTCCACTCCGGACCTCCACCCCATGGAGGGCCCTCCTCAAGGGCCACTCTCCCCGGGGCAGTGACCATGCCTTTTTCTTGCTGGTGGTTCAAGCTCTGTCCCGTGGCCACCCCACAGTGGGCTCTCCATTGTCTTCAGCCACCAGTTCACGGCTTGCTCACTCCATCACTGACCTGGATATCTATCTGGTCATTATCATGAGCCCATGCCCTGGCCCCTGGTTCCCAGGGATCTCCAGGGTCCTATCTACCTCATGTCACCAGCACGAGCCCCCTCCCCTGTTTTCCCCTCCAAGCTCCCTCCTGCCCCAGGACCTTTGCACCTGCAGCATCCTACATCCCATCTCCCATTCACAAGCCCTCCGCACAGGCGGTCCAGCTCATGGGTGGGCTACAAGGTCCGCCCTGTAGACCCGTGTGGGGTTTCTATCTACAATCCCCGCCACCAGCTCACCGGGCTCCTGCAAAACCTGACACCCTCCTTTCTTTCTCCCTTCCCAGATCATCTGGGAGAAATTTACTGTAGCAACAGCAAAAGGTGACTACGAAGAGATCCTGGCAGTAAGAGAGGTCGGGGAGTCCACAGCCAGCGTGTGAATTGCATTGTTTCGAGCATTGGCAGAGCTTTCTATTTTTTTACTTCTGTGAACCTTGACTAAAAACAATAATAATAATAATAATAGAAAATCCTGCTAAGAAGGGCTCCTGATGACTAACTGAGCTCAAATTATAAAAATAAACACCAAAAAAACAGAAAACAAACAAACAAACAAAAGAGCCAAGCCGCCAATTCTACACAAGGGGCCTCTAGCCCAACCTTTCAGGGAGAAACCAGCACCCAACTGCCCCCCTGCCCCGGGTTCCTGCCACCTGAGCCCGCCCCTCCCAGACCAGCGCCTGGCGGCCTATTTCCATCAATGACACTGAGACTTCCCCCGGCCAATCAGAGCTGAGCAATTATATCCCCCATCAGCATCTTCAGCGACCAATCAGAGCCGCTCTATTCTGACCAATCAGGACAGTGCCTTCGGGGCCAATCAACTTCAAGGATTGGGAGCCCTCATTTGCATGAGGATGGACCAATCCGGGACCGGGGGCGGGGACTTGGGTCTCAATAGGGCCCCCTGCCTGCTGGCTCAGGAACATCCTTTCCTTTCCACCTGGAGGCTGTGTCTCCCCAGGTGAGTTTGAAGCCGGGCAGGGGCCCCAGGTGAGTTTAAAGCCGGGCAGGGGCCCCAGGGCTGCCTCACAGCCCAGATGTATCCCAGTGGAGCTGTTTTGCACTGAATAAAGATCCCTTCCTCACCCCACCCCAAATTGGGGGTTCCTGTTGGTGTTGAATTGGCCCCCATAACCATTTGCTCCGGCCGGTGTGTCTCAGTGGTTAGAGCGTCAGCCTGAGGACTGAAGGGTCCCAGGTTCGACACCGGCCAAGGGCACCTACCTCGATTGCAGGCTCAGCATGTGCAAGAGGCCTGTCCCCACTGCTTAGGACCAAAGGTCCTTGCATCTCTACAGGGCCCCACCAGTCCATGTCTGCTTTGTCAACTTGCCTAGTGACAGCCCCTAATTGTGTCCTTGCCTCCGAGGCTTCCCGGCACCAGCACGCCTTCCTGTTCTATCCCGAAGTGTCCCTTCTGACCCCCATGTGACAGCAACTGCTGCAGGGGCCACTCAGTGCCACCCAGATAGGCCGTGTCTGGCAGCCTCCATCCCCTGGTGTGACCTTATGGCTCCCGGAAAGGGGCCCCTGTTCACCCTGGTCAGTGTGGGTCACTGGTCGGAGCGTAGGTCTGCACACCAAAGGGTCACGGGTTCGATTCCCGGTCAAGGGCATGTACCTGGGTTGCAGGTTCAATCCCCGGCCCTGGTCAGGGAGCGTGTGGGAGGCAACTAATCAATGGGTCTCGCTCTCTTTCACTCTTTCTGTAAAGCAATGGGGAAAAAATTCTCGAGTGAGGATTTTTTAAAAAGGGGAAAGCAACCGATGTGGCTCAGTGGTTGAGCATCGGCCTATGATCCAGAAGGTCACAGTTTGATTCCGGGTCAAGGCACATGCCCGGGTTTCGAGCTCGATCCCCAGCAGGGGGCGAGCAGGAGGCAGCTGATCGATGACTCTCATCACTGATGTTTCTATCTCTCTCCCTCTCCCTTCCTCTCTCTGAAATCAATAACAACATATTTAAAATTAGAAAAATAAAATAAAAAATGAAAGGTGCCCCTGCTCTCCCACAAGGACAGTTGCTGCAGATGGAGACTTGGGGAACTTGCTGAGCTTGGCTTTGCTCCACAGGATGAGCGAGGGACGTGGGGAGGTCTTATGATCGCTCCCCACGTCCTGTCTCCGAGGCAGAACATGTGTTTCCCTCAAGGGCCCTCTGGGGCCAACTTTGCATCCGGTATCACACTACATGCTGGTTCCTTCCCTAGCTCAGCAGATATGTATGTCCTCAGGGGGCCCTAGAGACAAGTAGGGGGCGGGAAGGGGAGCAGAGATAAATTCCTGCCATGGGAAGGGTCTGAGTGTGGATTCCTCACGGCCTGGCCTTGAATCCCAGGAGGGAAGCTTTCACTTTCTGAGGTTAGACTCCTGGGGTGCAAAGCTGGGGTCGGCCTGTCACAGCTGTGTGACCTCAAGCAACTGGCTCACCCTCTCTGTGCTTCCAAGTGGTGCATCTATGAAATGGGTTTGAGAAAATCTTTTGCTTTGGTGGTTGTGGGAATCTGGGGGCTGGGAGCCCACAAAGTCTGGGCTTGAGGTGCAGAGGGGAAGGGGAGGGGATCTTTGGAGAGGACTGAGAAACTGCTACCACTTTTGCCTAATTTTGTGTCTCAGCTGGGACAGGAGGGGTCAGGATAGGGTGACAGGGAAAAAGAAGTCTTTGATAAGCCACGATTTGTTTTGAGGCCCAAAAGCCCAGTTTCTCTCCCCTCACGTCAACACCTTGATTCCTGCCCTGAGCAGATGGGAGCCCAAGAGCTATGGAAACGGTGCCCCCACCCAGGGGGGCTGGAAGAGCCACAGAGGGCTCTAGGAAGGATAGTCCCAGCCTCCCCATTTGTGCAAACCTGATGTCACCCCACTGGGGTCCAGCCCTACAAGACAAGACCTGCTGGGGTATCTCTTTTTGGGGAAAGAGCACCAGGGGATGGTGTCCAGGCCGAGAGCTGTGCCCACTCACAAGGACTCCGGATGGAGTCCCCGATTCCCCTCCGCACCCACGAGCTCTAATTCTGAAGTCCAGCCCCCGTTCACCACCCACAAGCTACCAAATACAGAGTGAAGAACCCCAGAAAGCAGGAACACGGCTGACCTCGTGATAAAGGACAGCACTTTTTACTACAATGTTCTATTTATTCAGTTTTTGCAGGTGACGGGGGGATGATGGATGGGCCGGAAAGCACGTGGTGGAGGCCTCTCTCCTCCAGGTAGCTGAACCTTCCTCTGTTTATAGGCAGAAAGCTACAAAAAAAAAAAAAAAAGGTGGCCTTGGGGTGCAGGAGTGGGGCAGGAGACAGGGAAAGGATTCTGAGTGACATCACAGGGATGCGTGATGTCATGCATTTGTCTACAGGGCACCAGCCAGAAGGGAACCCCAGTGTCAACTGTGGACTCTAGTTAGTAACAATGTATCCACATGGCTCATTAACTGTAACAAATGCACCACCCAATGCAGGATGTTAGTAGCCGAGGAACCAGTGGGGTGGCTGAGAAGGCCCATGGGAACTAATTTCTGCTCAGGGTTCCTGCAAATCTAAACCTGCTGAGAAAATAATGAAGTCTGTTCACTGTAGTGATAAAGTCCCAGAAGGGTGAGGCTGGGCGACAACCGGATAATTAAGAAACAGAAGAAACACAAAGGTTATTGGAGTCTTTTGGAGGAAAACTGGGGCTCTGCAGACTCTTCTCTTTTAGGTTATTAAACACAACAAATGAAACAGAAAAGGAACAGTTCAGGAAACATTTGTGGGTGGACATCAGGACACATGGACTCGCCTCTGATTGGCATTCACACCTTTCTGTTCTTTCTCTCTCTTTCCATATTTATCTTTCCATCTATCCATCTATTCACCCATCTACCCATCCTGTACCTGCCTCTCATCTCTCATCTGCCCTTCCATCCATCATCTATGTCTATCATCCATCCATCCATCCATCCATCCATCCATCCATCCATCCATCCATCTACCCATTATCTACCTATCTATGTATCATCCGTCTCTCCATCCGTCCATCCATCATTTATCCATCTACCCATCTATCTATTCATCTCTCCCTATTCATCATTCATCCATCTATCCCTTACCTATCTATCTACCTTTCTTCCTACCTACCTACCTAGCTACCCGTCATCTATTTATCTGTCATCTGTCTACCCATCCATCATTGATATATCCATCCATCCATCCATCCATCCATCCATCCATCCGTCATCTATATATCCACCCATCTGTCCACCCATCCATCCATCATCTATATTTCCATCCATCCATCCATCCATCCATGTATCCATCCATCCATCATCTATATATCCATCCATCCATCCATCCATCCATCCATCCATCATCCATCCATCTATCCATGTATCCATCCATCCATCATCTATATATCCGTCCATCTATCCATCCATCCATCTATCCATCCATCCATCCATCCATCCATCCATCCATCCATCCATGTATCCATCCATCCATCCATCCATCCATCATCCATCCATCCATCCATGTATCCATCCATCCATCCATCATCTATATATCCATCCATCTATCCATCTATCATCTATCTACCTACCTACTTACCTACCTATCCATCATCTATCTATCTATCTATCTATCTATCTATCTATCTATCTATCTATCTATCATCTATCTATCTATCTATCTATCTATCTATCTATCAATCATCTATCTAATCTATCATCTATCTATCATCTATCTATCTATATCTATCATCTATCTATCTATCCATCCATCATCTATATACCCATCCATCATTTATCTACCTATCACCATATCTATAATCTATTGTCTTCTTTGTGTTTCTCTTTCTTCCTTTCCCTGCCTCTCCCTGTCGCTCTCCTTCTGTCCTCTCTCCATCTCTTTCCCAAAAGTCCCCCTGTGGTGAGAGCAGAGCCACCTGACCTATTCTACCTGAGGGTCTCACGGCCCCTCCCACCCAGTGACAACCGCACACTGAGCCTCCTGACACGGGGAGACCCCCCCACAGTCAGTGGCACCTGCTGCCTTCCAGGGTCACTCTGGGGACCGGTTTTTTTTTCATGGGTGGCTGGCAGGTAAAACAGGACATGGAAACTGAGTCCCCATGGCTGTGTCCCCACCACCCTTTCCACCTCTTCTGATGGGTCACCCGCCACCCCGAGTGGGGACTGCACTCCTTCAGGGGCCGGGCTGTGTCACCCCACAACCCTCCTGGGAGAGGGGTCCTTCCAGTATCCTGGGAAAAATAATTTTCCGAGGCTCTCAGGTTTTTATTTGCGTGGAATGACATCCCTGGGTTTCCAAAGTCCCATTTCCCTTAAACCAGTCCTGGGAGAGGAGCAGCTGGGGATTCAGCACAACTAGAAACAAAGCCAGTGTCCAGAGTTTCTGTTCCACGGTGGAGCCGGGTCCAATGATGGAGCATAGGGCTCATTGCAGCCCATCAGTCCATTGTGTGTGGGGTCCCCACGGCCGTGGGCCATGTGGGCGAATGCAGGAGCGTGAGAGCCCCGCAAGCCACGAGCATGAACCAAGAACGAGAAGTCCTTTGTTTAGGAGATTAAATATCTCCCATCTTCTGGTGCTTGCAATGGCCACACCTGCTCTGGCCCAGGACCTGGTCCCAGGTGTGACTGACAGACAAGCAAGCACCTTCCCTACGTCCCCCAGACTTTACAGGGCGTTCATCTAAATTGCAGCTTCCGCCCGGCCGGGCTTGGCTCAGCGGTTAAGCATTGACCTAGGATCCACGTGATTGGGGTTCGATTCCCAGTCAGGGCACATGCCCGATGCCCGGGTTGGGGGCTGCAGCCGATCAATGACTCTCTCATCTTTGATGTTTCTATCTCTCTCTCTCCCTCTCCCTTCCTCTCTCTGGAATCAATAAAGATATATTTTTAAAAAAAATAAAGTTTAAAAAATAAAAAAAAATAAAAAAATAAATTGCAGCTTCCCCACAAAGCTGCCCAAATGACATGCCCATAACATTTGCCCTTCCCTCTGCTCCTTTCCTGTTATTAACAACCAGGTTTATTACAATGACATCAAAGGGACACACTCAGGTGCTTCCTCTTAGCTGGGGGAGGGCGGGGGGGGGAGGCAGGTTAAGAAAATGGACCAGGAGAGACTCACACACAACGTTTAGGAGAACCTGACATTGAAAAGGGTCCACCTGCCTTAGCCAGTTTGGCTCAGTGGTTAGAGCGCCAGCCGGCTCACTGAAGGGTCCCGGGTTCGATTCCCGGTCAAGGGCATTTACTTTGGTTTCAGGCTCTGGGTTCACGCGGGAAGCAGCCCGTGGATGTGTCTCTCTCCCATTGATGTTTCTCTCTCTCCCTCCCTTAAAAGCAATGGGAAAAAAATATCCTCAGTGAGGATTTTAAAAAATTAAAATTAACAAAATTAAAATAAAATAAAATAAAATAGAAAATGGTCCAGCTCCCACTGAGCAGACAGAAGGGAGAGACAGACCAAGCTGCAGGAAGGGAAGCCGAGACAGAGGTTAAGAAAAGGGGCTCCAGATGGACAACTGGGGGTAACAGCACTTCCTGCCGACCAGAGTGATAACAGGGCCCAGCTGCGCCTCAGGAGGAAGGCTCGGCTGATAGGAGATTGAGATTTTTGTCAAAAGGCTGACCTCGGAGAGAACTGTTGAACAAAGAGAGAGAGGGAGGGAGAGCTTATATTCTACCGGCTGCACCCAGGACAGTCGTTGGGACCCTTGGGGACCTCGGTCCAGGGTGGTCATTGTACGCCATTGTCCAGCACCAGCCTGGGAAAACAGCACCTTCCAAAAGCCCGGGAAACAGTCCCAGAGAGACGCACAACGTTGACCAGCCAGTAAGTGGACTTTTCGCCATCTCTTGGGCGGCAATGTGGGGGGGGTGGGGGCGGTGGACTGGTCAAAAGAAGGAAAAGACAGTCCTGGCCGGCGTGGCTCAGTGGTTAGAGCATCTGGCCAGGCACCAAAGGGTCACAGGTTAGATCCCCCATGAAGGGCACTTACCTGGGTTGCAGGTTCAATCCCAGGCCCTGGTTGGGGTGGGTGCGGGAGGCAGCCGGTCGATGTGTGTCTCTCGCATCTCACGTCGATGTTTCTCTCTCGCTCTCGCTCTCCTTCCTACTGTCTTTAAAAATCGATGAAAAATATCCTCAGCTGGGGATTAACAAAAGAAAAAAACAAAACAAAACAGTAAATAAATGGAATCCCCTCTAATTAGGTGTCAATATTTTCATTGTCATAAGGAAGCCTCTTTAAGGCTTAGAAATCCACATGGAGCTTTTTTTTTTTTTCTTCCGATGAAATATGAGCTTAGGATTTGCCTCAACATGGCCCAGGAGGGAGGAAATTGGGCAGAGATGTTTCGGGAGACAGGTTGGGTAGCGTCATCTCGGTTGTAGGTCCTTGCATTTCATCGCGTTGAGTATTTCTCGCCTCTCCCTTCTGGCCTGCAAGGTTTCTGTTGAGAAAACAGCGGACAGTCTTATGGGAGCTCCCGTGTAGGTAATGTTTTGTGGGGGGTTTTCTGTTTATTGAGAGACAGAAAAAAGGGGGCCCGAGACTCAGCCAATGGGGACGTCATTGGGTCAGCAGGACAGAATCTGTTAAAAACCTAACAAGCTCGGTCCTGCCCCCCCACCCCCACCCCAGGGAGCAGCGTCTCTGAGCTGGTTTAGTGTCTCACACGTGGGCGTCCCCACCTGTCCCCAGACGTCGAGCCCAGATGTTCAGAGCCGAACACGTTTATTTTCCATGAGTCACCCACAGGGTCTAAGCTTCCTGCCCGTCTGACGTGAGCAGACAGACCCACGGACTTTGGGATTTAAAGGGATCAGGCCTCCAGGGGTTGGCAGATGGGCCAGCTAACGATTCCCAGGTGGAATGACTCTGTTGCCGGAGGATTGGATGGGTGGGATTTCTCCGTCGCTGGTGGGAGTGGGGTCCTTGTGATCTCTTGAGAGACACACACACAAAAATGCCTAAGACTTGAATGGGGGAATGAATGGTTTTTATTTGCGTGGAATTATATTTCTTGGTTTGCAAAGCCCCATGTCCCTTAGTCCAGCCCTGGAAGATGGGCAGCTGGGGATCCAGCAGAGCTAGAAGCAAAGCCAGTGTCCAGAGTTTCCTTTCCATGGGGGAGCCAGGTCCAGTCCAGCATCAGGCTAGTTGCAGCCCATCAGTCCATTGGGGGGGGGGTCCCCATTGTCGTGAGCCACGTGGGCAAGTGCAGGAGCCTGAGAGCCCTGCAAGTCAGGAGCCAAAAGCAAGCAAGTGAGAGAGACAAAGGAGCAAACTCCTTTGTTTCAGGGATTAAATATCAAATCTTCCGGTGCTTGCAGCAGCCACACCTACTCTGTTCCCAGGTGTGACTGACCCACAGACTTTACAGGGCATGTGTCTAAAGTATTTGAGCTCCTTCCCAGTTATCTAATAACTGGGTTAATTTACAAAGATATGAGAAGGAGGTCTTCCTGGAGGAGGAAGGCCTCTGTCAGAGCCAAGCCTGACGAGCTTGCAAAGGGAGGGAGGAGTGCAGGAGGGTGGTCCCCTAAAAGGAAAGCAGGGAGCGGGGAGCCCGGATGCAGCGGACATCAAAGGTCAGGCAGGGGGCCTGACCCCTGAGAGCTGCACCTGAAAGCAGCATGCAGGAAATACGGGGTGGAGTCACCCCCCAACTGCTCTTCTCACATGGGGAGCCCTGTGTGCCGAGTCCTGGGGCTTGTGGCATCTTCTGCCCTAATGCCAGGGAGCCTGAGTCCAGGGCTGCTGAGATCTGAGCTCTCTCCCTCCACAGCCACAACACTGAGCCGTAAAAGAGACCAGAAAGTGTGACCCCAAAAAGTGCCTCAGTGGCACACGGATTATTTTCAGCGAAAGGTCATTGAGAACCGGCAAAGGCTGGGAATGCTCCTTCCCTCATCCTAACTACCTAAAAATAAGCATATGCATTTCTCCATCTGTAAAGGAGATTTTCGTGAATAAAGGAAATTTCCATTTGTAAAAATGTCTCCAGAATAGAGCTGATCTCAGAGACAGATCTTATCCCCCCCACCCCCCACCCAGGGACCCTTATCTGCAGAACCAGACAACGTTGTGACCCACACATTTCCTCCCCTCCCTCCGCGTCCCACAACTGTGCTCCAACCAGAAGCAACCAAGACTATTTTTATTTGTTGAGACTAAATTCAACATAGGCCTCAATCACCTGGTCATCTCCCTGAGCCTTATTTGTGTCTGCACTCACGTGAGCGTTACATAATTAAAGCTACTTTTTTGTTACTCTTTTATCAGTTTAATTTGCATATACCAGGCACAGCACCTAAGAGGGTGGGGGGGGAGGGTGTTGTGGACCAGTAACAGCGGGCTAGGGACAGACACATAGGGCAGGACCCCCAAAAACATTTCTTCCATCCCAGTTTGCTCAAAGTCGCCATCGTAGAGCTGTGTTGCCCTTATTGATGCCTTGGCGGGAGTTTTAGGTGGAATTTAGAAGGTGACCTCATTTTGCCAGGTGACCCAGGGGTGTGGGAGCCTGGAGGTAAGGACATGTTACGCTCTGATGGGAGACTGGAGACAAACGGGGCCACGGGAACCACCCAAGGGCCCTGTAATTACCTGCGGGGCGTGTTGAGAACAGGGGTTCTGCCTCGGCTAGGATCGGATCTCTGACCTGGTGTCTATCCTTTGGATGCGTAGGACCGGCTGTGGGACTGGGCATGGCGTTTCTGTGGGACTTGGCGAGCCTCCTGGTGCTCCTGAGCTCGGCGCACTTCGAAGACGCACACCTGGGTAGGTGCGGGCAAGGGACCTGGGGTGCAGCTGGGCTTGAAGGGGAGCAAATTCCCTCACCTGGAGCACCGCCCTGTGCATGAGAACAGAGGTCAATGCATCAGACGTCCTACGACTCCAGCCCCAAACCCCAAACCCAGCTGGGGTGTCAGACTTTCTGAGTGGATTGAGGAAAAGTTATAATTATTATTAGAAGTGAACTATTATTTTATTTTTTTAAATATGTCTTTATTGATTCCAGAGGAACGGTGAGTGGGAGAGAGAAATAGAAACATCAATGATGAGAGTCATTGATCGGCTGCCTCCTGCACGCCCCCAACTGGGGATCAAGCCCACAACCCGGGCATGTGTCCTGACTGGGAATTGAACCCGCCACCTCCTGGATTCTAGGTCGACGCTCAACCGCTGACCCACGCCCGGCCCTGCCAGGCGAGGGAAAATTATTAAGCCCCCAATGTCCTGCCAAACTGGAAAACCTGCCCCCAAAGGCAGAAGGAAAACGATCTTAGTTTATATTAACTAAGAATGGCACCTGTACCCCAGACAAACCCACTCACGAGCTGGCACACACGGAAATCCCACCTGGTGGTGGAGAGAAGAGACAGGGCCCACCCGCCTGTGCCCTCGGGTGGGTTTGGAAACCCCAGCGAGATGCTGCTGAAGGGAGACGCTTTCTCTCTCTGGAGGCGGGAATTCACGTCTTTGCTCCAATAAACCTGCACACAGGAGTGTGGGCACATTTGAGAAACTGACATCCCTTCAAAAGGAACAGAGAGACACTGTGGAAAAATTTTAAAAAAGAGAGAGACAGAGAAGGTGGGGAGTCTCTTCCTGAATTTTCAACCGAGAGAATTAAATCTTTTTTTTAAAATTTTTTTATTTGCTTCTAAACTTGTTTATTCATTTTAGTTTCAAGTAAAGCAGACACTCAATATTATTTTGTGTTCATTTCAGGGGCACAGCCCGATGTGTAGACAATCATATACTTTACAAAGTGATCCCCCCTGTCCCCTGGGTATTTCCAGTACCCACCTGGCCCCTGAATCATCCAGAATTATGACTGTATTTGCCCCTGAAAAGCCCGTCGTGGTCCATGCCCCGCATCGCCTCCTGCACTCCCGACTCTCATGGTGTTTTTGGGTGTTTGTTTCTTTTAGTGGCCGCAGAGGGGGGCCTATCGCCCATTGTAAACATGAAGCTAGATCCGAGAAGAAAACTGCTGACCTGGAATTATCGGAGAAACGTGACCTGGCAAGAATGCAAAATAGATACCCCGCCCAAGTTTTCCACCCGGCAACGCCCACAGGTGAGCGCACAGGATTCGCACCCTGGGCCTTGACGTCTTGTAAATCCTGCGTTTCTCTGTGAAATGCCTCCCGAGTCCCCTCCCTGACCCAGATCCTCACTCCTATCACTCTCGTCGAAGATGGAAAAAAAAAAAAAAAAGAAAAAAACAAACAAAAAGCTGATTTCCTCCATCCCCTTAAGTTCCGTGACAGGGGCCTGCAAATTAAACTGACAAAAGAGCAGCTAAGCCTCCCGCATGCCGTCTGGTTCACACGTTTAGTTTTTACATACATGAAGCTTCACAGACAAGACACGAAAACCCAAAGAAGGGGTTGGACTCGGGAGCTTATTATACGGGCACCATTTTAAGCAAAAGGCAATAAACAGAGAAACGACTACGTGAAGAAAAGGAGATTTGGATTTCTGGGGCTGATCGTCCGGTGGATGCTACACAGGCACCAAGGTGGCACCCCACAGACTCCCTTCCACCCATGGGCGGCTGTGAGTTGGGCTGATGAAATAGGTGCAATACGGGGCGAGGACACCCCTTTTGTCCCCGATCTGCTGGGGAAAAAATGGGCAAAAGAAACCATTCCCATACGGCACTGTTATC
This sequence comes from Miniopterus natalensis, assembly GCF_054644295.1. NCBI lineage: Eukaryota > Metazoa > Chordata > Mammalia > Chiroptera > Miniopteridae > Miniopterus > Miniopterus natalensis. Next base: position 106,342,486 of record NC_142103.1, on the reverse strand, counting down.
GGGGAAGTCGGGTACCCCTCTCCCCACTGAGTCCGGGGGTTGGGATCCTGACGATATCTCGAGAAAAATAATTTTCTGAGACTCACAGGGGAGGCTGATTTTTATTTTAGCAGAATGACATCCCTGGGTTTGCAAAGTCCCATTCACCTTGGTCCTGTCCTGGAAGAGGTGCAGCTGGGGATCCAGCAGGGCTACAAGAAAGCGGGTGCCCAGAGTTTCTGTTCCATGGTGGAGCCGGGTCCAGTCCAGCTTCAGGCCCATTACGGTGCATCAGCCCATTGCGTGTGGGGTCCCCCACGGCCATGGGCCACACGGGAGAATTCAGGGGAGCAGGAGAGCGAGAACCCCGAAAGCCAGGGGTCAACCAAGAGGAACCGAGAGCGCGAACGCCTTCGTTTAGAAGGAACGTGCCCTGACCGGGAATTGAACCCGGACCTCCTGGATCTTAGGTCGACACTCAACTGCTGAGCCACGCCAGCCAGGCAAAGAAAAACCATATATTTTTAAACTGATGTTAAATTTTATATGTACCCAGAGGCCTTCCTAGAACAATAGTGACACCCAAAGAAATGGGTAGAGGCCCTGGCTGGTGTGGCTCAGTTGGTTGGGCACCATCCAGGGCACCTAAAGGTCACCAGTTCCATTCCGGGGTCAGGGCACATGCCCGGGTTGTGGGTTCGATCCCCAGTAAGGGGCATGCAGGAGGCAGCCGATCCATGACTCATAGATGTTTCTCTCTCTCTCTCCCTCTCCCTTCCGCTCTCTAAAAATCAATAAAAATATTTTAAAAACAAAGAAATGACCGAAACGGCCAGAAACCCTCACAGAGCTGTTGCCGAATAGAATCGGGCCCAAGGGAGTTCAAAGCACAGGTTCTGCACAGGGCGTCCCCCCCCAAAAAATGTAGATACACTTACGAATAATTTATTAACTCCAATGGGCTACATCTGAAAAAAAAAACAACATAAATTGAGCTGTCGGGAAACAGGCGTGTGTACGTTTTTGGGGGAGACACCGTGTCTGTGTCCTTGGCCGCGCCCCTTCCAGGCCCGAGACGACACCTACTTCTGCCGATTCCCAAACGCCGTGGTGCACAGAGGCGCCACCCTGACCGTGACCGTGTCTGCCGACGGGGAGACGTTTCAGGAAGTCCTGGACTTTCGCAACTCAGGTGATGTCACCTTGGCTGGAACCCCGGCTCCCCTGCATGGGCCTGGCCTGGCCCTCGCCGTCGAGGCGCTGGGGGTGCCGTCGGTGAGGATTTGGGTTTGTCTCCCCAGGCAGGGGAGGCTCTGGGGCTGTCAACTTCTCCTGCCTCATTTACGACGTGTACCTCATGAAGTGTAGCTGGAGGCCGGGCCCGGCCGCCCCCGCCGACGTCCAGTATCACCTGTACGGCTGGACCTCCAGGTGAGCTGGGGACCCTAAAGTCACAGGCTGCCTAGAGCATTGTCCTATGAACCAGGAGGTCAGGATTCGATGCCAGGTCAGGGCACGTGCCCGGGTTTCTGGCTCCATCTCCAGTTGCGGGGGTGCAGGAGGCAGCCTCTCTGTCTAAAAGCAATAAAAATATGTTTAAAAAAAACAAAAAAAAGTCACAAATCACAGCTTTAGCCGGTCGCACGTGTCAGAGATGCTTCTTCCAGGACCTGGGGCCGCGTCTCTGAAATGCCAAAGAGCCAGAGAACCAGACAAAGAGAGAAAATGTTTAAATTTGGCTTCGGCTGTTTCCCGTCTGCAAATTCCGTAAACCCCACAAATTCCGTAAACCCCGCAAATTCCGTAAATCCTAAAGAAATTAGGAAATGAGACATTTTTATCCCGAGGGTGTAACCAGGAAGGGGCGTCTCCACTCAGCTCTCCTGACGGGTGGCCCAGGTCCTTAGAGCATCGTCCAGATGCGGCGCCGAGGTTGCGGGTTCGATTCCCCTCTCAGGGCACATATAAGAATCAACCCATGGCCCCGGCCAACGGCTTGGCTCCGTAGTTAAGAGCGTCCGCCTGAGGGCGGAAGGGTCGTGCGTTCGATTCTGGTCAAGGGCACGTATCCCGGTTGCGGGTTCGAATCCCGGCCCCCGTTGGGGCTCATGCGGGAGGCAACCGGTCGGTGTGTCTCTCACATTGATGTTTCTCTCTCTCTCTCTCTCGTCTCCTCTCTCTGAAAATCAATGGGGGCAAAAAATCCTCGTGCGAAGATTAAAAAATAAAATAATTTTTTTGTTAAAGGGAGAGATTTCTTCCTTTCTTTGCAATCTTTTTGCGATGACCTGGGACACACATGCATTCAGGTGTCATTTTTATCCAATGATAATATATATATAATCATTATAAATATATATATAATATATATTATATATATATCATTTTATCCAATGATAATATATAATATATGTATTATCAATATATATAAAAATATATAATCATATATATGATAATATATATTATCAATATATATAAAATATATATAATCATATATATGATAATATATATTATCAATATATATAAAAATATATAATCACATATATGATAATATATATTATCAATATATATAAAATATATATATAATCATATATATGATAATATATATTATCATTGGATAAAAATTATATATATATATATATAATATCTTATTTCTTGCCCTCTTTGGAGGGTTTTCAGGGTTCAGGGGGGGAGGTTTCAGTCTCCACGGTGAGCCCCCAACAGGACACCCACCCCGGCTTTCCCTTGATCCCCTGTGGAAACTGCAGGCAGGACCGCGAGGTCGAATGTCCCCGATACATCGCTGACTTGAGGGGGACCCACGTGGGCTGTCATTTTGATGAGCTCGTGGGACCCCAGCTGACAGAAACCTACTTCTTCTGGGTGAACGGAACCAGCCAGGAGACTGCCGTCCAGTTCGTGGACGTCTCTCCACTGAAAACCATTGAAATGGGTAAGACGGTGTCTCGTCTCGCTTCCCCGCCTTTTGGGTTTGGACCGGGACTTCCTGGGACGGGGTGTGGGGGCCCGAGCACAATCCAGGGCCTAGATTCGGGGTGCGGGAAATGCGCAGAATGGGGGTTCGGATGCTCATGACCCCCCCGCCCCGCCTTGGGGTGGGATCCAGGAGGGGCGCATATTGGGGTCCCACGTAAAAGACGACACGCACACGAGAGATCCTCGACATTTGTAGTGCTGATGTTGCAGAAATTCCCTAAAACTCTAAACCTAGCAAATACTCAATCGTCCGGTTTAGAGAAAAGTACAAGGTTAGCCTCTGGCCACAGCATTTCCATCAGCTGCTCAACATACGACCTTGTTTTACGCGTGTTTCTGCTTAAAAACATCTTACTGAATATACGTTGCTGATGCATTAACGTTGAATTTACGGCCAGCAGCTCTCTCCCTTAAGCCTGAACCAAGTTTATCTAACACACGTATTTTGTTTCTGGGGCACATTTCCGTCTTCACATACTTAGGACTAGAAGGGAAGGAAAAAAAAAATTTTTTTTCTATACCCTCTTAGGTTCTGTGACAGGGGCATGTGAATTAAATTCACAAATGCGACCTGAACCGGAGAAAAGCATCTGTTTTAAATTTAATGTTTTAAATTTTTACATGCATGGGGGAGGTCCATAGAAATAAAATGAAACACACTCCTCTCCCCCCCCAACAAAGCAGTTAGATCGAAGGATTTATGTACCATTTGAACAAAGAACAATAAATGGCGAGTCAGCTGATAAAGGGAAACGGGTCTGAGCTCCTGCAGGTGGTAAATCTACAGGGAACTCAATGAAGGGTAAAAATGACATTTTGGGTTTTTTAATCCTGCCCGGCGGGTATTTTTTACCTCATTGCTTTTCAGAGAGAGTGGAAGGGGGGGAGAGACAGCGATGAGGAAAATCCATTCCGCTGCGTCTCCTCGACGCCTCTGCCTTGTACGTTGCTATGTCCTCGAGTTGCATGAATTTTCTGGTTTGTGTTTTTTTTTTTTTTTCTTAGAAAAGTATAACCCCCCAGCAAACATCACGGTTCAGTACAACGGGTCCCATCACATTATCCGGTGGGACAACCCCAAGATGAGACTGGGCATGTCGAGCGGTGCCTTGTGCTACGAACTGGACATCCAAAGAGAGGTGAGGGCCCCGACCTCGGGGAGATTCACACGTGGAGTTGAATCCCCACTGACGGAATCACAGCTCCGCCCTGGAAAAACGGTTCTACGATAGTCCTTTAACTGCTCTTGGCCATAATAGCACCACCCAGGATTTTTATTTTTTTTAAATTATCTTTATTGTTGAAAGTATTCCAGATGTCCCACTTTTTTACCCCATTGCCCCCCCTCTACCCTACACCCTTACCCGCCCCCAGGCCTTCCCCACACTATTGCCTGTGTCCATGACCTACGCATAGATGCATATAAATTCTTCAGTTCATCTCTTCCCGTCTCCCCGCCTTCCCTCTGAGCTCCCTCCATCTGCTCCATGCATCTGTCTCTGAATCTATTTTGTTTGTCAGTTTATTTTGTTCATTAGATTCCACATCTGAGTGAGATCATGGGGATGTTTGTCTTTCTCTGTCTGGCTTATTTCACTCAGCATAACACTCTCCAAGCCCCTCCCCAAAGCATAAGAGATCTTTCCTTTTCAGAGCTGTATAGTATTCCACGCTCCACATGTACCACACCCATTCCTTTTCGATGAAATCCAACTTTTTTTTTTTTCCTTTTGCCTCTTACACGTTTGACGTCTGACCTAGGGAACCGTTGGGCTCAGGCCAAGTCACGGTTATATCTATGCTTGATTCTAAGGCTTTCACGGCCTGAGCGCTGACGTTTAGGCCTGTGCTCCGTTTTGAGATGATTTTTGTATTTGGTGTGAGGTCGGCATTCAAAGCCATTCTTGTTTAAATACATTTTTATTGATCTCAGAGAGAGGAAGGGAAAGGGAGAGAGAGAGAGAAACATCAATGATGAGTCATTGATCGGCTGCCTCCTGCACTCTCCCGACTGGGGATCGAGCCCGTAACCCGGGCATGAGCCCTGACGGGGAATCGAACCCATGATTTTTTGGTGCACAGCATGAGACTCAACCACTGAGCCACAGCAGCCAGGGCCTGGAAGGCTGTTTTCCTACATCTGTTGAATCCCAGATTATTTTCAGCTTAAAATAATCTTCGTACCCATTCTGGGGTTCTGGGTGGACTCTTGCATTTAAATCCAATATTGTAAAAACAGCTATTGACTGTGTCTCCTGTGCTCTCCTTTCCCAGGGCAGCTCCTCCAAGAGAGACCCCGTAAGTATCTCTTTTTATCTCTGTGATGTCTGTGCCTGGGCCGTGGGCGCTCACGGGTCAGCCCTCCCCTTGCCGCTCTGCAAAGCTCAGCCTCGGGTCCCAGCGAGCCCCGTAGTGGTCCCCGGGCTGCAGTTTGGGATTGAGACGCTGTGTCCCTCATGCCTCTGGCTCAGCTCCAGCACGTGGCCTTCATCCACCGTGTGAACAGAGCATTGTCCGTCTTCGGAATGGGTTCGTATTTGGAAACAAGGCCTTTGCAGATGGGATGAAGGGAAGGATCTGAGATGAGGTCGTCCTGGGTCAGGGGGGCCCGACCTCCAAGGACAGGGTCCTTTTAAGAGACAGAAGCGGAGACACAGACACAGAGGAGAAGCCACGTGGACACAGAGGCAGAGACGGGAGGGAGGCGGCCACCAGCCCAGGGACGCCTGGAGCCCCAGGAGCTGGAGGAGGCAGGAAGGACCCTCCCTGGGGCCTCTGGAGGGAGCGTGGCCACCTGTTCAGTGCTCTCTGATCTATCACTTGTCATCCTGAGGGTCTCGCCTGCCCATGGACGGTACTTGGAGTGGCCTGGAGAAACGCAAAGAGGAGAAGGAGCGGTCTGAAGGCCATCCTGGAGGCTCCCTTTGGGGAGATAGGTGTGCTCCCCGAGCCTCACCTGTTTCTCGGGTGACCTCTGTGGCCCAGCACGGTGCCGGCATCCTGCAGGCAACACGCCCGGCTTCCCCCTGCCTGGTGGCCGGGGGAATCTCTCAGTCCAGACCCATGGGCTGGCCGGCAGTTCCCTGGGTCTGTGTCTCCCCTCAGGCAGCTACCGCAGGGCCTTTGTGGCAACTGCTAAATCTAAAAGCCACAGGTACCCTTGGCCAGCGTGACTCAAGAGGCTAGAGAATCAGCCTGCACACTGAAGGGTCTCGGGTCCGATTCCCAATCCAGCGCCCGTGCCTGGGCCGAAGGTCTGATCCGTGGCCTAGGGGCGCACGCAGGAGGCAACCCATGGATGCGTCTCTCTCACATCCGTGTTTCTCTCTCTGTCTCTCCCTCCCTCCCACTCTCTCTAAAAATCAACGGAAAGAATATCGTCAGGTGGCGATGAACAAAAAAACTGAAATAACATTTCAGGAAAAATAAAACAAAGAGAGACCCTGATAAAAATAAAAATAAAATAAAATAAAATAAAATATTAAATTAAATTAAACTAAATTAAAAGAAAATAATAAAATAAAATAATAAAACAAAATAAAATAATAAAATATAAAATAAAATAATAAAATAAAATAAAATAATAAAATAATAAAATAAAATAAAATAATAAAATATAAAATAAAATATAAAATAAAATAATAAAATAATAAAATAAAATAATAAAATAAAATATAAAAAAATAAAATAAAATAAAATGAAATAATAATAAAATAATAAAATAAAATAAAATAAAATAAAATAAAATAATAAAATAAAATAAAATAATAAAATAAAATAAAATAATAAAATAAAATAAAATAATAAAATAAAATAATAAAATAAAATAATAAAATAAAATAATAAAATAAAATAAAATAAAAAACAAAATAAATTAAATTAAAATAAAATAAAATAAAATAATAAAATAAAATAATAAAATAAAATAAAATAAAATAAAAAACAAAATAAATTAAATTAAATTAAATTAAAATAAAATAAAATAAGAAAAGAAAAGAATAAAATAAAATAAAATATAAAATAAATAAAATAATAAAATAAAATAAAATATAAAATAATAAAATAAAATAATAAAATAAAAATAAAATAATAAAATAAAATAATAAAATAAAATAAAATAAAATAAAATAAAAATAAAATAAAATAAAATAAAAATAAAATAAAATAATAAAATAAAATAAAATAAAATAAAATAAAATAAAATAAAATAAAATAAAATAAAATGCCACTGGTTGCAAATTCAACAAAAGCAAACTCCATGTCTGAGCCCAAGAGAAACAGCCCAGAGCATGTCCTCGGGGCTCCGCCTGACATGCAAACAGCGGTCACCGTGCACCTTCCTAACTGGGCTCTGAAGAAACGTCGTGGGCTCAGCAACACCTCAAAAAAACAAGACCTAAGTCTGTCCGTCCTGCTCAGCCTTGGCCCCAGCACAGCCTGGCCTTCCAGAGGCAGCTGGTGACGGGCCTGGATGCGAAATCTGTCCAAGGGGCGCGCAGGGGACTGTCCTGCAGACTTGGCTGAGCCACCCAGACGGCGCCTGGTGGGGTCCCTGTCCCCACTTACCTCCTTGTGCAGCATCAGAGTAGCCTCAAGTGGCCCCCAGGGGCGTAGGGGACTCGCCCCACTTGCAGAGCCCAGGGGCCCCTAACATTCCCTCTTTTTGTCCAGGGTCCTCGCGCGCCCCCTGGCGGTCAGGTCCCTGCGGTGCAAGAGCATCTGCGCTCACCCCCCTGGTTGCGACGCTGACCTGCCGCCTCCCTGCTGCCCCCTCAGGGTTTGTCTCCACCGGCAGTCAGGGCAGGTCCTGTTTCCTTTGAAAGGTGTTGCAAAGAGGGAGTGAGGACAACGTCTACGTGATGCCAAGTTCATCCGCCAGCGCCCAGCACACGGTGCGAGCCCGGGTGAAGTTTGCCTACAGCCGGCTGTGGAGTGACTGGAGCGATGCGCTGCGCTTTGGTGAGTTACGGCCCCGCGCGGGTGGCCGCCTCCCTCCCACCTGTGTGTCCTGCAAACCAGGAGTCTCATATGAAGTCCCAGGGCTGAGCTCCCTGCAGGGGCTCCAGGGGAGGGTGCCTCCTGCTTCTTCCAGCTCCTGGGGCTCCAGGTGTCCTGGGTTGATGGCCGCATCCCTCCCACCTGTGTGTCCTGCAAACCAGGAGTCTCAGATCAACTTGTCCCAGGGCTGAGCTCCCCCCAGAGGCTCCAGGGGAGGGTGCCTCCTGCTTCTTCCAGCTCCTGGGGCTCCAGGTGTCCTGGGTTGATGGCCGCATCCCTCCCACCTGTGTGTCCTGCAAACCAGGAGTCTCAGATCAAGTTGTCCCAGGGCTGAGCTCCCTCCAGGGGCTCCAGGGGAGGGTCCTTCCTGCCTCTTCCAGCTCCTGGGGCTCCAGGTGTCCTGGGCTGGTGGCCGCCTCCCTCCTGTCTCTGTTCTGCAAACCAGACGTCTGAGGTCAACTTGTCCTAAGGCTGAGCTCCCTCCAGAGGCTCCAGGGAGGGTCTTTCCTGCCTCTTCCAGCTCCTGGGGCTCCAGGCATCCCCGGGCTGGTGGCCGCCTCCCTCCCGTCTCTGCCTCTGTCCCCCCGAGGCTTCTCCTCTGTGTCTGTGTCTCCGCTTGTCTCATCCAAGGACCCTGCCCTTGGATGTCGGGCCCCCCCTGACCCAGGACGTCCTCATCTCAAATCCTTCCCTTCATCCCATCTGCAGAGACCCTGTTTCTATCTATGGTCCTGCTCCCGGAGTTTGAGGTTTAGGATGTGCACATGTTATGTTTTTATTTTGGGGAGGGGCGGTCCATGAGCTCACTGCAGAGCCCCTCCCAGGGGAGAGGGCCCAGGCAGCTCCTGCTGGGTCTCCTCTTGCTCCCCCTGCACCGCCTGCTGTGTTTCTGGGGTCGCCCAATTAGGAGGTCCCTCCCAGACTCAACCACAGGGGCAAGAAACCTTCTTTGTCACCTTCACTTCAACCCCACTAGGATGCAACTTTAAGGCCCCAGCTGCTGGCCACTTCCGGCTCCAGGATGCCCCCGTCAGGGGTGAGCCTGTTGCTCTGGATTCTCTCTGCTCTGAGCATCTTCCTGGGGGCCCCTCGTGCCCTCCTCCTGGGTGACAGCAGGGGGCGCTGTTACAAAGTGAATGGCCTGTGAATGTGACACTCCCTGTCCCCCAGATGTGCTCCAGGCAGGAAATGCCAAGGGCACAGCCTATGAACACTGAGGCCCCATAGAAGGGGCGTAAAACCCACAGGGTTGGGGTCCACCTTTGCCTGGGCCAAGCAGTCCCTCTGGATCCATTCAGGGGCAAACAGGGGATGAGCTCTAAGGATACACCTACTGGGCTCCAAAAATCCACCTGGGCTGGTCCCTATCTCCTGCCCCCAACCTCAGAGGAGCTACTGAATCCACGCACAAGCCTATTTCCTTCTAGGCTGCAGGTTCACAGCTCGGGGAAATAGCCCTTGCTACACACACACACACACACACATACATACAGGACCCCTCTCTCCCATCCCTGGCGTTTCACAGTTATACATTCATTCCTTTAGCTACGCCAGCGCCTTGTTGAGAGTAAATATCCCCTGAGAAGGAAAGTGTTGGGGTGCGGTGTTGCGCCCTCCCGGAAATGTATTGGGGCGGGTTCTCTCTTGTGAGCAGGGCATGGAGGAAATGGGGACAGGGCGCTGGGACCCGAAGAAGGAGAGATTGGTCACTGTCCATGGGCCCAGCACACACACACACACACACACACACACACACACGGGTCCCAGTGTCTGGAAGTCCCGTCCGCCTCTGCTCCAGCCCTGCTTCCTCTGACCACACTCTCACCGCGTCGTCTGATCATGAGGTTGAAACCCGACACAATGGGTCCAGGCCTCTGGTCCCTACTTGAGCCAAATTAAGCAGAGACAAGGTTGAGTCGTCTATGAGTGTTTTTTCCAATAATGCCGGCAGTATGGGAGAGCAGCGAGTCGTGCTATCAATTCTGCTCTAACCTCCCCTACTAGTCAGCTGGTTATATAGGGGTCAAGAAGAAGGGCTGCTTGCAGGGGGCGGCTGCAGGGTCTGTGGTCCGTGTGTCTCCTTCCAGGCCCTTGAGGTCCGATAACAAGGTAGTTAATTTTCTCTGGTGTTAAAACCCAGCTCTGCCAGTTCCTGGGACCTGAGAATGCTCCGTGTTCCCGAGCCAAAGTCCCGGAAGGGGGTCAGGGTCCAGGCCCAGCAACCAAATCAAAGCCCATCCTGTCCTTGGTCTGCTCTCAAAATGCATTTTCTTTTCTGAGCGACGGGCCCCAAAGTGTCTCTTATCTTTTACGGACTTGTTTTTTCCCTTTGCAACACAGCGTCCGGTTTCCCGGGGTCTGTAGGAAAACCTCTTATCTGTGGTTAGTAAGGTGAATGATCGTTGAATAACCGCGGTCCTATCACTATTAGGTGCCCTCCCTCCTGTCAAGGTGAGGCAGGAGGCGATGTGTGTGACACTGAGGGGGGTCCCTTCTGACCCTCTCCTTCTTTTCTTACCCCACAGGCCTCCCCGAGCAGGATGTCAGCGGCACCCCTGTGGCCCTCGTGGGGCTGGTGGTGGGGGTGGCGGCTTTGGTCACCACCGTCTTGATGTTCCTATGCACAAGGTAAGTCCCGGCCCCCCCCCCCAAAAAAAAAACACCTTGAAAACAACATGCTCAGTGAAGGGAGGGGCAGACCGTAAGGCCCCAATCACACAGAATGACCAGGACACGCAGATCTATTATTGGTGGAAGCGGGGTATCCCCTTCCCCACCGGATGCTGGGGATCAGGTCCTTATGATATCTCAAGAGAAATAATTTCGATGCTACACGGGATCCGGCTCCACCGTGGGAGGGAAACTCTGGACACTGGCTTTGGGGAGATTCTCAGGAAAGGCTGAGTGATTTTTATTTGCATGGAATGACACCCCTGGGTTTCCAAAATCCCATTTCCCTTCATCCTGTCCTGAGAGAGGGGCAGCTGGGGATTCAGCAGAGCCCAAAGCGAAGCCAGTGTCCAGAGTCTCTGTCCCATGGTGGAGCCGGGTCCTGTGTAGCATCGGGCTCGTTGCAGCCCATCAGTCCATTGTGTGCAGGGTCCCCATGGCCGTGAGCCACATGGGCGAATGCAGGAGTGTGAGAGCCCCACGAGCCAGGAGTCAGGCACAAACCAAGAGCGGGAGACTCCTTGGTTTAGGACATTAAATATCTCACACCTTCTTGAACTTGCAAGGGCCACACCTACTCTGGCCAATGACCCGTTCGCAGGTGTGACTGACAGACAAGTACCTTCCCTACGTCATCCAGATGTTGCTGGGCATGATTCTGCCCTCCCCCTGTCCAGTCCCTTCTCCCAGCAGGATGGGTGGGGGGTGGCTTCCCCGGGGACTGTTCAATTGTCGTTTCCTGCCCTGGCTGGTCTGGCTCAGCGGTTAGAGCACCGTCCGGTGGGCTGAAGGGTCCTGAGTTCGATTCTGGCCAAGGGCACATACCTGGGTTGCAGGCTCCATCCCCGGCCCCGGGCGGGGTGCGTGTGACAGGCAACCCATCGATGTGTCTCTCTTGCATCCATGTTTCTCTTTCTCTCTCTTTCCCACTCTCTCTGAAAAGCAGTAGAAAAAATATCCTTGGGTGATGATTAAAAAAATATATATATATGCAGCTTCCTGGCAAAGCTGAACAAATGACATGCCCATATTATCTGGCCTTCCCTTAGCTATTTACAGTTAATTAATAACTGGGTTGATTATAACAGTATCAAATCTGCATACAAGAACCTGATTGAAATCGCTGAGGGCTGGGAGAGGGGGACAGGGACAGGCCCATAACAGATTCGGGGTTTCCCGCTGCATGATAGCCACCCCCCTACGGGCCACACGTCCCCCCTGGTTCTCTCCCTCCGCGCCCCCACCCCCACCCCGGGGATGAAGGCCCGAGGAATTTCACTGTTCTGAGTGCCGCAGGTCGCATGGCTTCTGAAATACGTGTTTGCAAAGAATAAAATAAACGAATCCACGTTACGAAGGACATTGTATCCAAACAGAGCAACCTGAGCCGTTAAGATCTGAGATGTCAAAAAGAGAAAAATAACAATAAACGGGGCCCCTCTGCCATGGAGCTGGAGCTGCCGTCCCAGACACAATCCCTTGCCCCGGTCTGGCACCTCAAACCTTTGGATGTTAAAACGAGACAAAGTAACCTTTGCACGGGGCCTAAAGCAACATTGTATCCAAAAGAGCTGTCTGCAAAGATGACTGGAAAGCAGGTGTGACAACCACTGATGAGACAAAGTAACCTTTGCAAGGGGCCTAAAGCAACACTGTGTCCAAAAGAGCTGTCTGCAAAGATGACGGGGAAGCAGGTGTGACAACCACTGAGGACACAAAGTAACCTTTGCATGGGGCCTAAAGCAGCATTGTATCCAAAAGAGCTGCCTGCAAAGATGACGGGAAAGCAGGTGTGACAACCACTGACGAGACAAAGTAACCTTTGCATGGGGCCTAAAGCAACATTGTATCCAAAAGAGCTGTGTGCAAAGATGACGGGAAAGCAGGTGTGACAACCACAGGACGGGCGACCACAGGACTGAAGATTAAACACATTGTTTAGAATCAGCGTCACGACGTCCTGTTACCTGCACCCACAGCCACACCCTCCCGCCGTGGGTGTCACTGTCGCCCGCCCCTTCCTCATAAACACCCGTCACCTCTGTCTCCTCATCGGGACGCCGTTTGGGCTCCGGCCTGAATCCGTGCTCTCCGAGTCGCTGCTCTTGCTGATCTCAAATAAATGCTGTTGCTTCCACATTGAAAGACCTCTTATTGATGGGTCAGCACAATCTTCATTGTTTGGTGCTTGGAGGAAAATGGTAAATATGAGGATTTTTCACTAAGACGCAAAGCCAGGAGTCTGTGCATTGAGTCACCGGCGTCTGGAAAATGGGAAAATGGTTCTAGGCCCCTGAAGGCAAAGAACCGGTGAGCTCAGCACAGTCAGCGAATCCCCCCTCACCCCCGTGTCCACACTGTTGTAATTCCCTGTGTCCCCTGAGCTCCCTGCAAAAAGGGGACAGCACTTAGCATGTCCTTGGTCACAACAGCCACCTGGGGGCAGCAGTGAGCATGGAGGCTGATTTCCAGGCAGCAATTTGTCAGTTTACAAGGCACCCAGTTGGGGTCGCTCTTAGAAGGGGTGCATCGGGGTCGTCCGTCAAACCTGGCTGCAAATTCTGAGCTCAGTCCTCTAGGCCAGGCTGCATCATCATATGGGTGACACGTGCACGGTGTGGGTGACACCTCGTGATGCCCACCGGAGGCTGGGGAGTGTCCTCAATCCCTGGCTCAGACCTGTGGGCATGTGGATGGGGTGGGGGTCCCCAGCTCCCTCAGGATGCCCCCTGACTTTCTGATAGGGAGGGACCCAAATAAAAATGCTTGAGGGTCCTGGCGGGGAGAGGGCTTGGAGAGCCTGCGGGTGCTGGGAATTCATGGGGTACTGCAGAATCTGAAGGGCTTGGAGAGCATGGGGGTGCTGGGTATTGTGGGGATGCTGTGGAATCTAAAGAGCTTGGAGAGCCTTAGAGAGTCTGGAGTGCTGGGAATTCTAGGGGTGCTGTGAAATCTGTGGAGCTTGGAGAGTCTGAGGCTGCTGGTGATTCTGGGGGTACTTGAAATTCTGGGGGTGCTGTAGAATCTGTGGCTTGGAGAGTCTGGGGTGCTGGACAGTCTAGGGGTGCTGGATAGTGGGGGTGCTGGGAATTCTTGGGGTGCTGCAGAATCTGAGGAGCTTGGAGAGTCTTGGAGAGTCTAGGGATGCTGGGAGCTCTTGGGGTGTCAGAGAATCTGGGGGGCTGAAGAGCCTGAGGTGCTCAGAGTCCTGGAAGTTCTTACAACATTTGCAGTGACAAAGTCCTCGGTGACCCTCAGAGACACCTGGGGAGTCCTGAGAGTGCTTGAGAAGTCCCGGGGTGCCTCAAATGGCCCTGGGGCCTTGGGGGGCCACCTGTGGGCACTTGGAGGGTTGGGATGCCTGGGGGGTGCTGGGGCCACACCCACCTCTCTGGTGCACTTGAGCCAAGAAGCCAGAACCTCAGGGAAGGTCACGGGGTGGGGAGGGGACGCCTGGGGGTCACTGGGGGTCAGCTCTGCATGTCCGCTCCTGGCTGTGTCTGCTTCCTAGCAGGGCTCCACGCCGGGTGCAGAGTCCTTCCATCTCGCTGTCCCCCTGCCTAGCAGCCTGGCTTTGGTGGCCAGTCTGGCAGACAAGGCTGAGCTGACAAGTGTGCCTCAGCTTCTTCAGGCCCCAGCCACCCTGCCAGGCCCCTGCTCAGGCCTCTCCGTGTCTGTCCCCAGCCGGAGCCCTAGAAGCTGGTCTGTGTCCACAGCGTGGGCCCCTAATCTCACCATCAGCATCCAGCATCCCTGTCCCCTCTGGCAGGAAACGATTCCCCGATGGTGGCGGGGGCCACGTGCCATGAGCTTGGCTGCTGGGTTTCTCGAGGAAGGGAAAGGCATCCCAGCGCGGATCAGGCTCTGAGCATTCGAGCCCATGGTTTGTCTTCCCTCCCCAGGTTCTCCCTGAGAGGAAAGCTGTTCCCTCCAGTGCCGCAGGTGAAAAGGGAGGTGGTGGGCACCTTAGTGCCCTTCCCGGAGGTGAGTGCTTGTCCTGGTGGGACACGCACGGGGCCCTGGTGTAGTTGGAGGTGCGGGCTGGCTTGGGACGCGGTGCCCATGGATTTGCCTGCTGTGGGCTTTTTGCAGAAATGGAGTCACACGCTATGCGACCTTGTGTGTCTGGCTTCTCTTTCTGAGCATCGTGTGTTGCAGGTCCATCCGCCCTGTAGCCTGTGTCAGAGCCTCGCTGTTTTTCGTGGCTGCGTAATCCAGTCTGCTTATGGGACAACCAGGGACTGGAGTCCGTGGTCTCAACTGTGCTCTGTCTTCCCTCTTAGGTCACCTGGGATGGGCACAGCCCACCGCTGAGCTTACAGGAACCCGAGGACATCCTTGCACTAGAGGAAATGAGGCCCTTTGGGAGCAGAAAAGCAGAAATGGTGGACCCAGCAGGGCCCCACCACCATTCTGAAAACATCAGTCCAGAGCATCGTCCCCTCGATGCGTAAGGTTTCTGACGTGACTCGAAAGGTCGCCGTCCAATTTGGGTCCATGTCCTGTTCTATCCGCTCATGCATGTGTGCATATGTGTGCACGTGTGTGCATGTGTGTGCATGTGTGTGCGTGAAAGCACGTGTGTACACGTGTGGTGTGTGCGTGTGGGAGAGCATGCGTGCTAGACTGTGTGCATGTGTGTTGTCCCTGTGTGTGCACGTGTGTGCACGCATGGTCACGTGCACACATGTGGAACTGCATGTGCATTCATAGGTGTGTGTCTGTGTGTGTGCAGGAGCACATGTGTGTTTGCATGCGTGTGCATGTGTGTGCGTGCGCATGCACACGTGTTCATATATACATACTCATGACAATTTGACACCAGAATGTCAGGGGTGATTATCATCAAACTTCAAGAAACTTTTTCTTTTGTTTTATGTATTTGTGACCTTTTTTAAAAAGCCCGTTTTTACCTTATAAATAAACTTCTCTCCGATTTCCTAAATCGCCTGGAGCACACACGTGTTCCTCCCGTCGTGGCTGGTTTGGGGCAGCTGGAGGCTGTTAACTAAACTCTCTCACAAGACCTTTTCTCCTTGGGGAGGCTCTGCAGAGTCCGCCACGCACACGGAGAGAGTTGTGGCGACACGAACAGAAGTAATTTTTTTTTTTTTTTAACCCTCACCTGAGGACATTTTTTCCATTGATTTTTAGAGAGAGTGGAAGGGAGGGTGAGAGAAACATGGGCGTGAGAGACACACATCGACTGGGTGCCCCCCGAACGCACCCCGACCAGGGGCCAGGGATGAAACCTGCAAGCCAGGTACATGCCTGCGACCAGGACGCAACCAATCAACCCGCCTCACATCCACGTTTCTCTCTCTCTCTCGCCCCCGCCCCGCGCTTCCTCTCTCTCTAAAAATCATGGGGGGAAAAAAATATCTTCCAGTGAGGGTTAACAAAAAACAAAAAACAAAAAGAAACAGGCATTTCATAAGGGGTGGTGGCAGCTGATCAGAGAGATTGTCGCCTTCAGAGCTTGACACCCTTGGGTGGATCGGGCCGAGCTGAGATAAAAATCACCTAAGTCTTTCGAAAGATTTTCCTGGAACCGAACACAGAAAACAAGGCGTGTTCGCCCGTTATCGCCGGGGCTGGTTGGGGGGAGACCTGAAATTCCGCCTGTCGCAACCCCAGCTGGGCTCGTACACGTGCCCCTGGGGCCTGTGATAACCGGGTGAGGCGACCGCCCCAAGATTGCTGTCAGGACCCTGCAGGTTCGTGGAAACGTCGGACAGAAAAGGGCAACTTTTTCCTGGAAACGCGAGCTGCGGGTCTGCGCATGAACTGGACCCCACGGGAGCCTCTGATGGACCTGGGAGGGGTTGTGTTTTTTGCTTTTTTGTTTTAAGCTTCATCTGAGGATATTTTTTCCATTGATTTTTAGAGAGAGTGGAAGGGAGGGAGGGAAAGAGAGAGAGAGAAGCATTGATATGAGACACATCGATTACGTGATTCCCACACGCGCACCAATCGGGGTGGGGAACCTGCAACCCGGGCACGTGCCCTTGACGGAGAATCGAACCTGAGACCCTTCCGTGCGCTGACCGACATGCTAACCACTGAGCCACACCGGCCAGGGCGAGACGGCAGGACTTAACCTGAAAATCAAAACCCCGGAAAGCCGTCGAAGGTGGTGTTGGTGGCCCCCTACCTCACCGTGTGAAGCAGGGGGGTGGGGACCCCAGGAGAAGGCCGAGCCCTGTTTTCTGGGGCTGGGGTTGGCGACCGGGCCTGGGGTTCTTGGAGGCCAGAGGAGGGCCAGGTGTAAGGGGTGAGCACTGATATACGGGGGGGTCCTGCAAACACGTCTGAGCTTAACAGGGATGTTCATAATTTTATTTTTCAACATTTTATTAGAACAGCGTAGGGTAGGTAAGGGGAAAATAATGCATCGGAAGACCCTGAGGCCTGGACCCTCACGGATAGGCCTGCATCTCTCCGGGGACCCACTCGAGTGCCGGTTCCCTCGCGGCTGCTCAGATGTTGGATCCCGGGTGGATGGTCCAGGTGGCGGGCACCTTGGGGGCCTGGTTTGGGGCCTCGCTTCCCGGGATTCCCGACGGTGACCACAGGCCCCTTGGAAATGCCCGGCTGCCTGGGAGCATCCAGCCGCCATCCCGCTCGATGGCCCGGGTTGTCATTTGGCGTCGAGGGGGCCGGTGCTTCCAAAGTTTCAGGAGGAAAACTTTTGAGGTCCTGCCCTCCTGGCTGGACCAAATGGACAGGCCACACCGCCTGGGACTATGGGCGCAGGTGCCCCTTGCTGGGTGCAAACGGCCCTATTCTGGTCTCTCTCTACCCAGCGGGCTGTCGGCTCCCCTTCCTGTTTCCTGTTTTCTGTTCCTCTGCTCCCCATGTGCACAACCCTGCCCAGCGAGCCCACATTTCCCACTCACAATGTGGGCTCTATGACACCCCCCCCCCGCCATAACCACACACAGACTCTGCGTTTGCTCCGATCTTCAGTTTCCTTGCGTGTGGTCGTCTTTGCTTGTCAGAGGGATGAGGCGGGGGATGGGGGAGCCTGCAGGAAGCTGGTAGGCGAGAGGTGTGTTCTGCAGGGTGGAAGGGGGGGAGGCATCCTGGAATCCTGCCTGGAGGAAGAGGCCTCTCGGCGTTCACCCCAAATGTGCTTTATTTTTTTTAAATATGTTTTTATTGATTTCAGAGAGAGGGAGAGAGAGAGGGAAACATCAATGATGAGAGTCACTGACCGGCTGCCTCCTGCTCGCCCCCTGCTGGACATCGAGCCCACGACCCTGCATGTGCCCCGACCGGGCATCGAACCGCGATCTCCTGGTTCCTAGGCCGACACTCAGTGAGCTTTAATGGGCACCCACCTCAGCCTCGCCTGGGTCCCCTGTGCAGACGCAGCCCGGAGACTAAACTCAAGCCACCCCCTGGTGACCGGGGAACCCAGCTGGGCTGTGGGAGTGGTGGCATCTGGGATCCGGCCTGTGTGACCCGGATGTGGGAGTGTCGGTTCATCGTGGGTCCTGCCTTCACCCCCAGAGCCACATGCCTGGGGCCCCCCGGGGGTCAGCACTGCCCAACACTGAGCTAATTAAGTCTCAGCCTCAGGGCTGGGTGTCCTTGGGGGGCTGAGCCCATGAGCGCTTGCCCTCCGGCCCGCCCGCCACCCACGGTGCAAAAAGGAAGGAACCAGTTTCCCTTTACGGCCATGTGCCCTGTCCCCTCTGTGTCCTGCACTGGCCGGCCTGACCGCAGTCCTTCAGTCTGTCCCTCACCTCCATGCCCTGCACACCTTGAGCAGTGCACCTGCCCGTGAAGCATCCCTGGAACTGGGTGCAATGCCCCCCCCAGACCTGGGCATGACACTCTGCCTGTGACCAGCACCCCAAGGTGCTGTGGTGCATGCTGTGTGGACAGGGGTCAGCTGGACAGCCATCAACCAGACACTCTGGACTCTCTCTCACCCCAGAACCTATGTGCCCCCCCCCCCGGCCACCTAGACCAACAGGGATGAGACTCCAGGCTCTGTGAAGGGTCACGACCGTCCTACACCCCAACTTTCAGAATTGCCTGAATTTCCCCCCGAGGTAGGGTAAGAGCCCGGGGTCCTGGTTCTTCCCTTTGGGGGATAATAGCTTTTGTCTCCATGTGGGCTGGTCAGCTACCAAGACACAAGATCCGTCCGTGGAGTGTCCCGGGGCAGCCACAGCCAATCCCCGTAATCTGGGGGCTCAAACCCACAGGGACCCGTCCTGCTCCAGTTCTGCCGACCAGGAGCCCGAGGTCCAGGTCAAGGTGTCCCAGGGCCCAGCCGGCGTTGGCTCAGCGGTTCAGCATCGTCCTGCAAACCAAGAGGTCGCCGGTTCGATTCCCGGTCGGGGCACATGCCCGGGGTTGTAACCTCGATCCCCAGTAGGGGGCGCGCAGGAGGCAGCCAATCCTCGACTCTCTCCCTCTAAAATCAATTTTTAAAAAACAATATGTTTTGGGGGAAAAAAAAAAAAAGTGTCCCAGGGCTGAGGTCCCTTCAGAGGCTCCAGTTGCAGGTCTTTCCTGCCTCTTCGGGCTCCTAGGGGTGACCGGCCACCTTGGGCACCCTCGGCTTGTAGACAGGCCTCTCCAGGCCTTCGGGGGCTGCGTTCTGCGCACGGCCCCCACCTTCCCGTGGCCGCCTTATGCCAAGGACACCAGCCCCGGGGAACCTATAAACCAACGTATCCCAATGTGACCCCATTTAATTTCTTTATACCAGCAGCAGCCCTGTCTCCAAATAAATTCAGCTTCTGGGATTCCAGGGGGATATAAATCGAGGTTGGGTGAGGCCGGGCGGGTGCGGCTCAGCGGTTAGGGCGTTGGCCTGAGCACTAAAGGTCGTGGGTTCGATGCCCGGTACCTGGGTTGCAGGGCCAATCCCTGGCCCGGGTCGGGGTGCATGGGGGAGGCGACCAACCGATGTGTGTGTGTCTCTCTCTTTCTCCCTCCCTTCCACTCTCTCTAAAAATCAATGGAAAAAGATATTGTTGTTGGTGACAATTAACGTAAAATAAATTAAAAAAATGGACGGGGGTGGAGACACAGTTCAACAAAGGAGCTGGCATCTCCGCCTAGGGCTTCAGGGAAGGATAGTGGGGGGAGCTGAGACCAAGCAGCGATGACCAGAAGGACCGTGGCGGGGGGGACGTGGCCAGAGTGGGGTGCTGAGCCAGAGGAAAAGCAGATTATACCTGGAAAGGAAGCTGGGGGCAGCTGGGTGGATGCTCCGGGGAGGCCTGGGTTTGACCCCTGGGTTTGAGGCCTGGTTTGGGCAGCCATGGAATCGGAGACGCAGGGTCACCGCCCTGGCCAATGGGACCTCGAAGGAAACCGTGCAGATGCCCTTTGGCCACGCCATTCGTGGTGCCTGCCCGGCTCAATCCCCACGGCAGGAAGTTGCTCAAGTCCCTTTGAACGGAGAGCGAAACTTAGAATTACAACCGACGGGAACAAGGGGAGGCGAAGAAAGGGACGCGGCCAGTCGGTGGTTCTGGAAAAGGCTTGATTTCAGGGAAAGCGCGCACGTCTGTCCAGTCCGCTTACCCACAGATTCTGAGACGGGGCGGGACAGCAGGGCTCCCTGACCCGCCGGGTCACCTGCCACCTGGACCCTCATTGGGCCTGGTGGCCAGGGGCGGGGCACCACCCAGACTCTATAAAAAGCTGAACTGGGAAAAAACAAGCTTTGGTTTCTCTTCGATTCTTGCAGCTTGGGAAACAGAAGACAGAAGTGAGGGGACCAGAGGGGGGACCCCCCCGATCCCAGGGCACCTGGACTGGAGCCAGGAGGGGCTCCTTGACTCACAGGGGACTGGACTCTACCTGCCAGGTAAGATGCAGGTGTCAGGTGGGGTGATGGGGAGAAGGCTGGGCGCTCGGCCGCTGTCCTCGGCACCCCACAAGGGCCGCCCCGCGGGGACACTGGCGTGGGAACGGGACTCGGTCCATGGGGAGGTGTCGTCTGTGGGCCACGCACCCCGAATTCAAAGCCAGGGGTCAAAATAATAATCGTTACAGGGATTATATGCTCGGTGTGTGGCATTCAGAGAGTATATGATGAAAGTGGATTTGGGGGCAGGTTTTTAATTTTTTATTTATGAATATTTTAGTACACAACTGAGGATGGCTTTTTATTAATTTTTTTTTTTTTTGAGAGCGAGAGAGAGAGAAGCATCAATTGGCTGCCTCCCATAGGCACCTTTACCGGGGACTGAACCTGCAACCTGGGTAGGTGCCCTGACCGGGAATGGAACTGGCAACCTTTTGGTTCATGGGGTGACACTCCAACCAACGGAGCCACCCGCCAGCGACGATTTTTTAACGAAACCATGTGGAGGCAGAGGCAGAGGTGGGAGGGGTGCGGCCACCAGCCCTGGGACCCCTGGAGCCCCTGAAGCTGGAAGGGGCAGAAGGACCCTCCCCTGGAGCCTCCAGAGGGAGCTCGGCCCTGGGACCCCTGGACCTCAACATCTTTGGAAACAGGGTCTTTGGGGATGTGATGAAGGGAAGGGTTTGAGATGAGGTCGTCCTGGGTCGGGGGGCCCTACATCCAAGGACAGGGTCCTTATAAGAGACACAAAAGGAGGCGCAGACAGAGAGGAGAAGCCGTGACCCAGTGGGCCCGGGAGGCTGCCACCTGGGTGAAGGTCGAGAGGGATTTATGGGGACCTGGGGAAAAGCCCTGGCTGGGGTGTTGGGACAGCACGGGGCCTAGTTACAGTAACTCGGTCTAGTCAGGAAATTTGTTCTGCCTTGATTTCGTATGATTAATTGAACTTCCTTCCACGGCTTTATTATCACAGGGTTTCCTGGTGCTTTTCCTGGAGCGTGCTTTCCGGGTGTCAGGATGGGGCAAGAGCCTAGAGGAAGCTCAAACCCCAGGGAGGGAGCTCTTGGAAGACAGGCCTGTGCACACGGATAGATACACACGAGTGCACAGACATGCACATGTGCACACACGCATATACACCAGTGCACACACCTGTGTATACACACGCACATGTGTGCACACAGGCAGGTGCATACATACATGCACACGAGACATGCATATACACATATGTACAGGCATGCACACACCTGCATACACGCGTGTGTGCATAGGCAGGCACCTAAACATGCGCACATGCATGCACACACGAACACGCATGCACACATGCATGCAGTGTGCGCACACCTGTATCTACACACGTATGCACTCGAATGTGCACGCATGTGTATAAGCATGCCTGCATGCAGACTGTGCACATAGGCAGGCATGTGCACACATATACACACACACACATGCACCCATGTACACAAAGGCACATATATACACAGAGATGAACAGACACGCAGACACACATGTACACGCATACATACAAACATGCACACATGAGTGTACACACAGGCACACACACACACACACACTCACCTCCAGGCCCTTTCCTCCTGCAACGAGCTACCTGCTCTCCCAGCACGAGGTTCCCTGAGCTCTGAACCCTCCTGGCCTCCCTCTCCCGTCCTTGAAGCCACAGCCCCTGGGTATCTCTCTTTCCTCCGCAGGTACCACCCTCCCTCCCATGGGCACTGCCCTTGCCATGGTCTTGCTTTGGCTGCCGGTGCTCCTGACGCCCATCTCCTGTCTGCTGCAAAGGGACCAAGGTAGGCGCACCCCCTAGGCTGTGCAGGTGTCTTGTTTTGGGCGAAACCGTTGGTATTGAGATTACGATAGGGTCACATGCAATTATAAGAGATAACAGAGGGCTTCTGCGCACCCTCCACCCCATACCCCCAGTGGGACCTTCCCAGGACTAGTGCAAACCACAGCCAGGACATGGAGCTGGGGGCAGCCAAGGTGACAGAGCCTAGGATTGACCCCTTACCCTCGTGACCTCCCTCCCTTCCTGGGAAGGGAAATGACCGTGGAAAAACCAGCGTGATGGGTTGAGTTTTGTCCCAACTCAGTTCATACGCTGCAGTTGCAGCCTCCAGGAAAGTGAATGGGTTGTATTTGCAGGCAATTGGGGAAAAACATATCCTCGGGTGAGAATTAATAAAACAAAAAATCGGGGGGACGGGGCGGGATTTGGAGACATGCGTGCCCTCGGAAGCCACGTGATGACGGGGGTGAGATTGGGGTAATGCGCCCAGAAACCAAAGACCGCCAAGAATTTGGGGCGTCCCTGGGAAGCTCGAAGTGAAGGCAGCAACCCAGTGATTTTTAGAGAGAGTAGAAGGGAAAGAGAGAGAGAAACATTGATGGGAGAGAGTCACATGGATCGGTTGCCTCTTTCACGCATCCCAACCGGGGCGGGGAATCAAACCCGCAACCCAAGTACATGCCCTTGACCAGAATCGAACCCGAGGCCCTTCAGTCTGCCGGCTGATGTTCTAACTACTGAGCCAAACCCACCAGGGTGGCAGCTTTGTTTTCAAGGGGCTCCATTTATATATAAATATAAATATAAATATAAATATAAATATAAATATAAATATAAATATAAATATAAATATAAATATATCCATATATATATTTTTTTTTTTTTTTTTTTTTCTTAACAGTTAGGGGAATAACTTTGTAGTCCCAGCATCTCAGAATAAAGGAGGTATTTTTAAAACCTGAAAGTCCCATCCCCATCTGCTCTGGGCGATTGCATCAGCCAGGATGCTGTGAGCTGAGGTTACGGCCACAATATTTCCTAACCCTTCACACATGGGTTCCTTCCTCAAAGGGGAGTGGACGGCCGGTGTTTTGTGCTCTGGTGGGGAGGGTGTGACATCTCTTGGGGGTGCCGTTTTTATTTTATTTTTTTATTTTATTATTTTATTTTATTATTTTTGGGGATGCTCTTTTTTCAGCTCTGACTGCTACCCAAAAATACCCCAGAGTGGGGGGGGGGGGTAAAAAAATGAAACATTTATTTCTCGCAGTTCTAGAGGCTGCAAGTCCCAGATCAGAGTGGCCTGTGGTTCATCCCTGGTGAGACCCCAGTTTCTGCCTCCTGGCTGGGTCCTTACTTGGGCAGAGGTGAGCAGGGCTCGCTTTGTCTCAGAAGGGCACTAATCCCATCGTGGGGACCCCACCCTCACGTCCTCAGTGAACCCTGATCGCTTTTCCAAGCCCTCAGCTCCTGACGCCGTCCCACGGGAGCCAGGGATTCCACATACGTATCTGGGGGACACGCACACGTTCAGTTCATAACAATCATCCCAGAGCCTTCACCCCATCCCGCCTGCCGAGGCCCTGTTTCCAGATAAAGGCTCATGCCCACGTTCAGGGAATTCACCCGATGGCCGGGAACCTTCACGGTGGCTCTTCACGTCCTGGGAGGAGTTTGCAGGATCCACGCAGAGCTGTCAGCACCACACGTGGATTCGGTGCCACGTCACTGACGAGAGCTTGGTCATGGGGCTGCAACCGGGGGCAAGACAGGGCCTGGAGATGCAGGACGTCTGTCCGGGAGGGAGCTTCCTCCAGTCCTCAGACCCCCCCTAACCTGCAGGTCCTAGAATTATCGGGGCTCCTCTCTGGGTTCCGAGCTTTGAGGCAGTTGCCACATCTGTGGTCACTCCAGGCCCGTGGGTATTCTAGGATCACTGACCACAGGCAGGAAATTAGTTGCTTTCTAAGAGAAACTTCCTAAAGCTGAAAGGGAACAGCCAAGACGCTCTACAAGCTTAAGCATTTCCCTCTAAAGTCCCTTAAAACTCCAATCTTGGTGAAATTGCCTCCGAGGGGATGGAAAAGTTGAAAACAGATGCCTCGATTTAAGGAGATGTGGTTAGTCATTCACTGCCGAGTATGAATTAGCACCAGGATTGTCATAGGTTTCTTTTGTCAGGGTAAGAAAGTCTGCTGTTATTCCAAGTTTGCTGAGTTTTGCACCCAAAACGGGTGTTAAAGTTTTTTTTTTTAAATCCCAAATGGGGGTTAATGTTTTTCTGCTTCAGAAAACTCAGTTTGCTGAGTGTTTTAATCCCAATTGGGTGTGGAATTTTTAAAAAATATATGTTTTTATTGATTTCAGAGAGAGGAAGGGAGAGAGAGAAACACCGATGATGAGAGTTATTGATCGGCTGCCTCTTACAGGCCCCCGACTGGGGATCCAGCCCAAAACCCAGGCATGTGCGCTGACCGGCAATCGAACCGTGACCTCCTGGACCATAGGTTTATGCTCAACTGCTGAGCCACACCAGCTGAGCATGAGATGATCCTTGATGTTTGCGAGTCCATTGCTTCGTGTTATCAGCAGGGCCTGGACCAGAACGGTCACCTGTTTGATAACAGGTGTTGACAAAAAAAATTATTCATTTCTGTAGATCCTTTTAAATGTTGAAAATGAACTGTATGTTTATAGACGCCGACTTTATCATGATTCAAAGTGTGTGTAAGCATTTTGGGGGGACACCCTATATATAGTCTACTACAATTTGCAAGCCTTTCTGAAAGCATGCTCCGTGTAGCACACTGGGAGACAGATATTTATGCCTGGATTTGGTGGTATCAGTTCTCAGTGAAAATAAACTACTAGGAGATACCTGGTTATAAAATATCAGTTTCATGTACATGGGGATGGTAGAAGCGATCTGCTCTTGTGAATTTTCCCCCCATCATTGGCAGGGTGAGCTCATGAGATTAATAAGGTGCTATTGATTCATGAAGACTGCCCACTCCGGCGGATCACTCACTTATCTGGGTAGAACTCGACTCCCCCACGATATCGGATAATTCAGTGGGAGACAGAAGTTCCCACCGAGATGCCGGTTTAACCGTCTGGGTAAGTCTCCTAACTGTAACCTATAAACATTTCAGATCCAAACCCACCGATTAAGAACTTGAGGATGGATCCAAGAACTAAGAGCTTGACCTGGGACATCCACGGGAATGTTTCGGCCATAGAGTGCTGCATAAATTCAAGGTCCAACACAAAGGTAAACCGCTTTCCGTGGGCTTAGCACCCTGCACCGGAGGGGTGGTCGGTTCGATTCCCGGTCAGGGCA
The DNA here is from genome assembly GCF_054644295.1 of Miniopterus natalensis. Lineage (NCBI taxonomy): Eukaryota > Metazoa > Chordata > Mammalia > Chiroptera > Miniopteridae > Miniopterus > Miniopterus natalensis. Next base: position 106,316,854 of record NC_142103.1, on the reverse strand, counting down.
CACGCCCGGGTTGTGGGCTCGATCCCCAGTAGCAAATTCCAATGCCACTTTTTAAAAATACGTTTTTATTGATATTTGAGAGAGAGAGGAAAGGAGAGGGAGAGAGAAACATTGATGAGAGAGAGAAACATTGATGAGAGAGTGAAACATTGATCGGCTGCCTCTTGCTCGCCCCCTACTGGGGATAGAGCCTGCAATCTGGGCATGTGCCCCGACCGGGAATCAAACCAGTGACCTCCTCGTTCATGGGTCTGTGCTCAACCCCTGAGCCACTCCAGTCAGGCAGAAGTAAATATTTTTATACCTGAAGTCTTTGAAAAAATATCTGTATTTGACTTTGATGCTTGATTGATAGTTTGGCTGGGTATAGAATTCTACCAAAGGAAATTTCCTTCCTCCCCCCCCAAAAAAATTTCAAGGCCTTGCTTTATTGTAATCTATGTACCAAAGTTAATGTTGAGACATTCAATGCTATTGGGATTCTTCACTTTTTTGAATATGAAAATGTTTCTTTTGTCTCTAGAAACTTTTTTAAAGATATTTTTTCCCTCACCAAGGATATGCTTTTTAAAAAAATTGATTTTAGAGACACATGGATCATACATGTCTCCCCCTCTCCAGGCCTTCACCTCACAAGTGTCTGTGTCCATGGGTTATGCAAATATTCCTATACATTCTTTCATTAATGTCTCCCACCCACCCTGCTACCCCCCCTTCCCTCTCAGCTCCCTCAGCCTGCTCCATGCTTCTATGTCTCTGGATCTATTTTGTTTGTCAGTCTATTTTGTTCTTTAGGTTCCACGTATAAGTGAGGTCATGGGATACTTGTCTTTCTCTAGAACTACAGTTTTTATTAAAAATCTAAATATCACCAGTATCACTCTAAGCCTGTTCTGTAAACGATACTTTCCTATATCTGTCTTAGGCCAAAAAAAATCGTTTTTGCAAGTTTTATGTGCTTCCCAAGTGCAAAGCATCCAACTACACTGTTAAAGTCACTACAATTGACGGTGAGACATTTTCCACGTGGATCCAGTATCCCAAGCAAGGTGAGGGCAAATTGCTCTTTCTTTCTTTCTTTCTTTCTTTCTTTCTTTCTTTCTTTCTTTCTTTCTTTCTTTCTTTCTTTCTTTCTTTCTTTCTTCCTTCCTTCCTTCCTTCCTTCCTTCCTTCCTTCCTTCCTTCCTTCCTCCTTCTTTCTTTCTTTCTTTCTTTCTTTCTTTCTTTCTTTCTTTCTTTCTTTCTTTCTTTCTTTCTTTCTACTTCTTTTTTTTTTTTTTGCTTCTTACTTGCTTTCAATCATGGGCAGTCTTCTGAATATCAAAAATCATTACTTTTAGCCCAGCCGGCATGGCTCAGTGGTTGAGCGTCGACCCATGAACCATGAGGTCACCTGTTCGATTCTTGGTCAGGGCACATGCCCAGGTTGCCGGGTCCATCCCCAGTAGGGGGCTTGCAGGAGGCAGCCCGTCCATGACTCTCTCATCATGGAAGTTTCTATCTCTCCCTCTTTCTCTCTAAAAATCCCTAGAAACATATATTTTTTTAAATCATTACTTTTCGCTTGGATGAATCTCCAGGGTTGTAGCTTCAAGAGAAAGAGAGAGAGAAACATCGATGTTATAGAGACGCATGGATCTAACCTGTAACCCAGGTACATGCCCTTGACCTGGACTTGAACCCATGACCCTTTGGTGCACAGGCCGAGGCTCTAACCACTGAGCCACAGCCAGCCAGGGTGGAAGTGGCCTGTCTCTTGAGCGTATATATATTAACATCCCGGATGATAGTTCTGCAAGGTGTTGCCTCACTCAGGGGGGAACCTGCTTAACGTCTACGCAAAATGTCTCTGTTATCATTTCTTACAATTGCTTGGGAATTCACAGGGATCTAGAAATCATCGCGTGACCCTACACAAGGACTTGTTTTTGGTTATTTTCTTTGCAAGCCCAGAAGGGAACCCTGAGGCAGCCCCCCAGAACCTGGATTGCCAAGTTCACGACAAGGACTTCCTGACGTGCAGTTGGGCGGTGGGCAAGGAGGCCCCCAGCGACGTCCAGTATTACTTCTACTTGGAAAACGTGAAGTAGGTGCAGTCTTGGGCGTGGCTGGGGTGTCCTGGGCATGGGAGGCACTGGGTCATTTTTTTTTTAAATATGTTTCTATTGATTTTAGAGAGAGAGGAAGGAAAAGGGAGCGAGAGAGAGAAACATCATTGATGAGAGAGTCATGGATCAGCTGCCTCTTGCTCGCCCCCTACTGGGGGTCGAGGTTACAACCCCGGGCATGTGCCCTGACTGGGAATTGAACCGGTGACCTCTTGGCTCGTGGGAATGATGCTTAACCCTCTGAGCCACACCAGCCCAATTCTTAATCACGCCCAATTTTCTGCAGTACCAACCAGAAGTGGGAGTGTTCAGATTACACAGCGAATGAGCTGGGGCAACACATCCAGTGTCAGTTTGATGACGTCTCTCAGTTTTCCGAAGGCCAGTACCGTTTCCTGGCGAGGGGCACCAGCGAGTCCACAGTGCCCTGCTCTGAATTAATCACGTTTTTACCGGATATCGGTGAGTAAGGGCCCAGGATGCTTCTGGAAGGGAGGGAGAGGGGGGGAGAGAGAAATAGGGATGTGAGAGAGACACATCGGTTGATTGCCTCCCACGTGTGCCCCGACTGGGGGTGGGGAGCCAAACCTGCAACCCAAGTACTGTGCCCTTCACTGGGAATCAATCCACCCTTCGGTGTGCAGGTGGACACTCTAACCACTGGGCCACACCACCCAGGGCTCAACACACTTTTATCATGTGTCTCTCTCTCTCTCTCTCCATTCATATCCCACCAACCCCCCACTTTCCGTAGCCCCTTCAAGGAATATTTTCTCTCTCCCGCCCTCCACCCCGAATTTGTGGGATGCCCATTTCAAAGCGTCTCTGGGGAAACTATTTTTATTTCTTTTACTGATCAGTGTTTTTTGGGGCTTTGTTGGTGTCTTTTTCCTCTCTACTAGAGAAATTAATTGCACCCAAGATAACAGTGAGCTGCAATCAGTCTCTTGCTTTCATGAAATGGAACATGTCGAGCCACTTCCACAAAAATTTCGACTACAAACTTGAAATACAGCAGGTAAACCCTCACCCCAGCAGGATCCTCTTGTGAGCCTCCGTCGTCTGGGGCTTTGGGTTGGATAAAACACGTCCCACAAAATATAGGAACCATAAAAGAATTTAGCTTTTGTGTGTGGGAAGCAACTAATCAATGTGTCTCCCTCACATTGATGTTTCTTTTTTTCTCTCTCCCCCTCCTTCCCTCCTTTCCACTCCTTCTAAAAAAATCAATGGAAAAAATATTCTCGACAGTATCCCACACTCAGTTACTTACTTGTATTTATTTATGATTTATTATTTCCACCCAATTATGGATTAGGTCACACTCAGTTTTTCTGTAAACCTACAAGTGCTTCAAGAAAATTAAAGTCTGTGGACTTAGATGGCCAAGTATTTTTGAGCTAATTGTCATTTTACACTAAATTATTAACTTTCATCTACTCATTATGTTTATTTATTGACTCATGTATAATTTATTCTCAACTGCTGCTTAACCTCAATTTCTCTGCTAACGCAAAACTGCTAAAAAAAAAAAATCAGGTCAATTAATGTTTAAAAAGGCCAAGTATTTTTCAGGTAATTGGTAATTTATACCCAATTGTTTACTTATATTCATTATTTGTGTTTTACATTTATTTATTATTGATACTCAATACTGAGTATATGCAATGTTTCTGCAAACCTAAAACTACTTTTAAAAAAGGCTATTGTTTTTATTTTCAAAAGAAAGACCAGTATTTTTTAGTTAATCAATACTTTATGCTCAATTATCTTTTCATACCTGTTTTTTTATTTATTATATTTATTATTATACTTCATTAGTGATCACTTTATAATCAATTATCTGTATATATATATATACTTTTAAAGAGCAGCAATTGGAAACTATACCCACTGCATTGTTTTATGTTTTATTTTTTATTTTTCATTTTTAAAATATGTTTTTATTGATTTCAGAAAGAGAAAGGGAGAGGGAGGAAGAGAGAGAGAGAGAAATATCAATGATCAGAGAGTCATTGATCTGCTGCCTCCTGCACGCCCCCTACTGGGGATCAAGACCCCAACCGGGGCATATGCCCTGACCAGGAATCGAACCAGCGACATTGGTTCATAGGCTGATGCTCAACCACAGAGCAACACCAGCCAGGCTATTTATCATTTCTATGTATTGATTTTACATATGATAATTATCATCCATTACTCATCATTTTATACTCAATTACCTACATATTCCATCTATGTATCAGTTTACATGCGATACTATGTATCCTCCACGGCTGATCCTTTTATACCCAATTACCTACATATTCCATCTATGTATCAGTTTACATACGATACTATGTATCCTCCACAACTGATCCTTTTATACCCAATTACCTACATATTCCAACTATGTATCAGTTTACATACGATACTATGTATCCTATCCTCCAACACCCATCGTTTCATACCCAGTGTTTCCCTAAACACACACCTGTTCAAATGAGTGGGAGCTCTTGCAGAGGGCAGGTGCGGGCACCCATGGCTGTCTGCTTGTGTCTTGCAGCGCTCCGATCCTCCCTTCATCCAGATGGTGAGTGACCCTGCCTTGCTGCCCGGGGCATCTCCAGGTGCAAGTCGGTTATTTTCACCACTCTCTCCCACGTGGGGCACCCACCCTCACAGCAGCGTCCATGTGGAGGAAAGAGGAACCCAGGTCCCTGAGATGAAGCTCGCAGCTGTTGCTGTTTGCCCACAGAGGTCACCCCCACACACACACCCCGAAATTCTTTAGCCTGGGCCAGGCACTGAACTTGGTGGAAAAGTCACCAAACTGTGAGCTCTAACCAGCAAATGCATGTTTCCACACAGGTGGTCCATGCATTTCACAAGCATCCATTAACTTTGGCCTCTCTCTCTGTCTTCTTTCTCCCCTATTCTCTCTGTCTTCATCTCCCCGAGGCTTCTCCTCTGTGTCTGTGTCTCCTCTTCTGTCTCTTACAAGGACCCTGTCCTTGGATGTAGGGCCACCCTGACCCTCATCTCAGATCTTTCCCTTAATCCCATCTGCAAAGACCCTGTTTCCAAATAAGGTCCTGTTCATAAATTCCAATAGGCAAATCTTTCTTGGGGGGGCAGCATTCCACCCGGCAGGGCCCCCTGCACCACACCCTGCAATGGCACCACTGCTCTTGGACTCGGGGAGGTAGCCAAGGATTGTTTCCCTCCCAGGGACTATAAAGAACATTTAGCTTTGAGACTGGAAAGGGGCTCCATGGGTTCCCCCTGAGCACAGGTATCTCCCCAGTGTCCTGGCAGGGACTAGTCAGGTTCTCTCCAGAGACCTTAGTTTCCTAGAGCAGCCTTAGCAAATACCTCAAACCGGGTGTCTTAAAACAACCAAAATTCATTGTCTCCCAGTCCTGGAGACCAGACATCTAAGATGAAGGTGTCTGCAGGGCTGGTTCCTTCAGGATGCTGCAGGGAAGGACCTTTTCCAGGTCTCTCTGTCTCCCCCAGCTTCTGGGGATTTCTTGGCTTGCAGTCACATCAATCCAATACCCAAGGGGCACCGCCCTGTGTGACTGTCTGTGTCCTAATTTCCCTTTTCTTTAAGGATTAGGGGCCCCTCTGCCCCAGCCAAGCTCCTCTTTTGTTTTAGTTTTTTTTTTTCTATTTTACTTTACTTTTTAAAATATGTTTTTATTCATTTTTTTTAGAGAGAGAGGAAGAGAGAGAGATAGAAACATCAATGATGAGAGTCATTGATTGGCTGCTTCCTGCACGCCCCCTACTGGGGATGGAGCCCACAACCTGGGCATGTGCCCTGACCGGAAATCAAACCCTGACCTTCTGGTTCATAGGTTGATACTCAACCATTGAGCCACCCTGGCCGGGCTTTGTTATTTTATTTTTTAATTTATCTTCATTGTTGACAGTATTACAGATGTCCCCCTTATTCCCCCATTGACCCCTCCACCCTGCTCCTGGCCCTCCCCAGGCCTTCCCCACATTACTGTCTGTGTTGATGAGTTATACATAAATGCATATAAGTTCTTTGGTTAATTTCTTCTCACCTCCCCTTTCCTCTGAGATTACTCAGTCTGTTCCATGCTTCTATGTCTCTGGATCTTTTTTGTTCGTCAGTTTACTTTATTCATTAGATTCCAGCCCAGCTCCTCTTAACCCATCAAATTGGCACGGCTGCTATCTCCAAACAAGGTCACCTTTGCAGGCCCTGGGAGAGGGGATTCCCACAAAAGAATTTGGGGAGGGCTTCCTCCACCCATGGCAGGGCTCCTGTGCTGCCCTCTCTGCTGATGGGAGTGGCCTTGTCTTCTTTTTGTTCCTCGAATCGATAGGCCCCGTTGAAAAACTCCTTCATGCTGACCAACCCTGGGACCTTCACAGTGAGAATCAGAGCCCTGACTATATTAAAATCACCTGGACAGTGGAGCACCCCCCAGCGTTTTGGTGAGCGGGGCGCCCTTTCTCTCTCCCTCCTGGGCGCTGACCTTCCTCAAGAAAGCTTGGAGCTCCCGGCTTGAAACCTCCTGGGATGTCTGCCCCCAAAGGAGAGGGGTGTCACTCCACCACCTTCTGCATCCCCAAAGAGGGCTCTGAGGACAACAGGGGATCTTGCTCCTTTAACTCACCCGATGGGAAGGCAGAGTGCAGAGATGTTCCCACTAAGAGACATCAGGGCAATGGAATAACACAGCTGTTACAAGCAATGGGGTCCTATTTCGCTATCCAAAGTCACTCTGGGTACGGCTCCAGGAAGTGCCTAATTAGAAAGATTCCTTCAGGATGAGAGCTGTGGTTTCTCCCTGAGCTGTTCTGAAACCAGCCCTGCCCTCCACCACTACTCCCCAGACTCCAGGAATGTCCAGTTCCGCAGATGGCACATCAGGAAATTCCACCCCCCATCATCAACTGATTAGTCCAGGCCCACCCACAGTATGTAGAGCAATCTGCTTTACCCATCCTCTACTGATTCCACTATTAATCTCATCTATTTTAATTATTTTATTTTATTTTTTGTTAACCCTCATGAGAGGATATTTTTTTCCATATATTTTTTTAGAGAGAGTGGAAGGGAGGGAGAAAGGGAAGGGAAGAGAGAGAGAAACATTGATGTAGGAGAGACACATTGATTGGTTGCCTCCCACATGCACCTCGACCGGGGCAGATGATTGAACCTGCAGCCCTTGACAGGGAATTGAACCAGTGACCCTCCAGTGCATGGGCCTGCACTCTAACCACTGAGCCACACAAGCAAGGGCTTAATCTCATCTTTAAAAAATACCTTCCCAGTGACATCTAGACGTTGTTTGACCAAAGACCTATGTACCGTGACCCAGCCCAGTTGGCACATAACATTCGCAATCATAAGCCCCGAGTTAGTTCGCTAGGGCTGTCAGGACAAAGTCCCATAGACTGGAACGTTTGAAAAAACAGACGTTTGTGGTCTCACAGTTCCAGAGGCTGGGTCTCCGAGATCAAGGTGTCGTTAGATTTGGGGACTGTGGGGACTTGGGGCTGTGGGGACAATAGGTTCCAGGCCCCTCTGCAGCTTCTGGGGGGCTCCTGGCCTTTTAAGCCACACCTGGGTTACCTGTAACCTGTGTGACTCTCAGTCCTAGTCCTTTCCTGGAGGTATTCTATCGCTGGGGATCCCTGCAAGCTTGGTTTGCAGATCCCAAACTCCCATCTATTCCTTACAGAGGGACATTACTGAGATATCCAAAGATGCAGGTCTGAGAGCCTTCTCCAGGTAGATCAGCACAGCCTGGGAGTGCTGGGCCAGGGGTGGGTAGAGACACAGGTCCCCTTTGCCTTCTCTCCGCCCTCCCTTTGGGGCCTGCTTCCAGATTCCTGGCTTTGGCTCTGGTCTCACCCATGAGTTACAGATACCGTCAGACCAGGGTGCGTTTTATCAGGCTCCATGGACACCTGGGTGAGGCTCCTGCTGCCCCTGAGCCCGAGCTTTGGCCTCTGGCCCTTCTGGGCTGCTTTCCCTTGCTGGACTCAGTTTCCCTCCAGGTTCCCCTGTCTCTGGCCGCTGGGCTCTGCCGTCCTCTGCCCAAGCCGTTGCACAGGACCGCCTGTCCGCTAGGGGGCGAGGAGGTCGCCGTTGTCCAAAGTCTCAGTTACCAAGATAAATATCTTTTAATGCTGTCTTTAAAATTAAAATAAAAATTAATGAGAAAAACCCATGATGGACATAATATAAAATTCAAGGATTGAGGGAGGGGGCGCAGGAGGTGGTAGTTCCCCTGCAGCGCATACTCACCTGCCCTAGGCCACCCCAGGGCGCGGCCCCTCCCCCTGGGAGTGGCTGACTCTTCCACAGGCTGGCTGACGCCCCAGAGGCACGTGCTGAGTCTTTGAAAATCTTGGCGCTGCCAGGGGTCCCTGAGTGCACGCGATGCGTGTAGTCGTAGCTCCAAGTGTCCCTTGCAGATGGGGGCATCGGGATACCTTCGAGGGCCGCGCCCAGTTGGAAGGATTCCTGTGGGTCCCGGCGCACAGGTGGCCGTTGTTCCAACTGAATGAGCCCCCCCAAACCCCGCCCCGGGGCCCTGGGGAAATGCCCACGGCTGCGTGACACCGCCCTCCCTGACCCCGCCAGGGCCGGCCCGACGCCTCCCCTCTGCCTCCCTCCCCTAGTGTGTGACTACGAGGAGAACGCGTTCCTCCAGATCTGGCTGACCTCGTCGCTGATCGCGTTGGCCACGCTGGTCACCGTGGGGACGGCCCTTCTCTTATGCAAAAGGTGAGTGGCGCGGGTCTGTTTTCTGGAGCGCGAGGCTCAATGCGCTCCCGCGCGCGCCTGGAGGCCTTGGTTGCCTGGGCGCGCGCCCCCGTGGTCCCCAGCGCAGCATCCTCGGAGCCCCTTCCCTCCCCAGACCCTGCAGTTGGAGACTGCAGCCAGGCTCACTCGCATGTCCCCTTATATCCCCAGTTTTGCTCCCCAGCCCCCAGTATCCTTCAGGACATGGCTCAGGGACCTTTCCCCTACCCCTCGGGGAGCAGGCCAGGGACAGCGTTACTATGGCCTGTTCCTTGTGATCACAGCTCCCGTGGCTGGGTCCCTTCCATTTGGCTGATGCTCAGCCTAGTTAGGGGAGCCCTGCAAAAACTTCCCCACTCCCCCCCGCCCCCAGCTTGCTCTGGCTTCATCCTCCCCCCCCCCCCCCCCCCCCCCCCCCCCCCCCCCCCCCCCCGTCTCCCAGCCACCCTGAGAAGGGGCCAGGTTTTAGGAGTGGACTGGCCACAGCTCCAGGTAGGGGACAATCGGCTTCCTGCAGAAGCTGTTGGGAGGGGACCATGGCAACCTTGGTCTTTATAAAGATGCAGGTATCAGCTCCTCTGGGGCTAGGACTACGATTACTCATTCTTGGGGGGCGGGAACAGAGACTTCGGAGGCCTGACTCCCCCCAGGGTCCCTGTGTCGCCTGGATGGAAATGAACGCTGGTGCTGGATTGGGGCTCAGGTGAATCTCTCTCAGGTACTCGGTGCTGAAGATGCTGTTCCCTCCCATCCCTCATGTGAAGGACCCCACAGGTGACAACTTTCAGGATGAGAAGATGGTATGTCCGGGCTTCTACAGTGGATGAATCTGGGGAGGTGGCCACAGCCCCGTGCAGAGAGTGGGGTGCAGATCTGATGGCCCCGGTGAGTGGTGGCCACGGGAGGAGTGGGCTCCCGGCCTATGACCACGGAGAGGTCGCCATGAGGGGACCTGCCAGGCTGGCAGACCCAGGAGCCCATGACCCCTGCCCCTTGCGCTCTGGCTGGGGCAAGTTCTGGATGGGCCAGGCCCCGGGGGCTGTCGAGGGTGCATTTACTGCCCTCCAGGGGGGCCTGTGACCCACCTGGAGTTCCCTCTCTCACCCAGCAGATGGCCTGGGAGGACTGCAAACCCACCCAACAGGAGTGTCCCGTAGCTGAGGTGCAGCTCTTGAGGGAAACGTGACCCTGGACCCGGCTCTCCGCATGGGCCAAGCGCCTACACAGCCTGGTGGCCTCAGGATGAGGGGGCGGGAAACCCAAATGCAGTTTTCACCAGAGCTACCACCAGAAAGAAACGAAATAAAGTGCTTTTCAACCCACTCACTGGGCCCCTGCAGTTGGCGTCCACCCCTCACCCCTTCCAGTCCTCAAGCCGCCCACTGTGGATTTCTGGTGTCTAATTGTATTATGTGTTGTTTTTAAAAAAATGTCTATTGATTTCTGAGAGGGAGAGGGAGATAGAAATATCAATTGATCGGCTGCCTCCTGCACGCCCCCTGCTGGGGATTGAGCCCATAACCTGGGCATGTGCCCTAACCAGAACCAGTCTATTAGGTGCTTCTGGATGCATTGCCATTCATAAGCCCCTTGCATTCTTTACATAACAAAGGGGCTCACACAGTGGCACAGTTACCTGCGGGACCCCAGGGGAATGCGTTTGAGCAGCAGATAATGTGTCCAGAGGGGGAAGCAGGGGACCCATGGACACCCCACTGCCGCAAGGGTTGCTCCCAACATAAAGCCCTCCCTGGGGAGACACCGGACACCCACCTGTGAACCCACGAAAAAGGGTATTGATGTCCACACACCTGCCCACAGGAGCCTGGATCTGGGACAAGCAGGTAGGGCTCCCAGGACACAGTGCCCGAGGCATTTACCTGGAAGGTGACCTCTAATGTTTAACCTTGTTTACTGGCATGCCTCCCATTACCAGTGTGTCAGGGGCAGAAATTATCCAACATTCCAATGCCAACTGCTGTTGGCTGTGACACCCCCTTCCCCCATGCAGGAAACAAGAACACACAATTTGCAGAATGTCCCTGGGAGCCAAGGGCAGATCTGATCTGAGTTTGGTGAGCTGCTAATTAAGCAAGGCCTGGGCGACCTAACTGGTCCGTTCTCAGCCCGGTGAGTATGAACAGGGCTGGAACTAGGTCCCAATGCAGAACCCACGTGTTGGCACAACTCCAGGGACAGACAGCTGGGGAGCAAGTCCCTGGTTACTCTGCTGCTAAGGCAGGGCTAAGGGGCTCAGGAGCTGGTCCCTCTGCTGAGGAGGCAGGAGCCACATAGGTGTGAGGGCTGCCCTGCCCTGTAGCCTGCAGGTGGCAGCTGACCTTCGGTAAAGCTGGCTGGAAAATGTCACCTCTAATCTGACCACCTCACTGTGGGTGAATTGAGGTCCTGGAACCTCAGGCTCTGCCCTCCTAGGCCAGGACTCTGGACACCCCAGCACAGCAGGCTCGGGTCCACTGGGCTACAACCCCATTCCCAAGGAGACAAGCCCAGAGGTCAGAATCCCACCTCCAGCCAGGTCCAGGCTAGGCCAGTTTATGGTGACACACCTGTACTCCATTTGTAAGGGGTTCTGCTGGAGAGCCAAGGCAGGTGTAGGCAGGGCATGTACCAGGGATGTCACTCCTGGGCTCCTTGGAGGGAAAACTGAGGCTACATGGTTACCGCAGGAAAGATGGGGGGGGACAGACCTAGGGTTTGTGGGAGGGGATTTCAGGTGAGAAAGGCCTCTTTCCTGAAAGGTTTCTGAGCAGGGGCCCTCAGTGGCCGCAGGGGTCTCCCACATTTATCTGCTCCTCCTCAGCACCCAAGGGCAGCCAGGGGCCTGCTACGAGGCAGATGTGGCCCCTTCTGGACCCCTTGTGCCTGGCCCCCCGCTCCTCGGGGCCATCAGATCAAACTGAAACCAGCAGTCTGTGTCTGGATTTAATTGTTTGCAGAATGCCCGACATAAAACGATATTGCAAAAACTCAGCTGTGCAGGGGGGGACAGTGCAGAAGCACAAAGGGGCAGCATGGTTTTCTTTAAATAAACGCTATGCACAGCCCGGGCCTGCAAGGCGGGCGGAGCGGCCCTGCCCGAGGTCCCGGCAGGACGTCGGGGTTCCCTCCCCCTAATTGTGGGATGCGTGGAATCAGGGTGCCAGTGGTCATGATCACAACGGGCCCGTTCTGGAGCCCTGCCTGGCGCTCTACAGGTGATCTGGTCAGGCGAGGGTGTTGGAATCGCTGGAAGGTCAGTGGTCCGTAACCGCGAGGCGCCCGGAGCGGCCCTCCTGGTCCCGGGTGTGGGGTCTGGGCGGGGAATGCGCCTAGATAACCTTCTTTAGCTCGTCATAGAGGACCAGCACGAAGGCACCGCCCATGCCCCTGAGGACATTGGACCAGGCGCCCTTGAAGAATGCCTTGCCGCCCTCCTCTTTGAAGATCTTCCGCCAGCAGTCCACCGTCCCTGTGTACATGATGTCGGCTGTGGGCAGACGGGAGCGGAAGTCAGGAGGGTCACCAGGAAAGGGCACAAGGCCAATCAAGGGTCTCCTACTCTGAAACCCCCGGATACCACCATCTGGGCAGCTTGGAGTTCGGACCATGGGGAGAAGTGAGGTCCTGGACCCTGAGTGCCCGGGCTAACAGGCCCTGTCAGGCCTGTTTTGGGGGGTGTGATCAAACAGAGAACTAGAGAGCCAGCCCAGTTACTCCTACCCCCAGGGCCTGTGGCCACCCCAGAAAGGAGGTCAGAAGAGGGCAGGGACAGCATCCCAGACAGGGAAAGGGAGAACCAGTGACGGGGCTACCCCCACAAAGCCAGGGACAAAACGTCAACCAAACCTCTCTGGGGAGCGCCCTGATGACTCCAGACCTCTTAGGCTGACTGGGGTGCACGCGGGCTTTCTCTCCCCACATCCTCCAGAAGAGCCAGACCCAGAACAGAGACACGGTACCTCCTTTGCGCCCTGACTGCATCATCATCCGCCTCCTCACTGTGTCGAAGGGGTAGGAGACCACGCCTGCCACCGCGGTCACTGACTGTGCGATCATCCAGCTTACCACGATGTGAGTGTTCTTGGGGTCAGGGAGCATGCCTGTGGGGTCACAGCACTGTCAGGCCCCAGCACCCCACATGGCCGCCCAAGATCAGAGCTATATCATTCCTCCTGCCCCCCACCTCCCCACACACACCCTGTGCCGTTCCCAGGACCAGGTGGTTTTTGAGAGATCAGGATAACATCAGCTACAGGAGCTGAGGTGAGGGAAGCAACCTGTAAGCTACAGGAGACAGTTGCAGAGGACAGCTTAGTGCTTGGGAGTGGCCTCTCCAGTCCAGGGGGTGGACGAGCCTTGGAAGTGGGCACATCACACATTCAAAGCTGTTTCCTTGCAGAGCTGCCAGCGGGAGCAGGCCGGGGCCCTGACCTTCAGGGACTAAACTGCATCCTTCCCAAATTCACAACGGAGCTCCAAACCCCAGGGCCTCAAAATGGGACTGTACTTGCAAACGGGGTCTTTATGGCTCTGACCCAATAGGACTGGTGTCCTTAGAAGAAGACATTAGGCCCTGGGCCGTTCTGCTCAATGGTTAGAGTATCAGCCCTTGGACTGAAGGTTCTTGGGTTTGATCCCCAGCCCCAGGTTGGGCACATGGGGCAGACAACCAATAGATGTGTCTCTCTCACGCGATGTTTCCCTCCCCCCACTCTCTCTAAAAATCAATAGAAAAAATATCCTCAGGTAAGGATTTAAAGAAAAACCAAAAAAAAAAGAATTAGGACAGACACACAAAGAGGAATGACCGTAAGAGGACACAGGGAGGAGACAACCATCTACAAGACAAGGCGAGAAGCCTCAGAAAGAATCAGCCCCTCCCACACCTGGGTCTCAGATTCCACCCTCTGGGACTGAAACCACAAGTCTTCTACCAAGCACCCTTGTCGCACCTGCCCTGGCAGAGAACACACCCACCTTTGGCTGTGTCATACACCCCAAAGTAGGCGGCCCGGTAGATGATGATGCCCTGCACAGAGACATTGAAGCCCTGGTACAGGCCACGGATGCCATCTGACTTGGAGATCTTCACCAGGCAGTCTCCAAGGCCCTTGAACTCCCTCTCAGCGCCAGATTTCCCCACGTCAGCTGCCAGACGGGTTCTGGCAAAATCCAGGGGGTAGACGAAGCAGAGGGAGGTGGCTCCCGCGGCGCCCCCGGAAGCCAGGTTGCCAGCAAAATACCTCCAGAACTGCGTGTGCTTGTCCACACCCCCCAGGAACACTTGCTTGTACTTGTCCTTGAAGGCGAAATTGAGGGCTTGCGTGGGGAAGTAGCGGATGACGTTGGCCATGTTGCCCCTCCAGAAGGAGAGCATGCCCTGCTCCTTGGGGATGCGCACGATGCAGTCCATGATGCCCTTGTACTGCTTGTCGGCTGCGATCTGCTTGCTGGCATGTTGCACCTGGAGAGTAGAGTTTTCAGGGGGTCACGCGAGGGTCTTCCCCAAATGACCAGCAATAACCCAACCGGAAGGTATCCTTAGAAAACTAACTCGTGCACGCGGCCGCTAAGCTGCCGTAACAGCTAACAACTTGACAGTCGCGGCAACAACGTTGCCAGAGCTCAGCCGGCAACAATGTCACAAAGTAGCGCACATCTGCAACAGTTTCACAACAGAGTGCACTTTGTTGCCGTTTAAAACCGCACAGGCGGCTACAAAAGGGTGGAAAGGATTCTAAGCACAACAAAAGGAACCAGCAGGGCCGCGCCCACCCATAGGGACCGGTCCCCGCAGCGGTCCGGACCCCCCGAAGGGCCCGGAGAACGCGTGCGCGCCGCGGCCCCGCCTCTGCGCATGCGCCCCCGCGCTCGGAACGCGCCCCCGGAAGTCTGCGGCAGGGACAAAGCGGTGTTGCCCCGCACTTCCGGCGCCCTCCCGTCCGCGGGACCCGGTGCACGCGGCCGGGGCTGGCCCGCTGCCCCCGACCCCGAACCCCCGCGGCCCGAGCCCGCGCATGCGCAGGCAGCTCCCCACCTGCAGCAGCAGCTTGACCCGCTCGATCGGGGCCACGGCCGTCTTGGAGATGGCGGCGGCGATGCCTCCGGCCAGGAAGTCCTTGGCGAAAGAGATGGCCTGTTCCGTCATGGTGGCGCAGCGTGGGGCGCGGGGGGCGCAGAGCGGAGTGGAGGCGCGGAGAGCCGGAGTGTGGGCGCCGCTGGCTCAGCGCTGCTGCCGCCGCCGCCGGGACCGAAAGGACGGAGAAGCCAGCGCGCAGCCGCTAAGGCGCCGACGCCCCGCCCCGCGCCCCCGCGCGCCGTTCCCATTGGCTGCGCCGCGCGCCGGTGCCCCGCCCCTCCCAGCGCTCTGGGCCCCTGAGGGTTTCCGGGAGTCGCGACGTGCCCCGCCCCGCTTCCTCACGCGCCGCTCCCATTGGCTGCGTCGCCTGCGTCTCCCCGCCGCGCCCCGGCGCCTTACGCGAGCCGGGCCCCGCCCATGCGCTCTGCGTACGGAGAGGGCTCGGAGGCCACCGTGACCTTGTGAAGGTCACGTTGAGCCGGGAACCGAGAGAAGCACGTGCGGAGCGGGGAGGCCGGGAGTCGCGCACATCCGAGCCGGGGCCCCTTCCAGCCTGGGGTCCCCGGAGAACCGTGCAATCGCGGGGCTCAGAGCCAGAGCCGCCCGACACGTGCTGTGCAAACCCCCGAGCCCAGGGCTCCCCGAGCCCCCCCACACCTGCCCCACGGCCCCGGTCTCCAGGGCACGCTCACCGCCTGCCCCGGAGACTGGCCTGTCCCATGTCCATCCCCGTGGCCTGCACGACCCCGCCCGGCCTTGAAAGGTTCCCGAGCCCTGACCCCGTGACCCCTGCGGCTCTGCACTGGGACTTGGGGGAAAGACTCGGGGGGAGGGGTTCAGGTGCCCCGCTTCACCCCACCTGGCTTCTTCCCTCAGTCCCTTACCTTCTCCTTCCCCCGCTGAAAGGGTCAGAAGGAGCCCTGCTGCCCACCCCGCTCACCTGCCCATTGACCTGCTCCCTCACCTGCTCATCTCCCGCCCCCGCCCCAAAAGCAGCCCGGGACCCACTAGTTTTGAAACTTTGTTTGAACGTCTTATTGAATGGTAACTAAGTGGCACACGAGTCGCCAGCTGTCCCCGGGTGAATTTGCAGACCGGGGTTTACATCAGCGCCAAGGTCAAGAACAGCTACTTAGTAGCGGCTCCCAAGCAAGGGTGTGTTTTTTTTTTTTCTTTCTTTCTTTCTTTTCTCTTTGTTCCTTCCCTCCCCCTTCCTCATTTCCTTCCTTTTTATGTTGTTAGTGTCCTCACTTAGCCCATAAAAACCGCAGACGCCCGACGGATGATAGATGGATGCTGATAAGCCCTGCACACCCAGGCCTCGGGGCTCCGAGTCCCCAGGGTCCCTGCAAAACCTGCGTGCGTCTGACTTGCGGTGAGAGGCAGGGTGGAGGCGGGGCCTGAGGCTGCGGGTTGCAGGAGCCGGTTCGGCTGCGGGACCAAGGTACTTGGAGGGTAGAGGGGCGGCCCTGGGAGCTCGGCCTTGGAGGTGCTCGCACATTCCTAAGGCTTCACCTGGCGTGGGGTGGGGAATGTGCCTTGGTGGGGGGGGGGGGGCAGCCCAAGAGCCTGCACCCACCCCTGCACCCACCGTGGGCTTCTGGGGTAGAGAACACAGGGAGGTCACGGCTTCTGGGCTGGGGTGGAATTTGCCCAGCAGGCTGAGTCTCCGCACTCTTGGATGGGAAAAGCATCCCTCTGCCTTTCATTTTTTCACTGGACCAGCCTGTCTGGGCCTGGGAGGGGGGGGAGCAGGGACAAGGAGGGACTCTGGGGACAGTGATCACTCCCCCAGGGGCCAGCAGGGGCCATCCAGAGGGAGCTGCTCATTCAGGATCAAGTTCCTCTCTCTGCGTGTCTGGTGGGGGGTTAACTTATGCATGATCCATCCAGTCCCCTTCCCCAGGCACCTGGATGGCCAGTGCCCGGGGCACCCCACCACCGTCAGCAGCAGGCTGCTGGCTGCTCTGAGCACCTGAGGGTCGCTGGACACCTCGGGCTGGCACCCAGCTGATGCTTTCTGGAAGGAAGGAAGGTACGTAGGTTGCCTTTTTCTTTCCTGGTAACTGGGTTCAGAACACAGAAATGCAGAAAGCGTTGCTTTGTGGGTTTTAGACACCCACCTGTTCATCCCTGGCAGGGGAGGTGCAGGAAGGGGAGACAGCCCCCCTTTGCCCTGCAGTGTCTCAGGCAGCCTCGCACACCAGACACCCAGAACATGTACTTGGGAAAGGAGGGCCCAGGTAGACTGAACACCTGGATCGGAAAGGGAGACAGTGCTGAGCCGGGGGGTGAGGGGAGCACCTCCTCCAAGGGGGTAATTCTAAGACCCCAGTGGGGAAAATGAGACCTGTCCCCCATTCCTCAGCGCTGTCCCAAGATGTGATTACACCTTGCACAGGGTCGTAGGTAAGCGGCTGCGAGGCCAGCAGGTGCTGCGGTGAAATCTGTATCCCCAGAGTATCAGAAAGATGGTCTGAAAAATGGATGCGCTCGTAAAAATTGGATGGAGGTGCTGGTTGGTGTGGCTCAGCCTGCACACCGAAGGGTTGCGGGTTCGATTCCCGGTCAAGGGCATGTACCTGGGTTGCAGGTTTGATTTCTGACCGCAGTTGGGGCACGTGTGGGAGGCAAGCAATCGGCATGTCTCTCACATCGGTGTTTCTCTCTCTCTCTCCCCCCTCCCTCCTTCCCTTCCTCCACTCTCTCTAAAAATCAATGGAAAAATATCCTTGCATGAGGCTTAACAAAAAATTAAATTAAATTTAAAAAGAGGGGAGGGCAAATTTAAAAAAACATCATGTCTCAGGTGACAGCTCAGAAGGACAAGGTGGGATGGGAGATAGGGGGCGGGGCAGGTGCTGGGAGCCAGACCCCGCCTTCAGGTCACCTGGTCTGGTGAGTGGTGAGGACCCTGCAAGGGACCGGGAAGGGCTGAGGCCATATTGACTCAGGTCATATCTTTATGGTCTGAAGTCCTAGCCTGTTCCCCACTCCCGCCCCCATGCGGCAGGTTTTACCCAGTGACGAATGCAGACAGTCCCCTGTGCACTGAGCACTCAGACACCTGCTGAATGAACCAATGACTGAATGGACTGCACCTGGGGGGGGGGGGGGTCAGGTCAGGCACCGGACTCCAACCTTGAAATTCCTGTTTGATCCCTAAAGAATTAAAACCCTTTAAAGACACACCCGTGTGCACCCACACTGGTATCCATTCTCTGACGCCCCGAAAAACTGTTTTTGTATAGTATTTGTAATATACAAAAAGACAGGTTGGTGAATCATATTTCCTCTCCTCACCATTTCCATTTCTTACTAAGACAAGTTCCAACACACAAGTGGTATCGGGAGGCCACGGAGCCTTCACCCAGCTCCCACAAATGTTACCGACTGTTACTCTCCAACCCGGAGCGTCTCCCATGGGTGGGTCTTAGGTTTAAGGGCACAGTTATCCATCCAAAATTATATATTTGTGGGTGTGTCTAATTATATATACAGGGTGTCCCCAAAAAATGTACACACACTTTAACAGCCGATAGCTCCATTTTGAAAATGAAACGTATTTTAATAAACATTGCCTTTATAATTATCCAAAGTGTGTATATACATTTTGGGGGGCACCCTATATAGTATATAAATCATATATGTATCTGGACCTTTATTCGTAAAACAATTTACAAACTATGTAAAATACATTCTTAAACAGAGTATTATGTTTCTGTAAATTATGTACCTAACAATCGGGTGATTTTAGCTCCGAAGCCTGCGACACCCACAGGTGGCCTCTCTGAAGGTGTCCCTCCCCACCTGACAGTCAGGATTTTTCCAAATAATAGCTTGTCTATCTGAATAGCACAGTCTGTCATACTTATTGCCTAACACACATAAGAATTTGTTATGAACTCACTTGCTTATTTTTTTTTTTTTTTTTTTTGGTAATCTACTTTACTTTCTATTCATTAAGAACAAGCTTCACCCCCGAGTCTGCCTTCACTGAATTTCAAATAAGAGAGTTGTTAAATTTTACACTGTGGAGATACATTTGGTGTTTTTCACGATCGAATCAGCCACATTGATGGTAATGTACAGAAGGGGCTTCACGCAGTGTTAGAGCTGGAAGGAGTCTTAGAAATCAGGTGATTCCACAAGCCTGCCTTTTGGTTTCGAATTATAAAACGAACTAGATTTGCTTGGTTAAAAAACCCAATTGGTATAGAAAACTGTAAGATCAAAGGTGAAAAACCTGGGTTCTCCTCACCCCACTATCCCTCACCCCCCCCTCTTTTTTTTGTTTTTTTGTTAATCCTCACAAGAATTTTTCTCCATTGATTTTTAGAGAAACAGAGACAGAGAGAGACATCGATTGGTTGCCTCCCACACTCACCCCGACCAGGGCCAGGGATCGAACCTGCAACTCAGGTACGTGCCCTTGACCAGGAATCGAATCTGAGATCCTTCTGTGCTCGGGCCCACGCTTCCCACCACTGAGCCACACCGGCCAGGGCGAGAGGTAACGATCGATAGAGATTCCTCAAGCTCCCTTCTAGAAATCTGCGTGTAATGAAATTAAAAATGCGATGTTTACTTTTTAAAGATAAATGCAACAATACCTCTCCGCATTGGCTCGTTCCATTTAATACATCTTGGATGTTCCATTCCCTTTTATCTCCCTCCCGCGTTGGATAGGTATTTCTCTCGTTTCCACTCACGGGCTCTTTAGAGAAAACAGATACATTTACTGACACACAGAAGAGACCTGAGTTGGGGAACATTTTTGGTAAACAAGCAACTTGACCCAGTTCACCTCCTCCACCTGCCTGAGGTATGAGCTTCTTAAAGACTCAGTTTAACCAGCTGGGAGAGAGGGGCCCTGCTCCCCAAGACCTGCAGGGAGAGGGAGACAGAATCTGCTCAGAGAGCTGGCCCCCTGCTGGGCTCCTGCCAGCCGGGACAGCTGTGACGTCACCGGGACATTGAAAACGGGCTTGAAAGATGACATCATCGGGGCTGGAGCACGGCTGGTATGGCTCAGTGCTTGAGCGTCAACCCATGAACCAGGAGGTCACCGGTTCTATTGGGGGTCAGGGCACATGCCCGGGTTGCTGCAGGCTCCATCCTCAGTAGGGGGCCTGCAGGAGGCAGCCAATCAGTGACTCTCTCATCATGGATGTTTCTATCTCTCTCTCCCTTCCTCTCTCTCAAATCAATAAAGACATATTTTAAAAAACAACGACAGAGACTGGAAATGCTCAAGGCTGGTGGCGAGGGCAGGGTGGAGGGGGCTCCTGCTGCGGAGACTCACTGGGCAGGTAGGTGGCCGCCCTGCCGGGTACACCTGGGGTCTCCGCAGAGGTCGATGCCTGGCATTGTGAGGGAGGGACCCCTGGGCTGGCGCTGTCCTTTCCCAGGGTCTTCAGCCCCACGAAAGGACTCGGAGAAACAGTGCTCCCCACGCCCTTTTATCTGGGCGGTTACAGCGAGCCCTCCAGTAAACGTTGCACCGCAAAGTCCACATTCCAGGACGGTGGCCCCCCCAGGAGAACATCCCTGTGAGCCTCAGGGCACAGTTCTAGTGGCCAGGATCACATCCAAGATGCTCCCGGGGCGCGCGGCCCCCACCACCTCAAAGCCGTGCATCTGCAGCAGGCGCTGGTACTCGCTCAGGCTGCGCTCCTGGCCCAGCGCCTGCACCAGCGTGTTCAGCGACTCCATCAGGCCCCACCGCGCTGAGCGCTTCTTGTCTAGGAACGTTTCCGCCACCAGGAGGCCGTCACCTGCGAGCACAAGAGCAGCCGCTGGGGTCCCGCCCAGGAACAGAGGGAAGGGGAGCCCGGAGGACGGCAGCTGTGATGGGGATGGGAGGTCAGAGTTATGGGGTACACGCTGCAGACGGTGCCCCGTCAGGCTGGGGAACCAGAGAGGGAGACGGAGTAAAAGACCAGGACTCCTCTGAGGGAATTCACTCGGTAGGAAACAGGTGAGGAATTCTGATTGTAGGGAGGAGCCTCCATGACCCCATCAGGGGGCAGGTGACGGGAACCTGAGCCCCAGCTGCCTGGAGCAGAGTTAGCACCAGTCCTGCCAGCTACAGGAGAGATCGATGATTGGTGGGGAGTCCGTCTGTGAGCTGTATGGCCCTGGCCAGCATGGTTCAGTGGTTAGAGCATCAGCCCTGAGCCCTGAAGGGTCCAGGGTTCGATTCTCCATCTGGGGCATGTACCTGGGTTGCAGGTTCGATCCCCAGCTCCAGTAGAGAGCATGCAGGAGACAACCGATCGATGATACTCTCTCTCACACCGATGTTTCTCTCTCTCCATCCCTCCCTCTAAAAATAAATGGAAAAAATATCCTCAGGTGAGGGTTAACAAAAAAAAAAAAAGAAAGAAGAAAAATGCCTTTATGTTTTTAAAAAGAGAAACTAAACTACACAGTCTCACCTGGTTTGCAGCTGTCCGAGATCTGGCTCAGCAGCTTGTGCACCTTGTCCTCTGGCCAGTGGTGGAGAACTCTGGAAAGAATGTAGAGGTCGGCCGCCGGGAGGCTGTCTTTGAAAAAGTCACCTGGTTTAAAAACAAAATATAATCATTCCGCTAGGTATACAAGAACCTGACAGAAATGGGGAGGCACCACCCTCTGAATTGAAATGGAAGGGGGGCTTGCTAGTAGTGGGGTATGTCCCCCCAAAAGACATGTAGAGAGCCTTATTTGGAAATAGGATCTTTGTAGATGTGATTAAGGGAAGGACCTGAGATGAGGTCGTCCTGGGTCAGGGGGGCCCAACATCCAAGGACGGGGTCCTTGTAAGAGACAGAAGAGGAGACACACACAGAGGAGAAGCCACGTGGAGACTGAGGCAGAGACGGGAGGGATGCAACTACCAGCTCCACGGACCCCTGGAGCCCCAGGAGCTGGAAGAGGCAGGAAGGACCCTCCCTGGATCCTCCAGAGGGAGCTCGGCCCTGGGACCCCTAGATCTCAGACGCCTGGTCTCCAGGATGGAGAGAGGATGAATGTCTGTTTTTTTAAGGCATCCACTCTGCATAGTTTGTTTTTACAGCCATACAAAACCAACACTGAGAAAAACTATTTGAAAGAGTTACATTGTTGCCCTTTTGTAGCAAATGTCATATTGTTACTATGCCATTGTTTCCTTGTTGTGGTTCCTGAAATGATACATTGTAACAACTTCACACAGTGTTGACGCATTTTATCAGGTGTTACAAGTCATGTAGACAGGATTTAAAGTCTACAGGAGGGCCCAGCCAGAGTGGCTCAGTGGTTGAGCATCGACCTGTAATCCAGGAGATGGCGGTTAGAGTCTGGCTCAGAGCGCACGCCCGGGTTGCAGGCTCGATCGCCAGAAGGGGGCGTGCAGGAGGCAGCCAATCAGTGACTCTCATCACTGATGTTTCTATCTCTCGCTCCGTCTCCTTTCCTCTCTCTGAAGTCAATAAAATATATTTAAAAAAATAAAATAAAGTCTACAGGAGGATATGCCTAGGTTACATGCAACCTCTAGGCTATTTTATATGAGGGACATGAGGATTGAGGATTTTGGTACTGGAGGGGGGTCCTGGTACCAATCCCATGTGGACACCAAGGCACGGCTGTACAGACGGAGGTGAACACACCACACACATACATAGAGACACAAGTAGCATGCACACACACCTGCAGACACACAGAGACAGACACACCTGCACATGCACAGAGACATGCTCAGTGTCAGAGGTCAGCCAAGTGCTGAGCAAGGGCGGAAACACAGGAGCCCTCACCTGGCACGAAGCGGACCTGCTGTGTCTGTGGTCCGTCGCTTTGAAAACACGTGACATCCTTGATGACCTCTGGGAGGTCAAACACAGTCACCTTCAGACCCGGGTACTCCCTGGCGAGCTCGTGGGCGAGGACACCTGTGCAGCCTGTGGGGGAGGGGGGATGCAAACACAGACTTGATCACCTGACCCTCCTGGCCCTTGGGAATCCTTGAGTGAGCCTCCAAAGTTCGACCTCGGCAAAACCAAACAATGTTCTAGGACACGGGTTGAGGCCAGCGCTGAGAGATAAAGCCAGCCGGTGGTGCAAGTGGCTGCTGCCTAACATGGGCCTTGGGGCCTTCCAAAGTCAATACCACGCAAGCCAGTAAGTGAGCAGATGAGCAGGGGTGGTGGGCACAGTCTCACGGGGAAATCCTTAGGGCAGGGCTGTGGGGGACTGTAACCTTCCCTTCTCCTTTCGGCTGTGGGAATGCAGTCTCAATGGCTGGTGCCACAGCAGCCACTCTGGGCCACCGGGAGGAAGGGGGTGCAGAGAGGATGGGAAAATGCAAGGTGGCAGCTCAGGAGACCTCTTGGGATGCTGATCCCATTACCCACTGTGGGCAGACATCTGTTTCTCCTGAATCCTGTGTAAGGACTGGGCCAGACTGGGGTGGATTGTGGGACATTGTCACACCTCATGAGATGGGACAGAGGGCTCCCCGTTTCTGTCTCTGACTCGGTAGCCACCAGGAAGGGTCCCATCACCTCTCTAAAGGTCCTGGGCCATCCTCAGGACCTCCCAGCGGCTGGGAGTTTCTGCCCAAGTCCTCTCACCCACCCTGGCCAAGCCTGGGTCCTTGGGGATTTTGCAAAGACATAAGCCCGTTTTGCAAGTCTTGTGAGCAGATCAGGCACCCGCGCTTCAATACAAGAAAAGAAGCACCGGTGCTGTTGGCACCTGAGTCCTGGTGGGGTGTACATACCGCCCAGGTCGCAGGCAGAGGTGAATCGAGACAGGTCAAAGGCCGTGGCCACCTGGTGAGCGGTCAGCTTGCTGATGCAGTGCATGGCCCCCATAAACTGCAGCTTACTGTCCTGGCTCTCGTAGAGGGAGCCCTAAACCAGAGCAGGGTCTGAGCAGACTTGCAGACGCCCAGGGGTCCTGCACCCAGGTGGGGGGAAGGGTGGGGGCGAGGCTCAGCAGGGCTCTAGGGAGGGCACCGAGGCAGGGAGGGGTCCAGCAAAGCCTGCAGGGGTTGGGGGTCATGTAGAGGGCAATTCCATCCAAATCTGCCCGGTAAGACACCTGAGGGTCGCCGAGGCCCGGGGCAGCATGTTGGTGAAGGCGAGGCTCTGGGGCACAGCCCGGATGGAGGGACGGGGCCTCCCCACCTCGTCAGCACCTCTGGGGGCTCAGAGCACCTTTGTTTTCATGCTCTGCCTCCCTCTGTCTGTCTGTCTGTGTCCCTCCCTCTCTCTGTCCCTCTCTGTCTCTGTCTGTCTGTCTCTGTCCCTCTGTCTGTCTGCCTCTCTCTGCCTCTGCCCCTCTCCCCCCAGATGACTTAAGCCCCACGCTCTGCCACCCCCGTTTTCATGTCACACACAGAACCTGACTGAGTGCCTCATGTGTGCTCTGCCCTCAGCAAACCTAACTGGGGAGCAGCTGTGCCCCTCGTGAAGCCCCCCCATACGGCCCTGCACACCCAGGCCTACACCCCAATAGGGCCCCACAGGACACACAGCCGTCTTGCATGTCAACCCCACGTGAGTCTCTCTGCACAGATGGGACCAGGGGAGAGACGGTGCAGGAGGTGCTTGGAAACTGAGGGCTCCTGTTCAGCATCATTACTCAGAAGAGAAACAGGGTTCGTTGGACCCCTTCCCGGGGGAATTCTCTTCTCCGGCCCTGGACTCCCTGAAACACCTGGAGGCGGATCAGCCAGCACCCCATGCCGCTTCCGGCGTCCCCCCCCCCACTGGCCATCCTGGGGAAAGAAACGTCCTCAGCTGGGCTACCGGGAACAGGTCGTCCACTGTCTTCCCCAGGACCCTGGGGTGCTGGTTGGTCCCCTCCCGGATGGCCGACTCCAGGTGGGTGAAGAGTTTCCAGGCGCGGTCGTTCTCGTACATGATAAAGCCGTGGAGGGAGTACTCGCAGTCCGACAGCAGGTACAGGCTGGCCACCTCCGAGTTACTGTAACCTGAAAAGACAGGGGAGGTCCTGGTGGCGACGCCCACACTCAGCTCACCCGGCCCCAGGGAGCCGCGACCGAGCTTCATGGAGAGGTGAGCGCAAACACTGTCCGCCTGCCCTGGCCAGCGTGGCTCAGTGGTTAGAGCATCGGCCCGCACACCAAAGGGTCACGGGTTTAATTACCGGTCAAGGGCACACACCTGGGTTGCAGGTTCGATCCCTGGCCCCGGTTGGGGCGTGTGTGGGAGGCAACCAATGCATGTGTCTCTCACAGCGATGTCTGTCTCTCTCTCCCTCTCTCCCTTTCACTCTCTAAAAATCAATGGAA
Organism: Miniopterus natalensis; assembly: GCF_054644295.1. Lineage (NCBI taxonomy): Eukaryota > Metazoa > Chordata > Mammalia > Chiroptera > Miniopteridae > Miniopterus > Miniopterus natalensis. Next base: position 106,291,610 of record NC_142103.1, on the reverse strand, counting down.
AAAATATCCTCAGGTGACGATTAACAAAAAAAATAAAGAATAAAAAATAAAGTTTGCAGCCTATAGGCTTCACACGAGCCAGTCCCACAAAGGCCCCATAATTACATAACCAATTCCTTCCAACAGATGTAGTCTATGCCCCATGGGTTGTGATTCCCTGGAGAGCTCTGACCCCTAATGGGCCCATCCTCTCTCCACGCACCTGAAATCCAGGCAGACTGTCCCTGCACCCACCCCCGATCCCTCCCAGGACACTCCTACCTACAGAAGCCAAGGCATAGAATCAATCGTGAGGATTGAGGTGACGGACACTGAGACCTGTGTGTGTCAGCAGAGGACCCCACCCAACGCCAGTCGTCAGATGGAGGGAACAGCTCGGTGTTCGTTTCAACGACGAGATGATCTTATTCTTGTGATCAGGGCTCTTCTGAAGAGCAGCCGTGCCCCATGCAGAAGGGGAGGGACTGCTGACGGGGCTCAGGTGTGAGATTGGCCAGAATGACTCAGAAGGCAGGTCCAAGGACCAGTGATTAATGAACGGTCTGCAGCTTGGAGCCTTCTCTGAGTTCAGTCATTGTTTTTGGTGGAGGAGAAGATGATTTAAATGATGTGGCTCAGAGGAAATTCCGCTTTCTATGCTCCAAATCATGAGCCTATGTTTGACTGCCTCTGGTGTGAAGGGCAGATTTTGGGACCTCCACTACCAGTACCCCGCTCTCTTCATATAACAGAAGGCAAGCTGCCTCTATGGTCCTGGGAGCCCCCCTGCTCTTTCACCTTTTTCAGGGAACATCTACAATACCCCTGCTTGGAGACCATGCTCAAGAGTTGTGTTCCATTCAATAAACACATCATCCATCCATCCATCCATCCATCCATCCATCCATCCATCCATCCAACCAACTATCCATCCATCCAACCAACTATCCATCCAATCATCCATCCATCCAACCATCCAATCATCCATCCATCCATCCATCCATCCATCCATCCATCCATCCAATCATTCATCCATCTATCCAACCAACAAACTATCCATCCATCCATCCATCCATCCATCCATCCATCCATCCATCCATCCATCCATCCATCCAACTATCCACCCAATCATCCATCCATCCATCCATGCATCCACCCATCCATCCAATCATCCATCCATCCATCCAATCATCCATCCAACCATCCATCCATCCATCCATCCATCCATCCATCCATCCATCCATCCATCCATCCAACCATCCATCCATCCATCCATCCATCCATCCATCCAACCATCTATCCATTCATCTATCCATCCATCCATCCATCCATCCATCCATCCATCCATCCATCCATCCATCCATCAATCCATCCATCCAACTATCCACCCAATCATCCATCCATCCATCCATGCATCCACCCATCCATCCAATCATCCATCCATCCATCCAATCATCCATCCAACCATCCAATCATCCATCCAACCATCCATCCATCATCCATCCATCCATCCATCCAACCAACCATCCATCCATCCATCCATCCATCCATCCATCCATCCAACTATCCACCCAATCATCCATCCATCCATCCATCCATCCATCCATCCAACCAACCATCCATCCATCCATCCATCTATCCATCCATCCATCCATCCATCCATCCATCCATCCATCCATCCATCCATCCATCCATCCATCCATCCAACCATCTATCCATTCATCTATCCATCCATCCATCCATCCATCCATCCATCCATCCATCCATCCATCCAACCATCTGTCCATTCATCCGTCCATCCATCCATCCATCCATCCATCCATCCATCCATCCATCCATCCATCCATCCATCCATCTATCCATCCATCCAACCATCTATCCATTCATCCATCCATCCATCCATCCATCCATCCATCCATCCATCCATCCATCCAACCATCCATCCATCCATCCATCCATCCATCCATCCATCCATCCATCCATCTATCCATCCATCCAACCATCTATCCATTCATCTATCTATCCATCCATCCATCCATCCATCCATCCATCCATCCATCCATCCATCCATCCAACCATCTATCCATTCATCTATCCATCCATCCATCCATCCATCCATCCATCCATCCATCCATCCATTTATCTCATCTGTCACCTCCCATCTACCTATCCATCCACCCGTTTTTACCTACCTATCTACCCATCTCTTTATCCATCTATCCACACCTTCAACTATCCTTCCATCCACCCATCTGTCCATCCATCCATTCTTTCATCCTTGCATCCATCCGCTTACTTATCTATCTCTCCATCCATCTATTGATATCTTCCATCACCTACCATTTATCTGTTTATTTAACTATCTATGTATCTATCATCTCTGTCTGTTATCAGTATCTATCCACCCACCTATCTATGATCTATTCACTTGTCCATCTCATCTGTCTATCTAAATAAACAAATGTCTATGTTGTGCACCCATATAAATGTCCTATTAATTCTGTATCTCTGGAGAACCCTAATACAGACCCCATGAGACCAGAGCCCATAAGAAGCCATTCTGCTAATACACACGTGCAAACACACACACACACACACACACCTGTTTCCTTTCTTCCATCTGTCCCCTGTGTCTTACCCTCTGAGGAACAGTCACGTTTCCAAGGGCAGAGGGTCAGCCGATCAGGTCCTCCCTGCCTTGGCTCAGATGTCACCCTCACTCAGTGACCTCCTTCCGCCTGCTGAGATTCTCAGCAAAACACCTGCAAGTCCCCTCACCTCTCTGTGTCTTCTCCAGCAACCCCAGGGCCACACAGATGTCCAGCAGCCGTCTGGTTCCGCACTCTGAGGCGTCAATTTTCCCAGCAATATCCACAGCGCTCAGGGGGCCTTCGTCTCGTAATAAATCAAACACTTTCATCTTGCAAGCTGTGAACAGAGCCTGTCCATGAAACACAGGTACAATCAGACTTAATATGCGACTTACCAAGTACCTTTCATTCCCTCAGAAAACCTGGGCCCGCGACTCCGCCCTCTGCTGGTCCCATAAGTCCCTCTATGTCTTTTTAAAAAATTATTAATATGTTTTTATTGATTTCAGAGAGAGGAAGAGAGAGGGAGAGAAAGAAATAGAAACATCAGTGATGAGAGAGTCATTGATCAGATGCCTCCTGCTCGCCCCCTACTGGGGATCGGGGCTGTAACCCCGGCATAGGCGCTGATGGGGAATCGAACCACAGTCTCCTGGATCACAGGTTAATGCTCAACCGCTGAGCCACACCTGCCAGGCTCCCTGTCTCTGTCTTGAGCCATTTAGTAATGGCAGATAATCAGCCCCCAAAAGACAGGCTGACCCTCAGAACCTCCAAACTGGACCTTATTTGGAAATAGGTTCTTTGCAGGTGGGATGAAGGGAAGGATCTGAGATGAGGTCGTCCTGGGTCAGGGGGTCCCTACGCCCAAGGGCAGGGTCCTTGTAAGAGACAGAAGAGGAGACACGGACACAGAGACGAAGCCACGTGGAGACAGGGACAGACAGGAGGGAGGCGGCCACCAGCCCGGGGACACCTGGAGCCCCAGGAGCTGGAAGAGGCAGGAAGGACCCTCCCTGGGGCCTCCGGAGGGAGCCCGGCCCTGGGACCCCTGAATCTCAGACGTCTGGTCTCCAGGATGGAGAGGAGATAAATGTCTGATGTTTAAGCCCCCAGTTTGTCGTCATTTGTCACGGCCGCCCCAGGACTCTTGTGGACGTACCTTGGATGCTTTGAAACCTTCTGTCAATTCCAGAAGGGCTGTGGGGGGCAGGCTCTTCACCGTCCTCTTAGGATCTGCGCCCTCCGAGCTGCGAGCCTGTGGCTGGTCCTTGGGTAGCTGTGCCCCGCCCGCCTGCGCCCCACCTGGGCCGTGGCCCTCCGCATCGCTCAGGTCTCCCAGGCTCCCAATCGTGTCCACGGCAGGGACGGAGCCCTGCCTGGCCCGCTGCAGGGCCTCGGGGCGTGGAGGGTTGTACAGCTCAGCCAGCTTCTTGCAAAAGTGGTTCAGGGGGAAGCCGACGACGTTGAGGAAATCTCCGTGGACGTATTCCACCAGCATCCCGCCCAGCGCCTGGATACCGTAGCCTCCGGCTTTGTCCCTGAGAGGGGGGTTGTGAGAGAGAGAAAAAAAAAACAAAACAGGAAAGAAGGTGGAAGATCAGAGGAGACAGTTGAGCCCGGCTGGCGTGGCTCAGAGGTTGAGAAATGACCTGGGATCCAGGAGATTGAGGTTCGATTCCTGGTCAGGGCACAGGCCTGGGTTTGGGGCTCAGTCCCCAGTCGGGGGCGTGCAGGAGGCAGCCGATCCATGACTCTCATCATTGATGTTTCTCTCTCTCTCCCTCTCCTTTCCTCTCCATAAAATCAATAAAGATATATATTTTTTAAAAGGGGGATGGTTGACCGAGCCCAGCAAGCTGTCTCTAACCCTCCAACCCTCCAGCCCTCCAGCCGCGGGGCCTCCTGTCACAGAGTTACCTGCCCTTGGCTGGAATTGAACCCGGGACCCTGCAGTCCGCTGGCCAACGCTCTAACCACTGAGCCAAACTAGCCGGGGCTCAGAGGCCTCTTTATGGGGCTCTTGGGCCCAGGTCTTCTCTGCTGAGACCTTTTATTTTATTTTTAATTCTCACTTGAGCATATTTTTTTCCATTGCTTTTCAGAGAGAGAGAGGAAGAGGGGGGAAGGGACAGGGAGAGGGAGACACGTCCGTGTGAGAGACACAGCAACTGGTTGCCTCCCCCGTGTCCCCCGACTGGGGCCGGGGAGCGAATCTGCAACCTGGGTGCATGCCCTTGACCGGGAATCGAACCGGAGACCCTTCGGTGTGCAGGTGGATGCTGTAGCCACTGAGCAGCACCAGCCAGGGTGGCTGAGGCCTTTCTATGGAGGAAGAGGTGCCCTCGAAGGCCCCTCCTGCACTCTGACCCAGCGTCCAGGGCTGTTCGACCCTGGCCCCTGCCCCGCTCTGTCCCCCAGATTCGGGCCCATGACAAGGCAGGACCCTCCTGGGCTGTGGTGGCCTCCATGTGGCCGGCGCCCTGTGACAGAAAGCGGGTTGGAGCTACTGGGAGTGACATACAGGCCCTCAGCTGGGCGCCCGAGGGTGCCGTGACTCGGTGCCTGTCACCCCCGCCAAGCCGGGCCATGGCTCAGGGGTGGGATACGGGGGACACTCACATGGGCTCCCCGCTGTGGATGTATTCCCACAGGAGCTCCTCGGACAGCTGCGAGAACTTCACCAGCGTCTCCTCGTAGAATTCGGAGACCTCCATGTCCAGCCGGCCGTCTGCAAGGACAGAGGCCCCCAGGGAGGACGCGAGTCACCTCCACATCCCAGAGTCTGTGTCGCCCCGTTTGGGGGAGGCTCTGCCCCAACCGTGCGTGCAATTCAGATATAAATCATTCATGGGGGGGGGATAGGTTCAATTAATTTTTTAAAATATGTTTGGGTTTTGTTTTTTTTATTACTGATTTCAGAGAGAGGAAGGGAGACGGAGAGAGAGAGAAACATCCACGATGAGAGTCAGTGATCGGCTGCCTCCTGCATGAGCCCCGAATGAGCCCGGGGGTTGAAACTACAACCCAGGTACGTGTCCTTGACCAGGAATCGAACCTGAGACTCTTCAGCGCGCAGGCTGGCGCTCTAACCACTGAGCCACACCGGCCACGGCCTTCTGTGCATTTTTTAAGAACTTTCTGCCACCGTGGCCTAAGTTATACACACCCACGAGGGCCCACACCCTCCACCTTCCTGACCCAAAGATGTCAAAGAAAGCGTCTCAGAGGCTTGTCACAGACGGGCCTTTGTAAGTGGCACCTGCCACGTGTCCGCCACGTGGACGTGGCACGTGGCTCTCAGAGGTAACGCCCCCGACATCCACATCGCCCGGACTTTCCCAGGCAGGATGGGAGGGAAGGGCTGTTGTGGGGGCGACGCCCGAGCTGCCCCCATGGGCCCTGATCACTGAGATCCCCCCGGGTCCCACCCTGACCCCGCGGAAGGGGGGGTGCCGGCCGTGGTACCTTGGCTGGAGCAGTGGATGATGGTGACTCCGGTGAACACGCTGTGTTCTTTCCCATTCAGCCTGCAAGACACAACCGTGCACAGGACGTGTCTCAGGCCGGAGCCGAGGGAGACACAGGAACGGGGCGGCCCTGCGCCCTAGGGCTCAGGTCCTCACTTCCAGTCCACGTGATGGCTTTCTCCCTCCTTGCCCCAGATACCCCGTCTCCAAGAAAACCTAACAAGAGAGACAGGTGCAGCCCTGGCCAGTTGGGCTCACTGGTTAGCGGAAGGGTCCCAGGTTCGATTCCTGGTCAAGGACACGTGCCTGGGTTGCAGGTTCGATCCCAGGGCCCAGTCGGAGGAACCAATCAATGTCTCTCTCTCTCTCCCTTCCACTCTCTCTGCAAAAGCAATGGAAAAAAATATCCTTGGGTGACGATTAACAGCAACAATAAGAGAGATGCAGGCGTGGGGTCATCGGTCTCAGAGTGGGAGGGACAGCCATAGGGTGTTGCTTACAGGACCCAATGTCCGGGTCACCGGAGGGCACATGGACCCAGACAGGAGCAGGGGGCCACGTAGGGAGGACTCGGAAGGGGCAGCCCTCAGCTGGTTCTTCCTGAGGGTCTGTCTGCTATCCCGTGACCCGAGGGAGACCCAGGCCCTGGCTCCCTGTCAGCTGAGCACAAGTTCAGATGTGCTGGGCTGTGGGAAAGCTGGTCAGAGGGGGGCGGCCATGGGGGGGACACCAGCCAAAAAGTATATGGAGGGGCCAGAGATAAGCTCATGGACCCCGGCTTGCGCTCCACGTGGGGGAAATTAATACAGCTAAGTTCAAGGCGCTGGGTCCGTCCTCTGACTGGCCCCACGAGGACCTGAGCCCCTGCCCCCCATCCTGGGCTCTATCTGACGGAGGGGGGGCAGCTGGTCCCCGGGGACTCGGTCCACGCGGCACCCACCTGGACAGCATAGTGTACGCGTCCTGCTTGTCCACCGGCTTCTCCAGGATCAGCCCTCCAACCGTCTACAAGGGAAACCGGAGAGAGGTGGGTTTGTCCACCTGAGGGCCAGACCTCTAAAGGCTGACCGGCCCACTTTTTTATGCTTTTAAAATTCGAGGTGAGATTCGCGTAAAGTAAAATTGGGCATTTTTATTTTTATTTATTTATTTTATTTATTTATTTTTAATTCGGCATTTTTAAATGATCCAGGGGCGTTTAGTACATTCACTCGGTTATACTTTTATCACCTCTCGCTTCTTCCAGAATATTCTCATCTCCCCAAAAAACAGACCTGCCGTCGACTGATTTTTAGAGAGTGAAAGGGCGGAAGGGAGAGAGGAGGAGAGAGAACGAGAGAGAGACAGAGAGAAACATGGATGTGAGACAGATGCTCCGATGGGTCGCCTCTCGCACACGCCCCGGGGGGTTGAACCTACAAGCCAGGTGCACACCCTTGACGGGGAATCGACCCCGTGACCCCTCCATGCGCCGGCCGACGTTCTAACCACCGAGCCACGCTGGCCAGGGCTGTAGAGAATTTTTATAAGTCCGTTTGAGCCAAGCTGATGACATGCCGGGGAGCAAAATCTCAAATGCCCCCCCCTTTCAGCCCCCAAGGACAATTTTGTAGCTTCTTTTATGCATTTGGAATTAAGGGGGGAAGCCAGGTAGGGATCGGGTTATAGGTTAAAGGGGTCACCTGCTGCCTTCAGGGTGGTTACCCCTCCAAGGGGCCTGAGGACACATTTCAAAGGTGTGTTAACCGAGGTGCACAGAAACAACGGACGGGGCTTGCTTGCTAAACGTGGGTAAACTCTTCAGAAAAGAAGTTATAAGCCTGCAGCCTGACAACCCATCATGACCCGCCCAGTTAGGGGGCTGTGATCCGATCATCTGGGAGGTTACGTGTGGTCTGATTTAGGACAATGTCCCTTTTTCCTGAATGAGGGGGAACCCAAGACGCTCCAGGCACCTGCCCAGGCAGATCAGTTATGAGAATGAATTTATACAAAAGCTGAGGGCTTAGAAATGGGCCTGCCCGGCCGACGTGGCTCAGTGGTTGAGCGTCGACCCATGAACCAAGAGGTCACCAGTTTGATTCCCAGTAAGGGCACATGCCCAGCTTGCAGGCTTAATCCCTGGTAGGGGGCATGCAGGAGGCAGTCGATCAATGACTTTCTCTCATCATTGATGTTTCTCTCTCTCCCTCTCCTTTCCTGGGCCAATCCACTTAAAGCAGACACTCTATCTAGGACCCCATGAGCTAGTATGGAACCCTAGAGTTTGGTCACCCCAGGGCGAGGACAGGGAGGGAATAAGGAGTCCGGAAGACGGTGGCATAGGTTAGTGGGTGAGTCGGTGGGTTTTTCTCCTGCATTGGTGAGCTGGGTGGTGAGGGACTAGGGGAGGAGAGTGGGGGCAGGGCCTGGCTGTTACCGTGAAGATAATCCCCACAATGGGAACATTAAAAAAAAATTTTTTTTTAAATATATCTTTATTGATTTCTGAGAGAGGAAAGGAGAGGGAGAGAGATTTAGAAACTTCAATGATGAGAGTCATTGATCAGTTGTCTCCTGCACACCCCGCTACAGGGGATCAAGCCTGAAACCTGAGCATGTGCATTGACCGGGAATGGAACCAGTGACCTCTTGGTGCACAGGACAATGCTCAGTTGCTGAGCCGGCCGGGCTGGGAACATTTTTAAAACCCAGAAACAAAAGCAACTATAAAATTGGAGCATGTTCCCCTGGCCCAGTGTTGTTCAGTGGTTAGAGCGTCGGCCAGCCAATCAAAGGGTCCCAGGTTCGATTCCCGGTCTCAGGCACGTACCTCGGTTGCAGAGGCCAAGAATCTGACTCACCACGATAGTGTCGGCTCCGATGACGATGTCAGGGGCCCGTAGGTCTTTCTGCAAGAGATCCAAACCCAGGTTTAGAAACGATGCATGTCTGCGTTTTGATACACACCTGCGTTTTGACGCACGGGGAACAGCCTCCTGGGTGGGAAGCTAGACATACTTTGTAGAGCAACACCTGTGTGTGCTCTCGTGCTGAGCAAGGACAGGAGTGGGACCCTGAATGCTCACCCCAAATCTGTACACCACCTTGAACTTGGGCTACACTTAAATACTAACCTTCCACTGCTCCAAATCAACTCATCAATATTCATTCACTTATACCAGTATGTATAGCATTAACTACAATGTATTTATTACATTAATTGCAACAAAATATTATTATAACACATAGTGATAAGCTACATTAATTCTATATTGTGAAGGACTAGTAATTATCATGGGATACTGCAGAGGAATACATAGTATTAAATTGCATTAATTCTATATGACACTGTCATATTAATTATAATAGGATATTGCATAGTAACACATAGTAATAGATAAGTTACACTAATTCTACATAACAATACTGTTATATTAATTCTAATGGCATATTACACAGTAACAAACTAATTCATAATCTATATTATATAAATGATACTATTAATTACAGTAGTATGTTATAAAGTAACAGGTGGTAATAGATAAGCTACATTCTTTACTGTAAATGATACTGTTGTATTAATTACAATGGTATATTACATAGTAACAATTTCATAATCTATATTATAGAAATGATACTATCAATTACAATAGTATGTTACAAAGTAACACATGGTAATAGATAAGCTACATATTGTAAAAGATAGTTATATTAATTACAATAGCATATTATATAGTAAAAAATAGACAAGCTATATTAATTCTTTATCATAAATGATACTGTTAATCATGATAGTATATTATATAGTAACAAAGTAATAGGTAAGCTATATTAATTCTTTATTGTCTATGATACTGTTATATTAATTACAATAGCATATTATATAGTAAAAAAGTAATAGAAAACCTTTAATTCTTTATCATAAATGATACTGTTAATTATGATAGTATTATATAGTAGTAAAGTAATAGATAAGCTATATTAATTCTTTATTGTATATGATATTGTTATATTAATTATAATAGTACATTACAAACTAGCAAAATAACAGATAAGCTCTATCACATATATGTTACAGGAGTATAATTGTTTACTCCATGGCAACACTCAGCAATAAATAAGCTGCATTAACTGCACACTGTAAAAGGCATTTATTTTTTAAATTTCATTTTATTTAAATATGTTTTTATTGATTTTAGAGAGAGGTAGGGAGAAGAAGAAAGAGAGAGAAACATTGATGAGAGAGAAACATCAACAGGCTGACTCCTGCACACCCCCCACTGGGGATCCAGCCTGCAACACTGGGCACGTGCCCTGACCTGGAATCGAATTAGAGAACTTTTGGTTCACTGGACGAGACCCAACCGAGCCACACCGGCCAGTACAAAAGGGCATTTATTATAACACGTCTATTTAAGACCTGAGCCCGCCGTCCCTTCCCCGCAACAGCCAGAGACCCTGAGGTGGCAGAAGCAGAGCCCTTGCCTGGTGCATCCTCCGGGCCACATCCAGGGCCTTCTGCTTGGCCGTCTCCATGGCATAGGCGTACGGGGTGGCGAAAGAGCCTTTATCGAGCTTTTCTTTAAACCTGGAAGGAACCACCTCGAACCTGAGACCCTGCAAACAGAGAAGACGTCGTGTGGAGGGTTTGAGGAACGCAAGGTCGTGGGTGGGACAGAGAACAGGGAAGGTTTACGGTAAAATGGGGCCTTTCCCATGCACGGTCCCTCTTTCCCGATGCCTGAAGTTTCATCTAGAGCCAACTCCTGGGCTGGCAGGGGCTGCTGGACCTGGAGGGAAGACTCTGCCCACGTCAACCACACAAAGGCCAGGGTGTGATATTGATTGAGGTGCTGGGCACACAGGTCAGAAGGGTGAAAGGGCTGCCAGTCAGCCCCTAAAGCTGGGTGACTCACCCCTCCAGGGGTGAAGCAACTGAAAACATACTTCCCACAAGAAATGGGGGGGAGGGGGATGTGTGAGGGGGAAATAGGGCTTTTTTGACTTTGCCCCCTAACAAGACATTCCCCTGCAGGAGGCTGGTCATGGAAACTGACCCACCAAGGCCGGCAATGGGGGCTTTGACCCCAGGGGGCAAACTGCCCATCTCCTTGGCAACCCTATAAGAGCACACTGTGCACCTTGTACCTGGCTCTGTCCCTTCCCACCCTCCCCCACCAGCTGCAGGACAGAGGGAGCTGGGACACACAGAACCTGGCTGGGCCTGCAGCCCTGTACACCCCAGGCAAGCAGGTATTAGGACCCTGGACCACTAGACCTGGCCTGGAGATCCTGACCCGAGGTCATGCACCCTCCTGCCCCACCCCCAGCCTATAGACCTGGACCCCTATGGCTAGGATCTGGCCCCAGTCACAGGTCACTACAGCCTGAAGACCCCTGGACCTCACACCTTGTCACTAGACCCCAACCTGCTAAGCCCAGCCCCCAACCCCCAGGCCAGAGACCCCAGCCCCTCATTCCCATCACCAGGCTCCAGGGTCCCTGGGTACCCTGGTCACTAGGCTCCCCGGTCACTAGGCCTGAGCCAGAGATCCTGACCTCCCTGCTGGTCACCGGCCCTGGGGACACCAGGCCCCGACCGCCACCCCACCGAGGCGGGTGCCCGCCGCTCACCGCCCTGCTGAGGATCTCCTGGCGGCGCGGGGAGGCGCTGGCCAGCACCACGCGCTTGTGCTGCAGCTTCCGGATCACCGGGTACAGAGCCATCGCGCCCCGAGCCCGGCCCTGCGCGCAGCGTGACCTGCTCCGGGCTCCCGAGCCCCGGACACCGCGCTCAGCCCTCGCCCAGGCCCCGAACGCAGCTCCGAGCCCGCAACGCACCGCTTTTCAACCGGCCCCGCCCACCGGAGGCTCGCAAACCAAGCACCGCCCGCACCGCGCCCGCGGAGCCACGCCCCCAATAAGCTCCGCCTCCAGGCCTGTCTCTCACCCCCTTTGAGCAGGCCCCGCCCACGCCCAACGGTCTCTGCCTATCAGAGGCCAGCAAGCAAGGCCCCGCCCCACCCGGACCCGACGTAGCCCCGCCCCTAACGTGCCCTCGCGCTCACCACCGGAGCCCCGCCCCTAACAAAGCTCCGCCTCCAGGCCTGTCTCTCACCGCCTTTGAGCAGGCCCCGCCCACTGCCCAACGGTCTCTGCCCATCAGAGGCCAGCAACCAAGGCCCCGCCCGCCACGCCCTACGTAGCCCCGCCCCTAACGTGCCCTCGCGCACCACCGGAGCCCCGCCCCTAACAAAGCTCCGCTCCGGGGTCTGCCGGGCACAGCTTCCGAGGCGGCCCCGCCCACTCGGTCCGGAACCACGCCCCCAGCCCTGACCAGGCCCCGCCCCCACGAGGCCCCGCCCCCGCCCCTCGCCCCGCCCCGCCCGCGCAGCGACGCCTTGGACAGTAGCTGCGCGCAGGCGGCCGAAGGGGTGGAAGGGTGGGGGGTAGGTCCCCCAGAACCTCCACATCGCGGGGTTCCTTGTGAGCATTGCGTGAGGGCGTGGAGATGGGGGTCCCTGAGGGCGCGGGGGGGCGCAAAAATGGGGGGCTTCCCTGAGGACGCAGAGTTGGAGGGTCCCTGAGGGCGCAGAGTTGGGGGGTCCCTTAGGGCACGGAGTTGGGGGTCCCTGATGGCGCGGTGTCGGGCACGGAGATGGAAGTATATCTATAGGTAGATTGATGGACCCATTATAGGTAGATAGATGGGCAGAACCAGCACTGGTGACCTCTGAGGCCTCCGATCATTCTTGGGGGGGCAGGCGGGGGTGCTGCCCTGTGATTTGCAGGATGTTTAGCTGCACCCTGGCTTCTAGAAGGCAGCGCCTTCCTTCCAAACTGTGGCAAGGACAAATGTCTCCAGACATTGCCAGGTGTTCCCCGGGGAGAGGATTACTTCCAGTGGAGAAGTACCTTTAGAGGTATAGAGAGATGATTGATAGATGGTGATAGATAAATGACAGATCAATAGATAGGTAGATGATAGATGATGATAGATAGATATAGATAGATATAGATAGATAGATAGATAGATAGATAGATAGATAGATGATAGATAGATAGATAGATGATAGATAGATGATAGATAGATAGATAGATAGATGATAGATAGATAGATAGATATAGATAGATGATAAATAGATGATAGATAGATGATGATTGATAGATAGATGATAGAGAGATAGATAGATAGATTGATAGATGATAGATAATAGATAGATATTTATATTATATTCTAGATGTGCCCTGATTGGAGATAGAACCTGCAACCCTGATGTACTGGGATGATTCTCTAACCACTGAGCCAGGGCTGAGGGTTTTTCTTTCAAGTCCCCGAAATGTGTGTGTGTGTGTACACGCATGTGCACGCATATGTGTATGTACATACGTGTGTGCACAGGAGTGCGTGCCTGGATGGATGCACGTGGGGCGTGTGCACCGGTGTGCACATGCACGCATTTGCTCTCGATTTAAAAGCAGACGTTAAACATCACCTCATTCCACTCTTGGATATTTGCAAGCACAGCTTTAATAGATGTTTTTGTGGGTTTTTCCTCCCCAATAAAGACACAGCACCAGCATCCCATCCGACAATCCTCAATGTCACCGGCACCCCACCAGCCGTCCGTGTGTCCCGCCCCCACCGCCGATTCAAAATGTGGGGGGCCCTGATTCTGCTGTGGATGGAAGGTCTTCTCTTTGGACGTGCGGGGGTGTGGGGGACAGATTCCAACATGAGGTGTCTCAGGAGTCACAGAGAGAGAGAGACGCTCACCCTGTGTGCTGGGAGAAATCCGAATGTCAGTCACCCGGGGTCCTGCTTCTCCCAGGGCTCCCTCTGTCCCTACCCCGCTGTCCCCACCCCGGCTTGGGCTACGTGAGCGTCAATATGCCTTCCGGTTTTCCTGGCTGCTGATAAGGCGAACAGCTTGAGTACGGTTCTGGGAAAACACACGCAAGCCACATTACGAACATGCTGAATGCAGGCCAGGGTCTCAGGTTAGCAGTCACACCCGGACGGTGTGACAAGGTGACTGTCCCCAGAGGCTGGAGCCTCCTGATGGAAACTCCCGGGAACGCCAGAGACCCGGTGGGCCCCTGAGTGATTTCAGTGGTGTCGGGGTCCCCCTGAGCAGTGCTGATGGGGCGTCGGCAGCCCTCACTGGCTAACAGGTTCCACAAACAAATAAAAATAGTCATATCGGGCTCTGGCCAGCATGACTTGGTGGTTGGAGCGTCGGCTCGAGCACCCAAGGGTCTCCGGTTTGATTCCCGGTCAGGGCACATGCCCAGGTTGCGGGTTCCATTCCCAGTTGGAGGCCTGTGGGAGGCAGGCGATCAATGACTGTCTCTCATCATTGATATTTCTCTCTCTCTCTCTCTCTCCCTCTCCCTTCCTCTCTCTGAAATCAATAAAGACATTAAAAAAAAAACAAAAAACGCACACACACACACAAAAATACTAACAATGTGACAAAACTCTGGACTCTGTCTGTTCACATCCCTGTGGAACCCAAGGGCCCGGGAACCTGGGGTCCCATTGGGGGACATTATAACTCAGGCAGATGACCCCTGAATGCTGCCTGTCAGCCTATCCTAGGTGGCCCAGAGCTAGCTGTGGGATGCTTTGAGGTTTTCACACTTTTTTTTTTTTTTTGGCACCTGATGTGTGAGTCTCACGCCCCGATGATGAACGAACGTGGGTGTCAGCATTGGAGTCTTGCAGGCTCGGCGTTTCTGACCCCGGGGGGTGGGGATGTCGCTGAGTTTGATGTTGCTTTCTAGGGTTGGGCTTTGGGACAGGCAGGATGTCACACCTCGTGGAGAATTTGGGTCTCGGCCTTTGTTCAGTTCCCCCCCCCCCCCTGAAGTCCTGTTTCAGGCGAGGCTCAGGATGTCATACAAAAGCTGGCATGTGACTGTCAGCTCCCTGCAAACAATCCAGGATCCATGGGCTCGGACACTGTCCCCTGTGCGGACATCCCGGATGCAACTCTGTGAGCCACGGTCCTGTGCATCCATGGCCTGCGGAGCAGGGCATTAAAGGGACCCTGAGGTCACCTCTCAGGTCCCAAGGGTAAGCTCTCCACCTGCACATGCCTTTTACCCTAAAGGACATACACGGGCAGATGGCCAAGGTGGGAATGTGGGTTGGATTCTAACACCAGACATGGATAGGGGGTCTGGAGCCTTCACAGGGCAGGTACCAGACTCCACAGTTTACAGTCAACAGGTAGCAGGTAGAAAGAAAACATGAGATCTCCCTCCCACCGGGACCCCTCAGTCCTCAGAGCAGCCTTCTGGGGCAGAGGGTCTCCCCCATGGGCTCCGTGGACATTACACCAAGGATGTTCAGCTCGTCTATCCAAAAGCCCTCACCTGACACAGGTGTGGCCCCCTGGCCCTGCCCAGGGGGTTGGGTCCCAGGAAGCAGGGGGCCAGCACGGGGCAGGGTGCACCTTCAGTCCCCCACCCTGGGGCCCATGCTTTATATCTGTCCCTGTCCTGGCGACAGAATTCCAGAGTTGCTTAAACAAATCTCAGCGTCTTGACACGGCCGTAAGAAATGATCACAAACTGGGGGCTTAAAACCACAGAAATTCATTGTCCCCCCCATCCTGGAGACCAGACATCTGAGATCCAGGTGTCCCAGGGCCGTGCTCCGTCCGGAGGCTCCAGGGGAGGGTCCTTGCCTTTTTCAGTTCCTGGGGCTCCAGGCGTCCCTGAGCTGGTGGCCACCTCCCTCCCGTCTCTGCCTCCGTCTCCACGTGGCTTCTCCTCTGTGTCTGTGTCTCCGCTTCTGTCTCTTAGAAGGACCCTGTCCTTGGATGTCAGGCCCCCCTGATCCAGGTTGAGCTCATCTCAGAGCCTTCACTTCACCCCACCTGCAAAGACCCTGTTTCCTAATTTGGTGACATTCTGAGGTTCTAAATGGAATAGACTAGACTCCATTCTGAGGTCCTTGGTGGGCATGGATTTGGGGGTGAAACTCTTCACCCCGGTCCAGTTGTGTCTGTTTTGTACCTGGCGGGGAGCAGGCTCAGAGGTCCACCAGCACCCTGGACTCTGGGCGGGGAGGCTGCCTGCCCTACAGACATCCCGCCACCAGGTGGCGCCTCCGAGCTCCCGCTGTGCAGACTCTAGGGCGGACCGTCTGTTTCTGCAAACTGGGCGCCGGAGCTCTGCACACCCTGGGTGTGGGTTTCTCGCCTTCCCGGAGGAGCCCGCGTTTCGCCGCTGGTTCAGGTGGATGGTCCCGGTGCAGGCAGGAAGCCCCGAGCTGAACTGAGGCCGGCGGGCCTCGCGGGGCTGCGCTGGGCTGACGACACTCCTGTGGGCTTGTGGGGTCAGGTGCATGCTCCCCGAAGGATCCAGTGGGCTGGCCTGGGTGCGCGCTCCTGGAGAGGAGCCTCCTGGCACCTGGGACTTCTTGCCATGGCCCAGAGCCGTCGGCCTGGGAGCAGCAGCCCCCAAATGGGCAGAGGGAGCCCTGGAGTCCAGCTGCACTCGAAGCGTCTCAGTTGGCGGGGTCACACCCAAGCTGTGGACGCTCAGTGCCCCTCACACAGTCCACTCGGAGACCCTCAGCCGTCGATGGGGGCCTGAGCCTCACCTCCTGCAAATCCTTCACTCCTGCCTGGGACTTTTAAGTAGAACTTGAGCCCAGAGTGACGCAGGAGTTGGAAGGCCCCCTGGGGTTGGCTCCTGTGGGATCAGGTGACACGAAGGGGCCTGAACTTCCAGGGCTTTGGGACCCAAGGGGCCTGTGTGTGGTAGCCTGGCTGTGCCCACGTTGAAATGTACATGAGGCCCTGGGAGAGCAGCGTGTCCCCTGGGCGTCCCAGACCAGAAATGAGGCAGGTGGCTGACTCAGAGGGTCAGGGCCCCACAGGGACACACCTGGCCTGGCCACGCCCTTGCTCGCCCTCAGGAGGGGACAGGCTGGGTCTCAATCCCCAGGCAGCAGGAACACATCTCCTTGGCACGCCCCCACCATCTTCCCAAAAAAACCGCCCTGTCTGTCTGTCCCGTTGCTGCGTCCGTGGGCCAGCAGTGGTGCTTGGGTGCGGGGAGTCTGGCCAGCCCCCTGTGGCAGCCTGGGGAGCCTTCCCCGTGGCTTCAGATGGTGGCAGGAGCATCAGGAAAGACAAAGCTCATAGTCCCGTCTTCCCCTGGCCAGGTGTCCCCCCCTCTGCTCTCCCCAGGTTGCCAGGCTCAGAACACGCTCTCCTGCCTTTGGAGGAAGGGCCGCGCGGCCGCCTCCAGCATATCGCCGTGGCAGCTGGACACCGAGGGCGCCAAGAGCGTCCGGCCGGAGAAGACGCTTTCCCGGCGCGCGCTCAGGGCGCTGGATGGAGGGGTCCCGGTGCGCAAGTAGCCGCGGAGCCGGAGCTGGAACTCGCGGGATGCGAAATAGTACACGAAGGGATCCAGGCAGTTGTTGAGGCAGCTGAGGCAGAGCGTGAGTTTGTAGACGTGGTAATAGCTGGTGCCCAGAAAGAGGCGGCTGACCATGTGCGCCAGGAGCACGAAGTTGTTGGGCGCGAAACAGGTGACGAAGGCGAGGAGGACCACGACCGCCAGGCTCACCGCGCGGCGCCTCTGGCCCTGGCCGTGCGAATCCGGGGTGCGCAGGAGCCTGAGGATGGTGGCCGTGTAGCAGGCCACGGTGACCACGAAGGGCACCAGGAACAGGACGATAAAGAGCGTAAAGAGGAAGATGGCCCACATGGCCACGCTGGGCAGCATGGTGGACTTGAGCACGTCGAAGCAGGTGACGATGCCCAGCTCCTCCACGACGTAGGTGAGGTCGGTGCGCGCCAGGGGCGACAGGGCCACCAGCAGCAGCAGCCAGGTGCCCGCGCACGTGGCCACCGCGTAGCGCCGGCGCCTCCAGCGCGCGGAGGCCAGTGGATACACCACGCCCAGGAAGCGGTCCACGCTGATGCAGGTCATGGTCAGGATGGACGAGTACATGTTGGCGTAGAAGACCAGGGTGACCACGGTGCAGAGGTGCGTCCCGAACACCCAGTGGTTGCGGTTGCAGTGGTAATAGATCTGGAAAGGCAGGACGCAGGCCAGCGCCAGGTCGGTGAGGCTCAGGTTGATCATGAAGATGACCGACGGGGACTTGGGCCCGATGTGGCGGCACAGCACCCACAAGGAGAAGAAGTTGCCCGGGATGCTGACCAGCACCACGAAGGAGTACACCGCCGGCAGGACCACCGCGATGGCCGGGTTTTTCAGCATCAGGATGGTGGCGTTGTCGGGACGCGTCATGTTTATGTCCATCTTTGGGGAAGGGGCCCCCCGGCCAGAGCTCGGGGACAACCTGAAAGGCAAAGGGTACAGAAATGAGAGGGGTGCAGAAGGGGTCCCCGTGACAAGGAGGCTGGTCTGCTCTGCGATGAACCCACAGACGGAGGAGAAGGGTCACCTGGGGGCAGGGAGGCAGGCAGCTCCGGCTTCCTCCCCTGTTCCCCTTCCTCCGCCTTCTCCCAAGAAGCAGGCATGTCATCATCTCTACCAGGGACTGTCCCTATAACTGCCCACAACCCGGTGATGGCACACTTGGTCCTTCCCTGGCCAATTCCTTCCTTACTTCTGGTTGGAATGGAGGGAGCATGCTGAGAGGCACAGGGCAGTGGCTGCAACATTGTGTCCACGAGGAAGCCCCTGAAGTGCAACAGTTGCAAAGTTACAAGGTTACCAAGGGGCTCATCCTGCAAGGGACTCTGTCTCCAGTTGCAACATAGTTTCTCTGGCATTGGTAGGAGCCTCGTTTCCTCTTCCGTCTGGTACCCCACGGGGGCGATGCAGTCCCAGGAGGTCCCTTACACTGGCACCCTGCACCTGGCTTCCCACCTTCTCCCGTCCTCAAGGCCTGGTTGTCACCCAGACACCCCAGCTATGCCTGGGACCCCAATCCCGGAGCTCCCATTGGGGGCTGCTCATTAGGGTTTGGGGCATGTTGCAAGTCCCTGAGACATGATCCCTGCCCTGCCTCCCTCCAAGGCACTGAAGTCCAGCACAGTTGGAGGGACCATCTTATCGCAGGGTCAAAGCAAGACTCGGACACAGCACCTGCATGATACTTTGTTATCGTTGTTAATTCTCACCTGAGGATATTTTTTCTACTGATTTTTTTTTTAGAGAGAGAGTGAAAAGGAGGGGTGGGGGAGAAACACTGATGTGAGAGAGACACATTGAGTGGTTTGCCTCCCTCATGCGCCCTGACCGGGGCTGGAGATCAAACCTGAAACCAAGGTACATGCCCTTGACCAGGAATCAAACCTGAGACCTTTTGGTGCCCAGGCCCACGCTCCAACCACTGAGCAACACTGACCAGGGCTGGCCCCGTGTTTCCATCTGTGTCATCTGCAATCTGGCAGAGACCCCCCATGTGACCGAGCACCCACCGGTGGCTTCGTGGTGTCCAGGCCCTGTCCGCTGAGGGGCATAGGTGATTAATATAGAGATCACCTTAACAGACAACTGCACTTGTGGTCTAGACCTGGAGGAGGCCCAGGCGGCAGGATGGAAATTTTATGAAACGAGCAAAAACGGCTGCTCTGGGTGGCCGCCTGGAGCTGGGCGAATGCGGAGGTGGCTCTTGCAAAAGGCAGGGGCCCTGGGCTGCCCGAGCAGGTGACCGGCCACAGATAGGGGCTCAGAGGAGGTGGCAAGATACGGGAAGTTGCTTCTTACACTCATGTGGGCCTCAGAGTCAGTCCGGCCTGTTTCTCACCCATGGAGGGGGACTGGTATCTCCCCACCATCTCTCATCACTCTGTTTCAACAGCTTCATTGAGGTGTAATTTACATACCATACAGTTCCCGCGTTCAAAGCGTACAACCGGGTGGTTTTGAATTTTGTCACCAAGGTGCAACCATCGCCGTAATGCAATCCCACAGCTTTTGCATCACCCGTAAAACCGGTCCTCCACTCGATAGTTGTTACCCCCCCAATTTCCCCCTCCTCAGACCGCATTTATCAATATTTTGGTTTTTTTTGTTTTGTTCATTCTCACTCAAGGATATTTTTTTCCATTGATTTTTAGAGAGAGTGTGAGCGAGGAGGGAGGGAGAGAGACAGAGGAACATGAATGTGAGAGGTTGGTTGCCTCCCACACACACCCCGACCAGGGCCAGGATCGAACCTGCAACCCAAGTCCATGCCCTTGACAGGGAAATGAAACCCGAGACCCTTCGGTGCTTGGGCCGACACTCTAACCACTGAGCCACACTGGCCGAGGCTGTCATCTCCCTCTCAAGTGCAGCTGGGCACCCAGTACACCTGCACGCCTCTCACCCTCGACGTTTCCTATCTCGACAGATGCGAGGCTCCTAGGGACTGCCGTCTGGTGTCTGAGCGAATGCTGCGGTCCCACCGATTTCAAAGTAAACACAGAGCAGACGCGAGCAGGGCAGCTGGCGGGTGACAGGTGACAGGGGACACGGAGGAAGATGGGCCCGTCTGGGTTCTCGGCAGAACTCTCAGATCACAGGGCCAGGTGTCACCCCGTCGAGCACCAACGCATACAGGCCGTCCCCTCGTTTAGGTTCCTCTGGGTTGCACAACCAGAGCAGGTGGCAAAGGACATGTGACTCGCATGCCGTTTGTGCATTCTCGGGTGACTACGGTTTGATTGCAGCCCGGTTCTGCGCCCTTGCCTTCTCTTTGTCGCGGGGTGCAGGGCACAGCCCAAAGGGCTTCCTAACCAGCCAGAGCCCAGATCCTGCGGAAAGCAAGGAGCCCTGGCTTCCTGCCTGCAACATGGTGGCTGTTTTCTGTGTCTGAGTGGCACCCGCCCCGCACCCCCGACACACACACACAGATTCCACCCGGCACTGGAGCCTGAAGTGCAGCTGCAATACCAGCCTCCACGGGTGAAGACAGGAAGCCGCTCTACCTGGATGCATTCATCAATGTCAGCCACGCTGTGCAAAAAATAAAGCAAACCCTTCGGACCTGGGCCTGCCAGGAAATGGACTTTGCAAGGAGCACATTGTGTGGGGTTTAAACACTTGTACCGGGGGGGAGGGTGGCACAAAGGCCAACAGTGTTCAAACGTTGGAGAGATTTGCTTAATAGATTGGTGTGGAGGGGGGGAGAGAGAGACAGAGAGACAGAGGGGGAAAGAGAAAGGGTGAGAAAGGGAGAGAGAGACAGAGAAACAGAAAGAGAGATAGATATGTAGATAAATACAGGATGGGTGGATAGATGATAGATACATAAGTGTAGACAGATGAGTGGAAAAGATAAGCACGTTTGCCACAAATGTTTCCTCATCAACTGTCTCATTTCACTGCACAATTTATCATCTTATCTAAGAAAGACCTGGCCTGGCCTGGCCGGGTTGACTCAATAGTTGAGCATCGACCTAAGATCCAGGTTCGATTCCCGGTCAGGGCACATGCCCGGGTTGTGGGCTCCGTCTCCAGTAGGGGCCGTGCAGAATGGAAGGAAAACTGAGGGCAGTGGCTCGGGAGTGGGGGGCAACGGAAAATCCCCTAAACAGATCCAGTCCCCCATATTTTCCATGTGAAATAGATCACCTGCCCCACAGAGGCACAATGGCTTGGTGGGGACCAGCCTGGACTGCAGGGTTATCAAGATCGGGGTTCAAGTCCCAAGTCTGTCCATGGAGAACTGGGGGGCTTTACACAGGAGCCTCCTGCTGTGAGCCCAGTTTCCACCTTGAACAAATTATCACAAGTTGGGGGCTTTAAACAATGGATATTTATTCCCTCACAGTCCTGAGGGCCACATGTCCAAAATCAAGGTGTCGGTAGGGCTGGTTGCTTCGAGGGGAAGGTTTAATGGATAAGTGAGGCCTTTCTTTAAGATGATAAATTGTGGGTTAAAATGAGACCATCAAGGGAGAAGCATTTGGGGCAAATGTGGTTAACTTTTCCATCCATCTACTCATGTATCCATCTGTCATCTATCTATCATCTATCCATCTACCTATCATCTGTCTATCTATCATCATCTATCACTTTTACCTATCAATCTAATCTTATCCTTTCTCTAGACTTTCCCATTTCTGCCTCTGTCTCCATGTGGCTTCTCCTCTGTGTCTGTGTCTCCCCTTCTGTCTCTCTCTTTAAAAACAACAACAAAAACATATTTTTACTGATGTCAGAGAGAGGAAGGGAAAGGGAGAGAGAGAGAAACATCAATGATGACAGAGAATCGTGGATGGCCTGCCTCCTACATGCTCCCACTAGGGATTGAGCCTGAAACCTGGGCATGTGCCCTGACCGAGAATTGAACTGGTGACCTCCTGGTTCATGGGTCGATGCTCAACTAGTGAGCCATGCCGGCTGGGCCTCTTCTGTCTCTTACAAGGACCCTGTGATGGGATGTAGGGCCACTCTGACTCAGGATGACCTCATCTCAGATCCTCAACTTCATCCCATCTGCAAAGACCCTCTTTCCAAATAAGAACCCACTCTGATGTTCTGGGTGGACAAGAATTGGGGGGACATACTTTTAACACAAAATGTAGGAACTAATCACTCAAAAGACTATGTGAGGGCTTAAATGGCATTATCAGCACACTTTGTGTGGCCTGTCACAGGAGAAAGTCGTTAATACATTGATTGATTGCCATCACTTACATAAAAGTCAGGTTGGACGTAGGTGAGGCTGAACCCTCTGGGGTAGGAAGTCATGGGGTCAGGTGAAGCAAAAGGCCTTGCTGCACTCTCCGAGCAAGGACCAGGGTCATCCTGTCCTCTTCAACTCTTCTCTCTTTGCAAATTGCCCCATGGAAACCATGCAGCAGTTCCTCAATGGAACACACAGTTGTTATGCGGCCCAGCAATTCCGCTCCTCAGTAGAGCCCAAGAGAAATGAAAACATAAGTCCATGCAGAAACACGTACACCTGAGTTCACGGTAGAATTAGTCACCATTTCCAAATGGGAAGCAACCCAAGTGTCCGTTGATGGGTGGCTGGATAAACAGCATGGGGTCCATCCATTCGATGGAATATTACACAGCTATGAAAAAGAGTGAAGCTCTGCCACAGGCTGCAACATGGATGGACCTTGAACACGGGGTGTTCAGTGAAAGAAGCTGGACACAAAAGGCCACAGTGTCTTTTTCTATGTATAAGAAACATCCAGAACAGGAAAATCCACAGACAGAAAGTGGATTAGTGGTTGCCAGGGGCTGAGAGAGGGAGATGGGAGGGAGGGGTGATGACTTAACAGGGACAGGGCTCCTTGGTGGTGGGGATTAAAATGTTCTGGAACCAGATAGAGATGCTGTTTGCACAACATGGTGAATATGCTAAATGCCAGTGAATTATACACTTTGCAAGGTTGATTGTATGTTGTGCAGAAACTATACCTTATTATTATTATTATTTTTAATGCCTCAAATTGCAAGGAGAAATGTAAAAACATTTCTGCTTTATTTCTCTGAGTCTTCATCGGCCCCTTTGCCCATGCACTCCTGACTCCCTGGCAGCTGCACGTTCTGCAGTTTCCACCCCTTAGTCTCGGCCTTGTCCGTGTCCCTCAGGTCACTAGAGGTGGCTGCCCACATCGTCTGGTCTGTGGCCACCGTGGCCCATTGAATCTCAGGCAGGACTCGGGTCAGGAGGAAGGGGTGGATCTTCCATCCCCACCGTCCTCAACATCCTCACAGATGACATCACACTCCCATCCAGGAAGCCAGTGTTGACGGACCCGAGGTCCCCGGGGGGCTCATATTGTTCTTGCTCCCTTATTTCCCAAAGCCCACAGGCTCTCTTCCTGGCATCGGGACCCTGGACGGGATGTGGACACCTCGGGCCAAGAGTTCCTCGAGCCCTTGGACTGCACCTCCCCCCTCCTTGCACCTGTGTCACTGTCAATGTGTGTACATGTTTTAGACTAGGACTGTCCTGGGAAGACACTCCTGACAAATGGGGAAACTGAGGCACCCGAGGGTTCCCGAACTCAAGCCCTGAGCTTTTTGTTGTTTGTTGTTGTTAATCCTCACAGGAGGATATTTCTTTTCTTATTGATTCTTAGAGATAGTGGAAGGGAGGGAGGGAGGGGGAGAGAGAGAGAGAGAGACGTCAATGTGAACGCGACACATCAACTGGTTGCCTCCTGCATGCACCCCAACAGGAGCCCTGGATCGAACCTGCAACCCAGGTATGTGTCCTTGACTGGGAATTGAACCAGCAACCCTTCAGTGCCCAGGCCGATGCTCTAACCACTAAGCAACACCGGCCAGGGCTGGTTTCCCTAAAATGCAAAACTGTCCTCACTTGAGGTCATCCACCTTGATAAGAAGACATGTGTAAGCCGTGGCTGTGAGGACAACTCAAAAGAAATGGAGAAAAGAGACAGAAGGTCTCAGCAAGATTCCCACGGGCTATCTGGGGCTGGACAGCAGAGACCCCAGGGACCCCTCGGCCTGCCTGGGCCATGACCTGTGGAAGTGGAGTGGCCTGGCGAGGCTCCCAGATACATTCTACCCAGGAGGGAAGCAGTGAGTGGCCATGAGTCAAAATCTGGGCAATTGTCCCAGCTCGGTGACAGGCAAGGAGAGTGTGCTGGTCCCCTCCCTCTAAACTGTTGTCCACCTGGCTGAATGCCCACACCAGTGGGACCGACTCCCAGACGCCTCCTGTTTTCCTGCCCAACAATCCCCTCACCTCCTTGCACCTGTGTGGTCCTTGGGAATGCATGGCCACCCTTCCCCTTCCCGTTTCCTGCCAGGGCAGCGTTCATGCCAGACCTCTCCAAGAAAGTGTGCACATACACACAGCATTGCACCAGGATTGCTGGCGAGGACCCTCCCCTTCAGGCCAGGCATGGGTCACTGCCGTCCTGAGGTTAGAGCTGGACACACAGGATGGTCTCGATAAATGAAACACAATACTTTTTGAGTAAGTGTGGACTGAGCGAATGAATGAATGGATGAGTGCATGACACCCAGGGTGATGTCCATAAGTGCAGAGAGAATGCATGAATGACACCCAGGATGACGTCTATATATGCAGAGTGGATGGATGAATGGATGGATGGATGGATGGATGGATGGATGGATGGATGGATGGATGGATGAATGGATGGATGGATGGATGACACCCAGGATGACATCCATAGATGCAGAGTGAATGGATGAATGCATGAATGAATGGATGGATGACACCCAAGATGACTTCCATAGATGTGGAGTGAACAAATGAATGAATGGGTGGATGGATGGGTGACACCCAGAATGACTTCTATAGATGCAGAGTGAATTAATTAATTAATTAATTAATTAATGGATGGAAGACACCCAAGATGACTTCCATAGGTGCAGAGTGGATGGATGGATGGATGGATGGATGGATGGATGGATGGATGGATGGATGGATGGATGACACCCAAGATGACTTCCATAGGTGCAGAGTGAATGGATGGATGGATGGATGGAAGGATGGATGGATGGATGGATGGATGGATGGATGGATGGATGGATGGATGGATGACACCCAAGATGACTTCCATAGGTGCAGAGTGAATGGATGGATGGATGGATGGATGGATGGATGGATGGATGGATGGATGACACCCAGGATAACATCCATATATGTAGAGTGGATGGATGGATGGATGGATGGATGGGTGGATGGATGGATGGATGGATGGGTGGATGACACCCAAGATGACTTCCATAGGTGCAGAGTGAATGGATGGATGAATGGATGGATGGATGGAAGGATGGATGGATGGATGGATGGATGGATGGATGGATGGATGGATGAATGGATGACACCCAGGATGACGTCCATAGGTGCAGAGTGAATGGGTGAGCGAATGCATGCATGAATGAACAGAAAGAAGATGGCTGTGTTTTGGGGTCCAGCCCCCCTTCTGTGCCCAGCACTCCTCCCTCTCCTGGATCCTCCCCCTTCAAGCTGTGTGGTCCACAAGACTGTCAATCACACAGGAGTAGGCGTGTGGCCCATGCTTGACCAGTCACAGTGCTCCCCCTATCTGTCCACAGGGATTGATCCAAGGGGTGGTCCTCGGACCCTAGCAGAGCCCAACAGAAGCTTCAGGAGCTGTGACTCGGGGGTGCTGAGAAAAAAGTACCTATTTTCTCTTTTTCTGAGAAGATAGGGGGCCAGGGGATGCCTGGATCCCTCTTTCCCTCCACACAGAATGAGTGACCCTACCTCAAAAGACACTAAAGCCTGAAGCTACAGGAGACAGAGAAACACGAAGCTAAACTAGAGAGCAAGAGACAGAGAAGGGGAGCTGACAACCACTTCAGCTCCTGGATCAAGCCATGCCTGAAGCTGCACCGAGATTCCTAATTATCCGATTGGACAGTTTCCACGCCAGCGTGAGTCAAGTGTCCATTGCTTGCCAGCAAAAGTGTTACAACTCACCCACTAGGAGCAGGGGTGCCCTGAGTGGGCAGACAGAATTCCAGAGGAGGCACCCACAAAACCCACACTTCCTGTCTGGGCAACATGCGACGATTCCACCGCAGCCACGTGCATGAGGCACCCCACACCCCACTCCGCCCGTCTCCAGATATGGATCTTAGACCAGTTTCTTAACTTATGCTATTTCCTGGTTCAACATCTCGAGATGTGTAAGAATGTTTTTGTTTTTTCCCACAGCAGCCTCCACCATCACCGGCACCCCCACTCGCATCTGAGGAGTCCCTTGCAGACCCCGTGTTCTCTCCGCGTGTCCCACAAACATTCTTGCAGGACTTTGGGGGGCCCAGGTTAAAATAGCACAAGGCGTTGAACTGAGCTGAGCTGCACCCTGCCCCAATTAAACAGCATCTTTAAAACAAAGAGACTTCCCTCACCCCTGGGTGTGCCTTGCCCCCCCCGGGCACACTGTCCTGCCTGCCCCCCCATCTCGTGAGTGACTTACAGTTGGGGTCCTGAGTGAGCTGACCCGGTGAAGCTGGTCTGAGCCGGACGGCGGGGACCCTCACTGTGGCACAGAGGAGACGGGCCCTTCAGGGGAAGCTGCAGACAGGAACGGAGCCAAGATCCAGCTCCCTGCCCTCCTGGGGATCCTCTGGCCCGTCCCCCAAACGGACACACTTGGATGACACAGCCCCCAACCCTCCAGGGACCTATGGGGCCTCTTCTAACGGCACCCTGTCATCTGCAGGTTTAATTAAACGCACAAAGGTTGTGAAACCCAGAGCCACAATGGATGGGAGAGGTTCCTCTTTTTCCAGATGGGCCCCTGGGGGCACAGAAGGTCACTGGAGCCGGTTTTACATAAGTTTTTTAAAATACATTTTTAAAAAACAAAAAAACAAAAAACCAACACGTTATTAAGAAATTAAAAGAAATTAAGTGTCACCTCAGTATATGCAGGAATCATTTCCTGAGGGTGAGTTTAGGATGAGACCATGTAATGAAGTTTTAGGCACGGCTTTCGATGACTATCTTATTAATTATTATTATTATTTTATTATTATTTGTTAATCCTCACAGGAGGATATTTTTTCCATTGATTTTTAGAGAGAGGGAAGGGAGGGAGAGAGAAAAACATCCATGTGAGAGAGACACATGCATTGGTCGCCTCCCACACCTGCCTGACCGGGGCCAGGAATCGCACCTGCAACCCAGGTACATGCCCTTGAATCGAACCCAAGTCCCTCCAGTGTGTGGCCCATGCTCTAATCACTGAGCCATACCAGCCAGGACTAAATTTATTTTTTTTTAAATATTTATGTTCAGGTGAAGTATTGAAAAACTGATTAGATTGTCATTCAAATGCTCTCTATTGTCAGGGAAGCAGCTGGACTGTTATATATTTGCTAAGATTTCCCTTCGCACGGGCTGAGCTTTACTGTGTTGAAGCCCTAACCACCAGGACCCCGAGGAACCAGCCCTGCCCACGCCTGGATCTCGGGCGTCCAGCCTCCAGGACCGGGAGGCGATTGTCTGTGGTTGAAGCCCCCCGCAACCTGTGGCAGGCCTGCCACACTAACACACTGCTCATTCTGCAATTAGGGAAAAATAAATAAAATAAAATTAGGAAGAAACATTGTATAAAAATCAATCGCAACAGTATAACAAAGACTCACAGTGTAACCAATATTATCACATAAGTTATTATGGATACTGTAACAAATTATTAAACTATATATTAACCCAAATCTTTTTTAAAAATTGTAACAAAACTAACAACAAAAAGCTTTGCTAACATCCACGCAAAGCAAAATATAAAACTTCAGCCTTCTCTCTGTCTCTTTTTTTTTTTTTTTAACTTTAGGGGCAAATGACTTCAGAAGAGTGTAGAGCCCCGGCCAGAGTGGCTCAGTGGTTAGAGCGCCGGGGCCATGAGCACGGAGGGGTCGCAAGTTCGATTCCTGGTCAAGGACAGGTACCTGGGGTTGTGGGTTTGGTTCCTGGCCCCGGCGGGGGCTGGGGAGGGAAAAGGGGGGAGTTTCGGTTTCATGGGGACAGAGTTTCGGTTCAGGACCGTGACCAAGTCCTGGAGATCATATAGATAAATTTAAAAAACAACAACACCCAAAATGAAGCCCTTTGCCCTTGGCAAGGAAAAGAGGAATCTGTGGATTCCTGAGTCACTTTTCGGACGGCTGTGCACAGAGACAATAGGGCGCTGCCCACACAGAGGTGGGGTTTTCTGCTCAGGGGCAGCCCCAGCCATGGGACATGTTCCCGGGAGCCCGGTGGCCCCGTGAAGTCACGCACAACACAAAGGGAGGCAGGAGGGACAGAAGCCAATGCGGGTGGGGACTTTTTAGGTTCAGGAGCAGCTGGGAATTTTCAGGCCAAGCCAAGTTCCTAGGAAGCTCTTGGTGACATCTCATAACCAAGAGAAGGTGACTTGTGTGTCTGGGGTCCGTCCCCTGGCCAGCGCCCTCTGAGTCTCCCCTCAGAGCTCAGCTCCCTCCCCGTGGGCCCACAAAGACTGTGACACGAGGACCCATACCCAGGTTCTGTGTCCGAGTCTGGCCTCCCGGTGACATTCGCCTGGACGCACCCAAGCTAGACGGTTGTCAGCTGCAGCCACCAGCTGCCCGGGTTTCTGGGGACCAGGGATTTTCCAGGAGATGGGACTTTCAGCGCTAAACCGGGAGAGTCCCCAGGATCTGAACCCGAGCCCAGTCTGCTCTTTCGCGGCTCGTGGCTGATTTTGGTTCTGTCCTGTGGCAAGTGGGGATTTTCAACGCTGACCTTTCTTTCTTTTCTTTTTTTTTTTGACTTTTAAAAAAAATATTTTATTGATTGATTTCCGAGAAACGAAGGGAGAGAGAGAGAGAGAGTCATGGATCGGCTGCCTCCTGCTCGCCCCCTACTGGGGATCGAGAGCACAGCCCGGGCCTGTGCCCTGACCAGGAATCGAACCCTGACCTCCTGGTTCATAAGTCGACGCTCAGCTGCCGAGCCACACGGGCCGGGCTAGCTTTCATTTTTATATTTGGAAGTAAACTCATCTAATAGGCTGGCGGTCGGGGCAACCACCCAGTGAGTGTAACATGCATAGAAAATAAATGTGCGGACACCTATTCTTATGCCGCCCCCCCCCCCCACTTCTGACACAGAGTTTGTGTCGGTGACAAAGGGACAAACCCCACTAGGGGCTGGTTCCTCTTTCTATCCCCCCTCAGGGGACCCTGACTGCTTCCCCTACACGCGACCTTCTGGAGGTGCCCGGCCCTGCTGCCCCCTTGCCCTCGCCCCTCCGGCCCCCACCTGCTGTCCCTTCCTGAGCCAGCCGCCTCCCCAGCTGGCCCTGCAGAAACGAGGCCACAGGGACAGCTGAATGGTGGCCCCCTAAACACATAGGTCCTGACCCTTGGAACCTGGGAATGAGACTTTATCGGGAAACAGGGTGTCTGCAGATGGGGTGACGTGAAGATTCTGAGATGCGGTCGTCCTGGGTCAGGGGGCCCGACGTCCAAGGACAGGGTCCTTGTAAGAGACAGAAGTGGAGACAGACACAGAGGGGAAGCCACGTGGAGATGGAGGCAGAGACGGGAGGGAGGCGGCCACCAGCCCAGGGACGCCTGGAGCCCCAGGAGCTGGGAGAGGCAGGAAGGACCCTCCCCTGGGGCCTAGGGAGGGAGCTCGGCCCTGGGACCCCTGGATCTCAGACGGCTGGTCTCCAGGATGCAGACAGAACAAATTTCTATTGTTTTAGGCCCCCCAGTTTGAGGTCCTTTGTTAAGGCCGCCCTACGGAATGAGCACAAAGGCCTTTTTCTGGGCCTTCTAAAATAATAACTTCAGGACGGACAGCTAATATGTTTTAAGGGATGCAAATATGTTTCAACGCACCATGAACATTGTTATTTAAAAAAAAATAAAAGCATCTGCCGGGGACCCTTTTTGAAGGTCTAAGGTAAAAAGTCTGCACTCTGGGGGTTTTAGAAACTGCGACATCATTTAAATAAGCCACGGAGGAGGGAGGGGGGAACTCTCTTTAAAGACTGGGGGGGGGGGATCACCCTGGCCGGTGTGGCTCAGTGGTTAGAGCGTCGGCCTGGGCACCGAAGCCTCGAGGGTTTGATTTCAGGTCAAGGGCACATACCTGGGTTCCAGGTTCAAATCCAGGCCCCAGTCAGGGCTCGTGTGGGAGGCAACCCATCAATGTGTCTCCGTCACATCCATGTTTCTCTGTCTCTCTCCCTCCCTTTCTCCTTTCTACTCTCTGTAGAAATCAATGAAAAAAAATATCCTTGAGTGAGAATTAGCCAAAAAAAAATTTTTTTAAATCCTCAAACTTGCATTCTGTCCACTCATTTGTTCCCAGCGTCCCGTGTGCCCCGCATGTTGGACGCTTTTGTTTGCCCCGTTTGAAACCGTTGGAGCCAGGAGAACAAAAGCAGGTGTGTGCATTCACACGTGGACACCTGTTTCAGTTCCGTCACCCTCAGGGCCTCTGCGCTAACAGGTTTCTCCTGAAGAAAGGGTCATCGGGATCCAGATTGAGCTGATTTACCCCCATTCCCCCTGCCCGGGGTGGCTCAGTGGTTAGAGGGTCAGCCCTCGGACCACAAGGGTCGTAGGTTCGATTCCCCTGTCAAGGGCATGTACCTGGGTTTTACAGGTTCGATCCCCAGGCCCGGTCGGGGCGCATGTGGAGGCAAATCATCAGCGCCTCTCTCTGTCTCTCATATCCGCATTTCTGCCTCTGTCTCTCCCCCTCCCTTCCACTATCTCTAAAAAGTCAATGGAAAAATATCTCGGTTAAAGATTAACAAATATATATTTATTGATTTCAGAGAGAGGAAAGGAGAGGGGGAGAGAGAGAGATAGAAACATCAATGATGAGAATCATTGATCGGCTGCCTCCTGCATGCCCCCGACTGGGGATCAGGCCTGCACCCCAGGCCTGCGCCTTGACCGGGAATCGAACCCCGATCACCTGGATCATAGGTCGACGCTCAACCGCTGAGCCACGCCCGACTGGGCTCCTTATGAATTTAATGAAAGGCGACCTCCATACGGTTCATGCACCTGTGAGTCACACCCCGGCCGTCAACTGGGTGTCTGCAGAAGTGGGACACAGAAGCCCCTGGGTTTGCGGAACCTGGGTTGAATATTAAGACCGGTGTTTCCGTTGTTTGGGGGTTGCTGGGTAGACGGGACAAAGTAAGATTTATTTTGGACTGGGACTTGCTTTTCTCCTGTTCACCCAACATTCGAAAATTTGCTTAAGTTTGATTTGAACTGTAAAGGATTTGGATGTGGAGATGTAGTGGGTCTGAATGGTGATTTTTAAAAAAAAATTTTAAAATTGGTTTTTACAGAGAGAGGAAGGGAGAGAGAAACATCAATGATGAGAGAGAGTCATGGATCGGCTGCCTCCTGCACGCCCCCTGCTGGGGATCGAGCCCCAAACCCGGGCATGTGCCCTGACCAGGAATCGAACCCGGATCTCCTGGTTCATAGGTCGATGCTCAATCCACTGAACCACACCAGCTGGGCTGAATGGTGATTGTTTTAAAACCAAGTGTGGACAGGGACCCCTCCCCTTATATGGTCTTTGTTGCCCTGGGCATCCCAGTTTGAAGACTCCAGCTGTCCCCAATTTTTGTGCAAGGATGGAAGGAAGGGATAGCCCAGGACCTAAGGGGAGGGGCAGAGTGCAAAATCAATTCTTGACAGAATTGTTCTGATTTTTGTGTGATTGGAAATGCATGTTGGTGGACTCAATAATCTAGAAAGAAAATATACATTTTTTTTCTGGATTTTTCCGAAGGGAGGCCTTGGTCCCAGGAGGTGGGGAGAAACGATTTCAGAGCCTCAGGAGCTCTGTTCATAACAGTACAGTCCCGGATGGAATCCATTCCAGATAAATGACATCTTCTGGGGACCAGTCTTACCAGGAAGGTCCCCTGTTCCTGACCCACCAGCTCTAAACCCACAGACACTGATGCCCTGGCCAGTGTTTCTCAGTGGTTAGAGCATCAGCCCACACAACGAAGGGTCACAGGTTCCATTCCCGGTCCAGGGCATGTACCTGGGTTGCGGGTGATCTCCACTCTTACCTTCATCATTTCCCTCCTTTTGCCGCCTTTCAATTTCACCTAGAAAGATAATTTGTTCTAGATTCTTGAGATGGAATCCTGAGCCAGAGATTTGCAGTATTTCCTGCTGTCTAACCGATGCGGCCCAGGCTACGAATTTTCCTGCATTCACGGCTTTGGTCTCGCCCCACACAATTTGATTTCATATCTCCATGATCGTCTGTGAGAGTTTTCTGTGGCTGCCGCATCACGTGAGAGACACGCATGGATTGGCTGCCTCCTGCATGCGCCCCGAAAGGGGGCTTGGGATCAAACCCGCAACCCTAAGTATGCGCCCTTGATCTGGAATCGAACCCGGGACCCTTCAGTCTGAGGGCCGACTCTCTAACTGCTGAGCCACAGCAGCCAGGGCCATTGGTTGGTTCTTTTATGTTCCCTGACTGGAGATCGAACCTGCAACCTTGGCGTACCGAGACGACACCCTAACCGACGGAGCTATCCTGCCAGGGCACAATGTCCCATATCTAAATTGGTAATCTTGCCCGGCCGGGTGTGGCTCAGCGGTTGAGCGTCGGCCTAGGATCCAGGCGATCAGGGTTCGAATCCCGGTCAGGGCACATGCCCGGGTTGTGGGCTCGATCAATGACTCTCTCATCATTGATGTTTCTGTCTCTCTCTCCCCCTCTCCTTTCCTCTGTCTGAAATCAATAAAAGATATATAAATAAATAAATAAAGTTTTAAAAAATAAACAAATAAATAAATTGGTAATCTTTTGTTGTTCAGAAGTTCACCCACTGGTTGTTCCCCTAACCAGGCATCTCTTTATTATGTGGCTTTCTTCCTCAATTAATCACATCAGAATTCCCCTCCGGTGCCTGGCATGTGTCTGCGCTGTAGGCTGTTAATGACCACAGATGTGTGCTTCTGCCGGTACAAAATTTCACACCCCAGCCTCTTACAACAAGCTGTTGGGGGCCTTTGGGTAGAGAAAGGCTGGGTTTCCTGGGTGATGTGGAAGCCAGACGGGGGATCATCGCAAAACCGATAAGATCACGAGAAGTTTGATTTTTATCTCCCCATGAACAGGGTGACACGGATCCCATGACAGGGTTTCCTGTTTATCTTGGGGTCTGCGTGACCGAGTGCAATATTGGCTCGGTGCTTTTCCCGAAGTTTGCCGAGGTGGGGGACTGAGACGTCCGGCTGCTCTGTCCTCGTACAAATCTCCACACATGGAACCAACAATGTCAGTTGGTCTCTGACCACAAAGTTCACAGTATTATCACTTAGCTTAAGACGCACACACCTGCAAAATGGGCAGGGAGTCTGCAAATAAAGTAGTTATAACTCTTCATTTCTTCTTGTTTTTTCTTTTTAAATGTGTTTTTATTGATTTCAGAGAGAGGAACAGAGAGGGAGAGAGAGAGAGAGAAACATCAATGATGAGAGAGGGTCATGGATCCGCCGCCTCTTGCTCGCCCCCTACTGGGGATCCTCTGCCCTGACTGGGAATCGAACCTTGACCTCCTGGTTCATGGGTTGGTGCTCGACCACCGAGCCACACCGGCTGGGCAATTCTTCATTTCTACTACTGGTAAAACGCCCTCAATGTTGTATTCTTTCATGGTTTCCCAATTCTTAAACTTTCCCATAGAAAAACTATGCTGATTGATGTTAAACTAAGCATCTTTCACTCTTAAAACATTATAAATGTATCATGTCCTTACGTGGTACACCTGGGACTCGAACGGCGTGACCTGTCAAGGCTATCTCAGTAAAACTGGAAAAAAGAAATGACAAGGCACGTCCCCACGAAGATTAGCGTTAGAAGCCCAGACGCAGGGAGCTGATTGAACAGATAAGGCCCTGGAGCGGTGATTCACCTATAGTATGAATTGATAAACAGAGTCACAAGGAGCTGAGGGCACCCTATTCAGAGCTAGCAGGAGGTCCCCAAAAGCCCAGCTGAGCCCGCTCTTTTCATCGGCAATGGTATCATTCAACACCATCTCCTTTCGTGGGTCAGCGCCCACTATGGGATGCCTACAGGAACCGGTTGATTAGCACAGCATTCCTGCAATGGGGATATCGAAAGTACCAGTTTTTTGGTTCAACAGAAGAGGAAATTGAGGTTAAGTCATTAGGTCATGACATAGCCGTGGTCACACACCAAGCCGGTGATGGTTAAGATCTATATTTCACAGGGCGAACACACACAAGGCCCCACCACCACACACCCGCCTCCTCACGGTGAAGCCGGACCGCACATGGCTCTCAAGGTGACCTTGTGGTCCTGACCTCCCACAACACCAAAGGCTGTGCTTGATTCTGTCTCATCAGGGAGCCCCAAACAGACACCCTGTGGGCGTAGGGGAAGAACCAAAGGATGGGCATAGGTGGATCTAATTCAACACAACTAACGTTGATTTTCTGGTGAATATCGTTGGGCGGTTCCCAAGACTATAAGAAGTTCCAGCGTTCCTGGAAGCTCTGTGTGGTCAGACAGTGAGCTCCAGCTAAAAGCGCCACTTAACCAGGCTGAGGGGTGGCCAACATATTTCAACCGGGGGCCACTGGGGCCCCCCAGGGACACTTGGCAATGTCTGGGGACACTTTGGTTGTCACAACTGGGAGGGAGGGTGCTCCTGGCATCTGGTGGTTGGAGATCAGGGAGGCTGCTCAAGACTCTACGGTGCACAGGATGCCCCACATCAGAGAGTCATTCAGCCCCAGGTGTCAGGAAGGCTGAGGGTGAGAAACCCTGACCCAGCAGGAGAGACTCTATTATCTTTCTCTTTCTGTCTCTTTCCTTCTTTCAATGTCTATGTATCTATCTATGTACCTGTGTATCCATCTATGAACCTATGCATCCATCCTTTCATCCATCCTTTCATCCATCCTTTCATCCATCCTTTCATCCATCCTTTCATCCATCCATCCATCCATCCATCCATCCATCCATCCATCCATCCATCTATCCATCTATCCTGTCCATCCTGTCCATCCATCCATCCATCCATCCATCCATTCTTCTATCCATCTATCCATCCATCCATCCATCCATCCATGCACCTATCCATCCATTACCTATCATCTATCTATCCATCCATCATCTACTTATCAATCATGTATTTATACATTCATCCATTCATTCATCTACCCATTATCTATCTATCTATCTATCTATCTATCTATCTATCTATCTATCTATCTATCTATCTATCATCTATCATCATCTATCTATATCTATCTATCTATATCTATCTATCTATCATCTATCTATCATCTATCTATCTATCTGTCTATCTATCTATCTATCATCTATCATCTATCTATCTATCATCTATCTATCATCTATCTATCTATCATCTAATCATCTATCTACCCATTCATCCATCTATCATCTAATTATTTATCCATCCATCTACCATCATCTATCATCTGTCTATCTATCATCTATCTATCTATCTATCTATCTATCTATCTATCTATCTATCTATCTATCATCTATCTATCTATCTATCATCTATCTATCTATCATCTATCTATCATCTATCTATCATCTATATCATCATCTATCTATCTATATCTATCCATCTATCTATCTATCTATCTATCTATCTATCTATCTATCATCTATCTATCTATTTATCATCTATCTATATCTGTCTATCATCTATCATCTATCTATCTATTTCATCTATCATCTATCTACCCTTTCATCTATTATTTATCTGTTTATCCACTCATCCATCCATCCACCCATCATCTATCTATCTATCTATCTATCTATCTATCTATCTATCATCTATCTATCTATCTATCTATCTATCTATCTATATCTATCTATCTATCTATCTATCTATCTATCTATCCATCAATTTATCATCTATCTACCCATCCATCCACCCATTATCTATCTCATCTATCATCTCTCTATCTATCTATCTATCTATCTATCTATCTATCTATCTATCTATCATCAATCATCTATCACTTATCTATCTACCACAGTTGCTCATAACTGGGGATGAGATGGCCTCCTAGCAGAATACTTGGCCATGTCTGGAGACATTTTTTATTATCACAACTCGGGGAATGAAACTATTGGCATCCTGTGGATGGAGCCCAGCAATGCTGCTCAACAGTGCCCAGGACAGCCCTGCATCACACCATTACCTGGCCTCAAAGGTCCACAGTGTTGAGGGCAAGGAACCTGGCCTAGGTCCTGATGCACTGGATTTGAAATTAACAGACTCTGATTTTCCATGACCACATTATGGGCTGTTTCCTGAAACCTTATAAAGCCCAAGCACCCATCCCTCAATGTCATAGACGGTCAGCCCATGAGATGGAGTCAATATTATTTTTTAATTTTTAATTTTTTTTTAGCTATATAAGCTCCATTTTTATTTATTTTATTTTGTTTTATATTTTTTATTGTTCAAAATATTACAGACTTCCCCTTTTTTCCCCATTGACTCCTCCACCCCACATCCGCCTCCTCCCCAGGCCTTCCCCACACTATTGTCTGTGTCTGTGGGTTATGCACAGATGCATATAAGGTCTTTGGTTCATCTCTTCTCCCCTCCTCTTCCCACCTTCCCTCTAAGATCCCTCAGTCTGTTCCATGCCTCTACGTCTACAGATCTATTCTGTTCATCAGTTTATTTTGTCCATGAGTGAGATCATGGGATACTTTTCTTTTCTTTGATTGGCTTATTTCACTGAGCATAATCCTCTCCAGGTCCCTCCCTGCTGTCTCAAAGGGTAAGAGATCTGCCTTTTTCACAGCTGCATAGTATTCCACAGTGTAGACATACCACAGCTTTTTTATCTACTCATCTAAGGATGGGCACTTGGGGTATTTCTAGGTCTTAGCTATTGTCAGTTGTGCTGCTATGAACACAGGGGTTCACTGTTACTATTTAACAAGGTGGGTGCCCATGAACTGAGTCAGATAGATCCCCTGAGTGGGGCCACCGGACCATGGCAGGGCTGTCTTGAGAAAAAAAAGGCAGGGATGGCTGGTGGTCCAGGGCCCTGGGTTGGCATGGGGTCCTTCAGATCAGTCTGTGCTCACTACAATTAGTGCCAGCTTTAGGAAAGATGACTGTCTTGTCTGCATTCCCCTTAGCTGTCACCCTCCCAGATCATTTCTGTAATGACAGGGTACAGTGCATTGCCGGGTCATACGACGGGGGGCTTGTCCGATGGGGTGGCATGGGCTACCACACACCCGCATATCCGAGGAGGTGGTCATGGAGCCGGGGGATGGGACGGAGTCTCTGGGCTGGGGTCACATAAGCAGCACCAGGTGGGGTGTCGCCCTGGGTACACACCTGGTGGACAGGTGAGAATAGTGATATCAGGCTGGGGCTGAATTGTGCTTGGCCAGCGTGAAGCAGGACATTCACAGGGACAGGGCCCTCTGAGGACAAACCCTGAGCAGATGTCCCCCTCAGGGGGATGAGAGGACCGGACAGGGGTGCAGGGAGCCAGCAGCCCCTCATTCACCCCAGGGCCCTACAGAATCCCTAGCAGGTGGCTTCCCCCTCCTCTTCCCCGCCCCATGGAGTCCAAGGACCAAGAACAAGGCTCTAAGGAAGTTGTCTGATGCCGTGAGCAAAATGGAAACCACTTTCGATGGCGAAAGGGGATCTGGGACTAATTTGTGTGTTGGGTTTAGGCCAAGGCCAGGTTTTCCGAGTCAGGCCACATTGGGCACCGGGGAACACACAGCCTGTTTGCATTCTCAGACGGAACGTGCTCAGCCCCACTGTGACCCAAAAGGGATCCCTGAATAGTGGATATGGAGGGCAAACTCTTCAGCACGTGCCCATAATAACCTGAGCGGTCCCTAATAACTGGCCTGGTCCTTAGTATTTTCTTTGGTGCCCCCAATAATCCATCTGATCCTCAACAATCCCTCTTGTCTTCA